>NC_091482.1:20774220-21121720 GCF_036971445.1 Narcine bancroftii | reverse complement strand
CTTTGCTGGTGGCTCCATGATAGCAAATTAATTAAAAAAAATTAAACTGGCTAAGGCAGAAGCGAGCAAACATGAATCACTTTGTAACGGTGCTTCACCCACCGCCTCGGTCAACACGACACCAGCTCAGTCAACACACCTATGGTCCTGGTGCGTTGGGGGGGGGGGGGGGTCGTCTTGTACCACCAATATGAGCTAAAACCAGAAAATTCAGACTGAAATTGGGGTCTCGTTTTTTAAGGTCGCTTTATCCACCAAAAATACGGTATTTTCCCATTCTTAATCCATTCTTCATTTAAAAACAGATGGCTGTTTTTATTTATTTTCTCTCTTGTTCTTATTTTTAGAAAAGTTTCAGTTTTGTCTTAGGGATTTCAAAAATAATCTTCCTCATTGCTAATATTTATATCTTATGAAGCATGAAAAGTGAATGCTGAGCCTTGTCTTTTACAAGTTTATTTCTTTTCTTCAAGCTTGCTGACAGTACGTTTGAAAATGCAGTCTTTACAGCAATCGATCGAAGTAAAGTCTGCCAAGGAACAAAACAGTGATGTAAAAATAACCTCGTTTCTCCCCCACCCCCGCCAAAAAATGACACGTTGCCTTGGAGGGAGTGTATATAAAGATTTATACATATAAATCACCTCAGGTATTATTTATTGTCAGATTTCAGATTTATTTTCAGAGTACGTACATGACAACACATATAGACCTGAGATTCTGTTTCCAGTAGCACAAAAATCTGTGCACAGCACACACATGTAAACAAATAAAGAAAATTTAAAAAATAAAATAAATAAAGACATAAATTGATTGTGCAATACAGAGAGAGAGAGAAAAAAATCAATAAAGTGCAAAAGTAAGAGACCTAAAATGAGTCCCTGATTGTGTTTGTTGTTGTGTCTGATGGCGGAGGGGTAGCAGCTGTTCCTGAATCTGGTGGTGCGAGCCTTGTGGCATCTCTAACTCTTTCCTGATGCAGCAGCGAGAACAGAGACGTGTGCTGGGTGATGTGGAACCTTAATGATTGCTGCTGCTCTTCAGTGGCAGCGTTCCCTGAGGATGTTCTCAATGGTGGGGAGAGATTGGCTGTGATCCCCTGGACTGTGTCCATTACCTTTTGCAGGGCTTTATGCTCAGGGGTATACCAGATCATGATCCAGCTGGTGAGCACACTTTCCACCACTCATCTGTAGAAAAGTTTCTGATATCAAACTCCTGAGGAAATAGGCACGCTGATGTACTTTCTTCACAATGCCATAGTGTGTTGGGTCCAGGGGAAATCTTCCATGATAGTGACTCCCAAGAACTTAAATTTGCTCACCCTCTCTGATTCCCCCAATGATCTCTGGATTGTACACCTCTGGTTTTCCCTTCTGAAGTCAAAGAGCAGCTTGTTGGTTTTGGTGACGTTGAGTGCGAGGTTATTGCTGGTGCACCTCCCCATCCTGAAAGCTGACTCATCAACCCCTTTTAATACAACCCACTACAGTGGGTTATGTAATAAAATAGAAATATAATATTACAAAAAACTGTCTTCAGTCTGCCATAAGGCAGACAAAAATTCACCGTTAGCATTGCCTGGTGCTCCTTGCAGTCAGAGGAAGTAAAGCAAAAGAGAGACCCTCAGAGTCACTGAGTATCCATGGATTCATCTCCAGCGTCTTCGCAGCCTCTGCAGCTGTACAAGACTCTTTTCAGTTCAAAACATTGGCAATCCAAGCCAGGATCCAAACCTCCGACAAACAATGAGGATCTTTCAGGAGGCATTCCTTGTCCTCAGCACCCTCTGGAATCCCAATTCCATTACTTGGTTCTAATGAGCCTGTCTCCAGCAGTCCACAGCCTGGTGTGAGTCTTTTGCCTTCAACTCTCCAGCAGTCCACGTCCTGTCCCAATAGCTCGCCACGTGTGTGGGTCTTTCAGCTGCAGAGTCTCTTGCTGGTCCACTACTGTGATCACCATCCTTAAACTCACCTCCTCTGCCTCTCCTACTCAATAGTGGGTGTTCACCACATTATTGCTGCCTCGGAGTCTGCAGTCCATCGAGGCCTCTACCAAACACAGTCGCTGCCTTCTTGGACCTAGACCCTGCGCTGGCAGGATTTTAAATAAAACTTCATTGGCTCCTTTAACAGGCCATTCAGAGACTGTACAGAGCCTTTGGCAATAGAATGGGTAGTAGGACCCTATGGCGGAGTGCTGTGTCTCTGTAGTTACAGCGGCTCTGGCAGCACCGCTTGTCTTTTTTAATCAATAAATAAATACAAACACACCACATCAATGTGTGTGTGTGTGTGTGTGAGTGTGTGTGTGTGTGTGTGTGTGAGAGAGAGAGAGAGAGAGAGAGAGAGAGAGAGAGAGATACACACGTACACATAGATAGACAGAAGAGAGGAAGAGAGAGAGTGTGTGAGAGAGAGAGATTATTTACATGACAACACTTTCCAGAAGACAGACATCCACTGAAACACTAGTAATCAGATATATTATATCTGACAACTCATAGCAATACTCTTCCTCTCTCAATCATTTTCCTGCACTGGGGCTGTGTATCAAAACAAAATGTGAGCACCTTCAATCATCTACAAAGTAATTGCCATGCCACACCAGTTCTCAAATTGTGATAATACATCAGGCAGTGGTTTTACTACTGAGGCATTTATTGACAACACAACACTGCGTTGAACTGGAGATGAAGGGAGGACATATGATTTGTGACAACAATCTTCTGGTCAACAAACATTAAACTAATCATTTGCATTTTGGTCAGCTGTAGCAATGTTACTCCTTGCACCCTTTATCCACCTGTACCTCATGTTGCACAGGAATGACTGCCAGGAAATGGCAGGGGTAAAATAGCCATGCAGTAGAATGATTTGAATGAGAGGTTAAGTCTTGTTAAGTCATGTTTAAAAGGACTTCTGTATGATACAAAGAGGCCTTGGGAAATTAAAAGGATGTCATGGGAAACAGAACCTTGTGGAATTGGTTGACAGATAGCAAATTAAGCTCAAAATTTTGAAATGTGAGGGTGCACCTTGGGTTATAAAATGGCAAATGGAGAATACAGAAGGAAGAAAGCAAGTAGGGAAGGATGATGAAGTAAATGGGTGAAAAGGAAGAGTGTGGAATCCAAATACCAAATTAATTGATGGTGTAACTGTAGAATAGCTTAAAAATAATAAAATGGGCATGAAATAACACATGAGTAGAACACAAATGCTTGGCTCAAAGGATAGCCCCCATTGAGGTAAACAAGAAATCTGGGATCTGGTGCAGTACACAAATGCCGGAGAAAGTCAGCAGGTGGGCAGCATCTGTGGTGATACAACCACCACACTGGCTGCACTGCTACCGGCCTACTGCAGGGGGTAACCACTGTACCTGCAGGAAGGCAACCTGGGAAGCTGGCCCCATCTGCCTGCTTGTCAATCACCGGCCCATATAAAGACTCAAGCCGGCCCCTTTGGGAGCAGTTGGGCACGTGGAACCAGGTGGATGCAGAGACCTGGTGTGTACAAGTTGAAGTTGATTAAAGCCTGTTGTACAGTCTGTGGACTTTGTGTCTGAATTCTTCGCACAGCAGTGCTCACAGCATCCATGGAGGGAAACAAACAGGATGAAACCCTACTTCTGTCAGGGATGATGTCTGACTCAATGAGATCCCCCAGCATCTCTTGCACCTCACATTTTGTTTTCTGTTAATTATAGCTCCGAATCTCATCTTGGCATGGAAGCATTTCTGTTCCTTCTGCTGTGATCAGTTTCTGCCTGAAGTTTGCGTTAGCAATTCCTGCCCCTCTCACTAAACGGCAGCAACTGGATAAGTTATTAAAAGCAAGGCATGTGGGACCGCATCATCAAAACAGAACAAGCACTGAACTCCGCACACTATACTAAGGGAACGGTGACCTTTCTGGAAATACCATTGAAGACTACACACCCTGGCAGCAGCCATTCCCCATCCTTCACCACATATGTTTTAAGAACGCCTCACATCCAATCTAATAATCAGAAGAGAAGCAAACATGGCACAAACATAGAGGCATGAAAGAAAGGCTAATGCAGTAGTGCAATATGCCTTCAAAATTAATCTAGTAACTCATGAGCTCTAGGAATATTGTTCTAACTGGCAAAAAGGAGAGCTGGCAATGAATTTGCTTTGATAAATGTTGTCTGGGTAGTTGCAGAACGTCATCTTGAAATAATCTATTTTAGGATAGAGCTGAATGATCCTTGTGGTTTCTTTTTATGACTTTAACAAATATCCTCTGCTGTGAATTATTTTCTTTTCATTCACTCATAGGAACCAGGATTAGAATAGAATTTAAAAGCAAGAAGCAGGAATGAACCATATAGGCCTTCAAACTTGTGCTATCATTCAGTAACATCATGGGCGATCCGCTGCTTCAAGTAAACTTGCACGAGGCTGGAGGAAATGCAGGTCAGTGACTGCTTCATATGCTTGGGGTCCTGCAAAGGAAGAGGAAAAAGATGGGTTGTGGCATCACCTGGGTTCGCATGCGAAGTGCTGTGAAAAAGGGAACGTTTGCAGGCGGTGACAGAGCAACCAGGGAATTCCAAAGAGGATGGCCCCTCTGGAATGGTGAAAGGGCTAGAATTGCCTGGTGATGGAATAAAGAGGCTGGTGGGATGCATGGTAAGAACCAGAGAAGCCCTCTCCCTACTCTGACCAGAAGGGGAAGGGCTGGGCTCTGTGAAGGAAGAAGTAGGTAAGATGTGGCCGAGGGTTTCATCAGCTGTGCAGAGGAGAAATGGCTGTTCAGGAAGAAGGAAAGCCTCTCATTGGCACCTTGTGCTTGACCTTCTGCATGTTTCCAGTATTTTCTGTGAAACACAAAAGTCTGCAGACACTGTGATTGTAGTAAAAACACAGGAATGCTGGAGAAACTCAGCCAGTCTTGCAGCATGCATGCGAGACACTTGCCTACTTTTTGCTTACACCTTGAAGAAGGGCTCAGGCCCGAAACGTCGCTAATATATCTTTACCTCCTAGGGACACTGTGAGACCGGCTAAGTTCCACCAGTATTTTCTGCTTTCATTTCAGATTTCCAACGTATGGAGTTTTTTGATTTGTATTTCCTGTACGAATCTTGTTGTTTATAAAATGAAAATAAAATTTTATGAGGCAAGTAGACATGGTAAACAATAGAAGAGAAGTAAAAATGAAATGAAATAAAATTTGTCATCCCTCTTGAGTCAGAGAAACACAGGGAAGATAGGAATCAACAACGTTAAACAAGAAAATCTGAAGATGCATGAATCAAGTGTAATACATAAATAAGCTGGAGAACTCAGCTGGTCACATATAGTCAACTGAATAAAGAAGTGGGAGGAAAGGGGAGGAGAGGAGAAGAGGAGAGGGGAGGAGGGGAGGGGAGGGGAGGGAAGGAGAGGAGAGGAGAAGGGGAGAGGAGAGGAGAGAGTGGAGGAGAGCAGAGGGTAGAGGAGGAGGGAGGGGAAAGGAGGGGAGCGAAAGGGAAGAGAGGAGAGAAGGGGAAGCAAAGGGAGAAGAGGGAAGGGGGAAGGGAAAAGAGGGGAGTGGAGAGGCGAGGAGGGGAAAGAGAGAGTGGAGAGGAGAGGAGAGAATAGGAGAGGAGAGGAGGGAAGGGGGAGGGAGGAGAGGAAGTGGATCACTAGCTAACAGGTAAGAGATAATAGGTGCAAGCAGGTGAAAGGGCAGAAGAGAAAGAGGCTAAGAAATGATCAGGGATCAAGGATGGAATAATTTGTAACAAAGTTTGCTTGAGTAAAGTTCAAATTTGCTGCAAAGAAAAAAAATTCCCCAGTTCTGAACTGGATCCAGAAGCAGTTCCAATGCAGTTATCAATGGACCAAAAAAAAATGATTAAGGGCAGAGGACTGAGTAAGGCTAATACAAGATCCATTATGTTTTCTACAGAGTCAAGCATAGTGTGAGCCCACAGGAGTTCCCATAGTTAAACCATTGTCAGTCTCTGTCTGGAAACATGAACACTTTCTCTTTCCATGGAAGCTGCCCAAACCTCTGAGTATTTTGACTATTATTTTGTTTCAAGATCAACCAGTGATCTTTCAACATTTCATGGATTGGAATTATTTCTAGCTGAATCAAAATTCTCATCCCCTCATTCTCTGAGCATAAAATAAATGGGTTTTCTTACAGACACTCCAGTTCAACACAAAAGATCAATGCACTGCGTATGAGCGAAATAAAAAGCAGAAAATACCGGAAGATTAGGCGATGTCTGTGGAGGGAGAAGCACTGTTAACATTTCAGGTCACCACTCAGCAAAATTCAATCACTAATCCTCTTGCTAAATTTTTAGACATGCTGTGCGTAACCTGCCCTCCAGAACATGCAACACATAATCTCAAGCAACCGGCAAATTCACTTATCCGACATCTACCAATTTTTAGACATGGACCACAGTAACAGGTCATTTCGGCTTGCACTCAATTAACCTGCAACCCCCCATTCGTTTCGGAGGAAACCAGAGCCCCCCCAGGGAAAACCCACCCATAGATGGGGAGAACATACAAATTCCTTACAGATAGCGTGGGATTCGAACCCCAGTCCTAATTGCTGGTGCTGTAAAGGTGTTGTGCTAACCGCTACGCCACTTGTGCCGTTGCAATACCCATAGGTATTGGATACCGGGGATTCACTGTATTTATAAATCACAAGACCAGAAATCATCATTTAACAGCATGTTCATGACAAAATGCTTATCCCTCCCTGATATTAACGCTAAAATGGAAATCAACTAAATCAGAAATGTTAAGTGTATTTTTAAAGTGCTAATCAGCATGTTAACATTCTAAATTTAGTCGTGCTGGTTCTACTGAAAGACCCATTATATCCTGGACACATTCTTTTCTCCCTCCTCCAATCAGGGAGAAGGATTAAGAGTGTGTAAACACACATCGACCATCTTAGACAGTTTCTTCCCAACAGCTATTAGGTTCCTGATTGAACCCCAAAATAATGTTCTCATGCTGCCTTTTAATTGTAATCCAAACTCTGTAAATTGTGCACTTTACACAGCTTTGCAAATTTAGATATCCTGCTAGCCTGCTCACAGAAGAATGTGTGTGTGTGTGTGTGTGTGCGCGTGCGTGTGTATGTGTGCGTGTGTATGTGTGTGCATGTGTGTGTATGTGTGTGTATGTGTGCGTTTGTGTGTATGTGTGAGAGTGTTTGTGCGTGTGTGTGTATGTGTGTGTATATGTTTGTTTGTGTGTATGTGTGTGCGTGTGTGTGCTTGTGTGTGTATGCATGTGTGTATAAATGTGTGTGTATATGTGTGTGTGTGTGTGCATGTGTGTATGTGTGTGCGTGTGTGTGAGTGTGTGCATGCATATGTGTGTATGTGTGTGCTTGCAGTGTGTGTATGTGTATGCGTGTGAGTGCATTGTGTGTATGTGCATGCGAGTGTGTGTGCACGTGCATGTGTGCATGCGTGTACGTGTGCGTGTGTGTGTGAATGAGTTTTCATCATCATCTTTGAGTTAGTGATTTGTATGCAGGTACTGAATGACCACTGGTAGCATTTATAGAATTAATCAGTATGTGGCATAACGTTGACAACACAGTTGAAATATTTAGATATCAAACTGGATATATTAGCAGAGCAGTTAGATTAATAAACTGGTAGCTCGATGACTGGATTATTTATCGAGAGATATGAGCTCAAATCCTAACAAGGCAGATAAAGGAATTTAAATTCAGGACATAGTTTTTGTTGGTTATTCATTTTTCAGGGTCTGAGCATCACTGCGAAGTCTAGAATTTGTTGCCCACCCCCACTGCTAAGCCATTTAGTATCAGCGTGATTACAGGTACTCCTCTACTTATGATGGGTTTGCCTTCCAACAAAGCCATTGTAAGTTGATAAAGAATAGGTTCTGTCAGGCCTGGATTAACCACTAAGCAAAATAAGCATGTGTTTAGACCACCAAGGGAAGGGGGCACCACAGAGTTTTTTCCAGTGCCAGATTTACCATGGTGCATCTGAACTAGGGCCCCACAAAAAGGCATCCCCCCCCAATCCACAATAAGTGAAAAAAAACCTGGTTATATTTAATATAGTGGTGCGGTCTGGCCTGGAAGAAAACTGAATTGTTAATCTATTATTTCACATTCATCACTTATCTGAGTCTTAATGACTTGTTAGTTAGACAATGGAGGGGGACGAGGGGGAACCATTGTTGGGCTGTGCTTAGGGATTCAGTCGGCCTTAATCCAACCCTAGGTACTGTATAGTACCTGGGTTTGGTGGCGTTGCTGTCGATTCGTTCCCACCCGGATCTAGACAACTACCCAGAACGAGGAGATGAACTGTAAAATGGTAAGCATACACACTGTATCACCAAGTACATATGATTTAAATTATAGTCTTTAAATAGAATAGACAATAAAACCAATATCATCAACGCTCCGTGTTTGTGAACAGTGAAACAATTCCAGCATCATCACTGAGTGCCTTATGGCTTTCTGTTCCCTCATCACCAGATTCCTTTTATTTTGATAAAGCTCGAACTTGAAGTAAAACAGCTGACGGGAATTTGAGAGATATCAACCAACATGTCACCGGTGTCACTTATATTGACAACAATGTAATCCATATCAAGCACATTACAGTGGAGTCTTTGAACTGGCTGCTACAATTGCTGAACCCAGAGTTCAGCTCAGAAGGTTTAAGATGTCTTTTGCGTTTCTCTCGAGAAACTCAGCCATTGACATCGTAACTTTGAAAAACCTTAAGTCGAAGCATTGTAAGTGGGGAAGTACATAGGTACTAGTCTAGCAACTCAGCCAGCTGCACCTACACCAGAATGAACTCCATAGCCTTATTAGATATATTAGGAATTCAAAATTCAGTCTCTTTCACTGTGATCCATTAACTAATAGGATGTTGAAAGACCAAATTTGAGTCTATTGTTTTTAGGTCAGGAAATCTGCCAATCTTCCTGGGTCTGACTTGGATGTGACACTTCGTTGACCAAGTCTTATCTGGATAAGGGTTGGACGGTGAATGCTGGCTTTGCCGACAATACCCCCATCCTGTTCAGAAGCAATGCATTGTGTTAGCCCAGGTGACTGTGTGTCTCAATGATGTAGCAAATATAAAATTGATTGTTTATTATCATTGCTGTTTCAAGGCCACACTTTTTTTAAGAATTACATGATGTGTTCAACTGCTCCCTCACATCACATCAAAGGTGGCAGAAATTGTGGAGGATAATACATTGGATACAGAGGCTGGTGGGGTGGTAGGTGAAGACCAGGAGAATCCTATCTTTATTATGTCTCGGAGTCAAGGCAGATGTGCAGGGCAGTCAGGTAAGGGTTAAATTGATGGTGGTTGAGGGGCCATATTTTTTTTGAATAAAGAGAGCACCTCAGATATTCTAGATTAGAAGACTTCATCCTGTGAGCAGATGTGATGGAGATGGAGCAATTGAGAGAGAGGAATAGAATCCTTGCAGGGGACAGGTTCTGGTGTAGTCGAGGTAACTGTGGGAAATGCTGGGTTTGTAGAAAATGTCTGTAGAAGATTTGAGTGATTGAGAAGGGAATTGTGTGGCAGAGATGGACCATGTGAATTTGAGGTTGGGATGAAAGCAGTGAAGTAGATAAAGCTAAATAACAAATCAAGGATGCATGAGGTAGCACCAATGTAGCTATCAATGTAGTGGAGGAAGAGTTGAGTAGCATGGATTGCTCCACATAGCCAACAAATAGGCAGGCACAGCCTGTACCCCTTTGACTTGGAGAAAGTGGGATGAGTCAAAGGAGAAGTTATTGAGGGTGAGAACAAGCTCTGCCAGGTGGAGGAGGGTGGTGGTGGAGGGGGATGTAGGGCCTGTTGTTGAGAAATAAATGAAGGGCTTTGAGTATTGGGGATGGAGACAGTGCGGGATTTGAAACTTGGTCCCGATTGCTGGCACTGTAAAGGTGTCACGCTAACTGCTACGCCAAGCGTGCCACCCGGAATGTGAGGCATCATAATTAGGGAGGTATTGTACTGGGAGCCAAGGTAAATGATATCAGTTCGGTGGGGCTGGAGCACATGGAAAACAATGGGTCTACTGGGACATCTGGGATTGTGGATCTTGGGTAGGAGATTGAACTGAACAATCCATTGATTGGGAAGCAGAGGACATGGTAGGTAATGTTCAGAGATGGTATGTGAGATGGTGGCTCAATGTTTTGTGGTGTGTTTCTGTTCAAGGAGTAAGTGAGAGGAGGTGTCCTCTGGCCTCGGGAAGGAAGAGGTCAGTTCCACAGACTGCAACAGCACTCCCCCTTCTCTGCAGGTTTGATCGTAAGATGATTGGCGTGGAGAGAGTGGGGGACAGTGCATTCTAAGGGGATGAGATTGAATAAGTGAGGGGAGTGGTGAAGTCGAGATGGTTGATGTCTCGGTGGCAGCTGGAAATATAAAAATCCAGAGTGGGGAGAAGGCCTGAATGAGGTGTCCAAGAGGAGGAAGATGGCTTGGAGGGAGAAGGAGTCATCAGTGGGAGGTGGAGAATCAAGGTGGTAGAAGTAAGCATTGAGATGGAGACAACGCAAGAAGAGTTTGGCATCGTGACATGTGCGGAACCGGTGGTGTGTGGCGAAAGAGGACAAGGGTGGTCCCTCTACTGGTTGGGAGGTGAGAGGGGGAGGGGGAGGGTTGGGGTCAGGGGGAGGAGGATCCTTGGGGAGGTCAGAGGGGGTGGTGGAGGCTTAGGGAGGTGAGATGAGGAGATGGACGGCTCAGGAGGTCAGAGAGGGAGGGTGGAGTGTTGGGGGGGGGACAGAGGGGGAAGATGGAGGGTTAGGGAGGTCAGAGGAGGAGGTGGGTGGTTGGCGGGGTCAGAGGGGGAGATACCGGGGGTGTCGGCTAATTGCGCGGCAAGGACTTGTGGGCCGAAATGTGCTGAATGTATAAATAAATAAATAGAAGCGAAGAGAGCAACAGTCAATGTAGTGTAGGCATCTTGTTTTAATTTAGACATGCAGTACAGTATGGTCATAGGCCCTTCCGGCCTATGAGCATGTGCTGGCCAAATCTCGCAATTAACCTGGCAACCCCATATGTTTTGAAGGGTGGGAGGAAACCTGAGCACACAGATGTGGGGAGAAGATATAAACTCCTTACAGAGAGTGTCATTCCTGGCACTGAAATAGCATTGCATATTTGCGTTGTGCCACCGTATCTGAGATGCTGGTATTGCTGTAGCTATCCTTGTGTTTCAACGTAGAATTTCTGCTCAACCGAAGATACCAGCAAAACAAATTTGAAACCATGAAGCAGTTCAGAGAAGTGGTGTTTTTAGTCGTATTTTCAGATTATGTTATATTATTCCTGAATCTTAGAGAGTCATGCTGCGTCAAAAATATCCCCATCCATCATCCAGTTCCACAAATTAATTGTGGGCAGATTAGTTGTTGTATTCTGATCACCTGCTTCTCTGTGTTTGCTCAATTTTTTCATCAATCGGGCTGCTGCGGCTGTAATGGGGCAAGCGGACAAAGGACACAGCTGACAGAGACCAGAATCAGAGTCGGCTAAATCAGTGGAATGACTTGAATAATGCAAACTGCAAAGCACAGTCTCTGCGCTGCTCTTGTATCCTGACCTGTATCCCATCTCTTACCTTGTCCGTGGCTGTCAGGGATTGAATAAAACATGCTCCAAAATACCAGTACATTTCCAGGCGGTCGTGTGTGAAAATGCTTCATCAATTCCTAATTTTTCCCTGATGTTTGAGAAAACTTATCCTGCAGAAATATTGAATGTGTCCAAAAATCTTCATTGCAATTCAGGATTTGTTTATTTATGTTTAATGGCATCAAATTCCACACTCCAATTTCTCCTTTAGGATGAATTGCCTCTTGGTGCATAGTTAAAATACTCAATATACTCGATGATGATATTTGTCCAAAGATAACGTACAGGTCTGCTTAAATTTAAAACCAATAATGTTCCTGATCTTTGCCAAGGCCAATCTGAATGCAAGAGCTTATAGTCCCTTCCATACCTGTCCCAACCCTGAAGTATTTGCACATTATTCCCCAAGCACTGACAGCTTTGTTATCCATGCCGACAAATAGCACCCTCAGCTCAGATGGATGTCAGAATCAGAATCAGAATTTATTGTCACGAGCATGTTATGAAATAGATTGTTTTGTGGTAAGATCACAGTGCAAACATTTATATGAACGACATTACCAAATAAATAAAAAATAGTGCAACAAAAAGAAAAGGTCAATATAAGGAAGTGTTCATCGTTCAATCAGAAAACTGATGATACAGTGGAGGAAGACCTTGTGCCTCTAAGTGTTCATCTTCAGGCTCCTGTACCTTTTCCCCCAATGGTAGCAGAGTGAAGAGGGCATGACCTGGGTAGTGGGGATCCTTGAAGACAGAGACTGCTTTCTTGACACCACCTATTGTAGATGTCCTCAATGGAGTGAAGTCTGGTGCCCGTGATGTCACAGGCCGAGTTAACAACCCTCTGGAGTTTTTTCCTTTCCTGAGCTTTGGCATCTCCATACTAGG
Organism: Narcine bancroftii; assembly: GCF_036971445.1. NCBI lineage: Eukaryota > Metazoa > Chordata > Chondrichthyes > Torpediniformes > Narcinidae > Narcine > Narcine bancroftii. Next base: position 21,109,159 of record NC_091482.1, on the reverse strand, counting down.
CAATGATGCAACCAACCAGAATGGTCACTATAGTATACCTGTAGAAGTTTTCAAGAGTCTTTCGTGACATCTCTTGAAAACTTCTACAGGTATACATGACATCACATACAATCCTGAGATCCTTTTTCCTGCCGGTGAGGAAGAATTACCACTTATTGGTAGTGCAAAAAATACTGTACGCTATGTACACATGTAAACAAATAAAGAAATGTAAATAAACTAACAACCTTCTGGATTTTTTTCTTGTCCTGAGTATTGGCACCTCCGTACCAGATAGTGATGCAACCAGCCAGAATGCTCTCCATGGTACACATGTAGAAGTTTTCAAGAATTGTCAGTGATATACTGAATCCCCTCAAGTACCTCACAAAGTATAGCCGCTGGCGAGCCTTCTTCACGATTACATCAACATGGGGGCCCCAGGACAGATCCTCAGAGATGTTGACACCCAGGAATTTGACGTCACCACACAACCTTGGCATCTGAGGCATAGGGTACCAAAGGTGGAGAAGGCACTTTCCATCTCCCCATCCACTTCATGACTGGATGTCACTTCCTGGCTGTGCACTGAGGCAGACTTAAATCTGAGGCCAGAAAAAAAATACAACAACACATGCCCAGCGGAAGCAAGGTGACACATATATGATCTTGCAGAATGTTACACAATATCCCCTGTACCAAGCCTTGCTCGACAAAAATGCCCAACAAAGGCACTCCAGGCCCAGGTGAAGTTCTTCGTCCACCCCTCCTGCTGCCTGGCCAAGGGACTAAGTCCAACATGAAGCCAACAAATATATCCAAGCCTGTGCAACACTCCACACCCATTCCCTTTCTTGGTATCACAAGCTGCAGCTTTGGGCAAATTGAGACTGATGCTCAAACCCTAGCAAGCTCTTTCACCATTGCCTTTCCCAGATCTCACAGCCTGCCAAGGAACTTCCCTCAAAAATCATCCTTGATTCTTAGGGCAAAGTCCCTGGTTTACTCACTTGTCCAGTGTCTGTTTAGCACAGCTGACGCCATAACCAAGTATTTCATCCAAATGAAATCCTGGTCTCCCCATCATAGGATGGATGTGGAAACTTTGGAAATGATAGATAAGATGTTTACCAACGGGTTATTTTCTCTGGAGCATCAAAGTCTGATAGAAGTTTATAAAATTATAAGAGTCATTAATCAGAGAGGCAGTCAGAATCTTTTTCACCAGGGTAAAAATGCAATAACGAGAGTACACGGCATTGGTGGAGTTGGGGATGGTGGGAAGGAGATACACGGGGCAGTAGGTGTCTGGAACTGGCTTCCAGGAGAATGGAAGCAGATACAATCATAGCAGTTAAGTGGTTACTAGATACACACACACACATACACACACACACACCCACACACACACACCCACGCACACACACACACAAACACACACACGCACACTCACACACATGCACACACACGCGCACGCACACACACGCGCGCATGCGCGCGCACACACACACACACACATACACACACACGCGCATGCACACACACAAACGCACACACACACACGCACAGACACACACACACACGCACAGACACACACACACACTCACACACATACACACACATGCACACGCACACACACGCACGCACACACACATACACACACACGCGCATGCGCACACACACACGCGCACGCACACACGCGCGCGCATGCGCGCGCACACACACACGCACAGACACACACACACGCACAGACACACACACACACACAGACACACACACGCACACTCACACACATACACACACGCACACGCGCACACACACATACACACACGCGCATGCGCGCACACACACACACACACACACACACACACACACACACACACACACACACACACACACACACACGCACACGCACAGACACACACCAAAAAACCATTTAATAATACAAATAAAAAGAAAGTAGTAAAGGATAAAAACTCAAACCCTTTACCTGAACCACATTGCCAGATGCTGTATATGGATTGGTATTAAAAAGGAAAACAAAGGTAAAAAAAAATATTTATATATATATGGAGGTCATTTATGATTCACTACCTTAATTTATAATTTTACTCCAATATAATTAATATATTGGAGTAAAATATATATGTAAGATATTATATATATAACATAATATAATATATATTAAAATAATATAATATAATATATATTATATAATATGTATTATATATTATATATTATATATATATATTATATATTTAAAGAACATGAAGATACGAGTCGGACAATTTAATTATATTGGAGTAAAATTATAAAGTAAGATAGTGAATCATAAATGACCCCCATAACTTCTGGAATCTTATATCTGAATTCTTAATTGAATAACGAATCTTTTCCATCTTCAAACGAAACATGAGGTCACACGGTCACTGATCGTGAGGAGGCAGGGCAGCTTCTTCCATTTAAGTAAAATTGCACGCCTCGCCAAAAGAGAGTCCAATGAAATAGCACGACTCTGAACCAGAGATAAAGAAGAATCATTCTCTCCCCACTGTCCTATGTTCTATATTCTGTGAAACTGATTTTGGGTGAAGTACTCAGCTGGACTGACAGGAACTCAATGACATTCTGTGAAGCTAGGGTAAGATAGCCAGACATTTCAAATGATCAGAAATCTGTCCTTAAATTTGCAAGTCTCCCCTTATTAAATCCACCCAAGCTTGTTAAAGCTGTAAGTATAGAAAAACTCAATTATCCAGCTGTGGGAAATCTGAAATTATTCTGAATTGCTTGGAATATTTGTTTAAAAATCAAGTATTACTAAGTGAATTGAATGGCTCTGGTATTGTTGGAGTATTTTTATCATCTCTCTTGAATGAGTGAAATTTCAAATGCTATTTGCAGGGGTCTTTTTATCACTCACTGTGAAGTTAGGAGTCAGCGAGATCAATGCATCTGGAGTCATATACTCTATAACCCAAACTAAGTAAGAACGGCAGATTACCTTCCTGAAATAGATCAGCAAATCAGATGGGATTTTAATGGTATTATTGTTTTTTTTAAATACATTTCAAGACAGAGTTCAGTTAATTGTTTGAACTTAAATTCCTCAACTGTTGTCAAGGGAATGAATGTCACTAGATCAAAACTGGATATGAGTATGGTAACTTAAAACATATACATCATCATGTTTGTATCAAAGCTGAGAAAGCCAATGACATTTTAGTAAAGTGAGTGAATGGCTGTGACATCAGTGTCATTGTCAAATGGGAATCATGACAGCATTTTATTAAACTACTCCATTTTAAAAATATGGCTATGCATTCCTTTCATACTGTCTTCAATTCCTCTATCAAAACTTTTTTTCCCCTATTATCTGTTTATATGAATTAGAAGCTGGAACAGGAGAAGCCCATATTCCCCTTGAGAACACCACACTATTTAATAATATCTTAGTTATCTGACGGCAAGTTCAGCACTAGATTACGATCCTGTTTACCCTGGTAACTTTTCACCAGTTGCTTATAAAGAATCTTTCTCGGTCTGCCTTCAAAAGATTGAAAGACCCTGCTTCCACGATCATTTTAGAAGGGCGGCAGGGTTGGGGTAACAGTTAGCCCATTGCCTTTACAGCACTAGCGATTGGGACCAGGGTTCAAATCCTGCACTGTCTGCAAGGAGTTGGTACGTTCTCCTCCTGTTTGCATGGGTTTTCCCCGATAGCTCTGGTTTCCTCTCACCATTTGAAATATACCGGGGGTATAGGTTAATGGGTGTAAATTGGAAATAGCACGCACACTCACACACATACACAAATGGCTGTTACCGTGATGTAGGTCTAAATTTAAAAAAAAAGAGAATTGTGTCCCTCTGGATGAAAAGTCTTCATCTCAACCCTGCCTAATATGAGCACTCAATATCTTTTGATGCTCTTCAACTCCTAATTTTTTTTCAAGCATCTTTCTCTCTCTCTCTCTCTCTCTCTCTCTCTCTCTCTCCCCCCCCCCCCCCCCATTCTCTCTCTCTCTCCTTCCCCCCCTCTCTCTCTCTCTCTGAGGGTAACATTAATAAAGTAGTTCATCGTAGGTTCTGGCTTAAATTAATGAAGTGAATATCTTAAACTTAACTACCACTTACATTATACCACAGTTAGTCCATGATAATTTATCAAGACAAAGTGAAAATTACATCTTTTTACAAACTTCAGTGGATTCCACTGCAACATTTAAATTCATTTAAAGTATTTTGTGTTGGCTCAGTGGTAACACTTTTGTATATTTTGTATATTTCAGATGTGACTAATTGGGCCTACTAGTGAATATTTTGCCATGAATGGTGGTGTATGTTGTATTGGTGCAGAGATTGGCAAGTGAGGTATGCAGATCAGACAACCATGGCATCAGCCAACACACCACTCTAACTGTGAACGAACTACTTCCTCAGGAGTTTGCGGAGGTTTGGTATGACACTAGAAACCCTGGCAAATTTCTTCAGATGTGTGATGGAAAGTGTGCTGACTGGCTGCATCATGGTCTGCCATGGGGGCACCAATATCCCTGAGCATAAATCCCTGCAAAAGGTAGTGGACACAGGCCAGGACATCACAGGCAAAACCCTCCCCACTATCAAGAATCTCTACAGGGAACGCTGCTGTCGGAGAGCAGCAGCAATCATCAAGGATCCACACCACCCAGCGCAAGCTCTGTTCTCACTGTTATCATCAAGAAGAGGTATAGGTGCTGCAAGACTCACTCCACTAGGTTCATCAGACCATCACCATCAGACTCCTCAATGACAAACTCAATCAGGGACTCATTTAAGACTCATGCATTTTTTTGATTTTTTAAATTCTCTTGGTATTGCACATCAGTTTGTTTACATTTGTCATCTGTTTACAGTTCTTATTTATTTGCATGTATACACTCTGTAAAGCTTTTTTTGCTCTACCAATAAATGGTAGTTCTGCCTTACCCACAGAAAAAAGAATCTCAGGGCTGTATGTGATGTCATGTTCAATCAATCTGAAATTTGAATCCTCTGGAGTCCGAGCACTCCAGCTAATGTGGTCTTTTAACCACACCCCAAATTAACAGGGAAGAAGAGGGGGAGGGAGGGAGGTGAAAGAACAAATTATATTTTTATGTGAACGGACCTCTTGCAATTCCCTTTAGTAATTTTTTTTAGACATAGCCCTTCTGACCCACGAGCCTGTGCTGACCAATTATACTAATTGACCTACAACCCCAATATATTTTGACGAGTAGGAGGAAAACAAGGCACCCAGGCTTGAGGAGAAGGAACAGACTTCTTGCAGGCAGTGCCGGATTCGAACATTAGTCACTGGCACTGTAATGCTAAACATGCCACTCTGGTGTATCATTTGGAGAGATGACTAGATTGCTGGAAATTATGAGCTGCAACACTTTGCACAAACTGCTGATGGACTCCTCCGCCCTCTTGACTCGCTCCACAAATGTTCTCTGGCCAGCTTCCCAAAGCACTCAACATTTCACCCCGTTGCCTTCTCCCATTGGCTGCCTCTTAAAGCCAAATCTTCTGCTCTGCGGCTGGTGTTTGGCCTCAATGTCAAGCACTCTTCTTGCCTGCTCCTGATGGGTGAGAGAGAGGGAGAAAAAAAAAGTCATCTCCAATCCCAGGATCTGAGGCATGGGTAGCAGAAATGGATCAGTGAGGGCAAGACCCCATTGGTTGTCAGTGGCAATTTAAGAATGGGGTCCAATGAGTGCAGAAGTTTGTGAGTGTATTATTAATCTAACCCCCCCCCCCCCCCTCATTCCCATCAATAAGCAGTTAAACTTTAATTTCTTTGCTCATCCATATTGTTCTCCCCTGTCCAATTGGATCAGGCTGTAAAGATGTGCTGAGGGTAAACTAGTTCTTCAATAAGATGTGAAGTTATTAATCTATTTTGATATTTCTTTATTACTTTTTCAATCACCACATTGTTGCCAGTTCTGATCAACCACTCAAGTGTATTTTGCATGAAGGGTCTTACGCAGATATTTTTTGTGGTTAATCTTGCTGTACAAACTTTTGGTTTTTGTTGAAGAAGTTTTTTCTCTTTAATTTTCATCATCACAATCCAGTTTCTTTTAAAAAACTTGCAATGGTCACAGCGCTTCTTCACCATCAGAGATTATGCTGTGCTCTCTGTTGACCTCTGCAATGCAGAGACAATGAACAAATTGTAATTCATCCTAAAAATCCAAACTATGTTCTTTATAAAGTGCTGACAGGAGCCTCCAGGGAACCCGAGCTCCAGATTCGAATGTCAGCCAAAGACAGAAATGACTATTTCCATCCTGATTGCTATGCTTGACGGCACAACCCAAATTTAAATCAATGTAATTAGAGTCCAAAGAGAGGCTCACTGTGAAATAGTCCTTCGTTTGAATCATTTCTTAAACCTAAATCATTGCTTTTGCTATTTCTCACACAATAAAGTAAATTATTTCACGTGAACGGAAAATCCACCAAATTGCTATATGTGTGGAAGGGGCATCTCAAAGGAGCAAGGTGTTTGCTAGATGTTAATTTATAGAAATATCATAATCATGTTATGGGATGACATCCACTTTGTTCAGGTAAGTTATTTCATCTGTATAACATGAAAGTCTGCAGACACTGTGGTTGAAGTAAAAACACAAGGCTGGAGAAACTCAGCAGGTCAAGCCGTGTCCTTTATGCAGTAAAGGTAAAAATATATAACCGACGTTTCAGGTTTGAGCCCTTCATCAAGGTACGGAAAAATGTTGGCAAGCGTCTGAAATCCCCACCCCTCCCACTCTTTGTTCAGACGCCTGCCAACATTTTTCTATACCTTGATGGCGGGCTCTCGCCCGAAACGTCGGAAACATATTTTTACCTTTGCTATATAAAGGACACTGCTTGACCTGTTGAGTTTCTCCAGCACTGTGATTTTAGTTATTTCACCTTCCCAAATTCTGTAAAGTAATGATTTGTCAGAATTGTGTTGGGTGACAGTTCGCTCATTCCAAATTATAATCCATTTTGATGGCTATGTCCTGAAAAAAAAAATGAATGTTACTTTCAACTTCAGTAGATACATTCTATTCTTCGTACATGACACTGCCTTGTGGACGTTATTAAGGAAAGACCCACCAAAGTCTTACATTACCAGTCAATTGTCCCGATATACTGCACTATCTGAAGCAGGCTCAGTATTGACCGATATTTCTACTATGGTTGCCATGGAAACAGGAAAACCCCACTGTTTTGTTTGAAAAAAAATTACAAATGAATTTTAAAACACAAATACATTGAAATCAACCAACCTGTAAAAGCTAATGTGAAGAGGTAAGTGGAAGATGAAAAACATCCTGTCAATTTTGTTGGTTGTTAAGCTTCTTAATGTCTTCAGTTCAATTTGAAGGTAATGTCTGCCTCTTTCTATTCACTTTACAGAATAGTGCAAGGCATACACTTTCTTAGAAGCACACCTGCACAAGCTTGCTGTCAAATATGGACACAATTTTATTCAATTTTCTTCCAGCAAATAAAAGAAAGCTGCAGGAAGGATATGTTTTAACAGCCAGAGCTGTCATGAAATTTAACTTGGGCCTTTATGGCAAGAGGTAGAGTTTTACAAGACAACCTCATAGAGTCTAAAGAGAGGCTCACTGTGAAATAGTCCTTGGTTTGAACCATTACGTTTTTGGTGATTAGTGATGGAATAAAGACACTTGCATATTCTGACCATCCACTGTTGTAAATAAGCTTTGGTGGATTGGCTGTGACATCATTAAGGGATTCAGAGGAAAGCTTTTCCCTCAAAAAAATAATAATGCTTCAAATTTGAAATAAAAACAGAAAATACACAACAGGTCAGGAGGAAGAGAGCTAACATTTCAAGTCAATGACCTTTCATTAGTCAAAAAGCATTTAATTATGCATTTATTTAAATTTACCGTTGAACCCTATAATTGCACGCAAAATAATTTGTGTAGCTTTTCCAAAGTAATTTCAGTTAATTAAAATTGGTTTACCTGCATGTTGATTCTTCGGTTATTTTTATGATTAACTAATTTTCAGCGCTACTGATCAAACTTGGAAAGGTGAAGCTCAACAAAATGCGGGCTCTTTTACCACAGCATTTCATACAAGTGAACACAGCTGCATGGCTACACCATCCACAAATTTACTGGCAATAGCACGGGAATGGTTCTATAAAAGGTCAGCATACAGGAGGGAGATTGAAAGCTTGGCTGGATGGTCCACCAACAGCAAACCAAGCAAACCAAGGAACTGCTCAATGAGTTCAGGAAGGAAAAACCAGATCCAGTGATCACTGGGGGAATCAGAAGTGGAGAGGGTGAGCAAATTTAAGACCTCGGGAGTCACTATCTAGGAGGATCTTTCCTGGACCCAACACACTAATGATATCATGAAGAAAGCATGTCAGTGCCTCTACTTCCTCAGGAGTTTGTGGAGGTATGGCGTGAGATCGGAAACCCTGACAAATTTCCACAGATGTGTGGTGGGAAGTGTGCTGACCAGCTGCATCACGGTCTGGTATGGGGACACCAGCACCCCTGAGTGTAAAGCCCTGCAAAAGGTAGTGGACACAGCCCAGGACATCACAGGCAAAACCCTCCCCACCATCAAGAACATCTACCCGGAACCCTACCGTCAGAGAACAGCAGCAATCATCAAAGGCCCTCATCACCCAGCACACGGTCTGTTCTTGCTGCTGCCGTCAGGAAAGAGGTCTAGGTGCCACATGACTCACACCACCAGGTTCAGTAATAGCTGCTACCTCTCCACTATCAGACTCCTCAATGACCAACTCAATCAGGGACTCATTTAAGGTCTCTTATTTTTTCACTTTATTGATTTTTCTCTCTTTATTGCACAGTCAGTTTGTTTACTTTTCTTTATTTGTTTGCATTTATACATTGTGTATATTTTTTGCACTACTGATAAGTAGTAATTCTACCTCGCCCACAGGAAAAAGAGTCTCAGGGTTGTATGTGATGTGATGTGCACCTATAGAAGTTTTCGAGAGATGACACTGAAGACTCTTGAAAACTTTTACAGGTATACTGCGGTGAGCATTCTGTCTGGGTGCATCAGTGCCTGGAATGGAGTTGTCAATGTTCAGGACAGGAGAAAACTCAGCCATCAATGTCACTTCTTCGAGGACATTTGCAAGAGGCAGTGTCTTAAGAGAGCAGCCTCTATCCTCAAGGACCCCCACCTCCAGACCACACCCCTTTCACTCTGCTACCATGGGGTAAAAGGTACAGGAGCCTGACGTCGAGCATTCAGTGGCTCGAGGACAACTTCCTCCCCCCTGCCATCAGATTTCAGAATGAAAAATAAGCCACAAACACCATCTTAGTTTGATCTTTTCTTTATCTTGCACTATTTTTATTTATTTGGTAAAGTGGTTGATGTAAATGTTTGCGCTGCGATATCACAAAACAACAAATTTTGTGACATGTTCATGGCAATAAATTTTGATTCTGATTCTGATGTAGATCCTCTGACAACAAATCTGAAATTTGAATCTGACTGAATTTCCCAAAAGGTGCCAAAATGTTAAAAACTGGCAGCAGGAGTTCTACAACTTAGCCATATCTTAATAAATTATGTCTTTTACCCAAAATAAAGATCTTTTTTATAAAAAAAAGAGGATTTGCATTCCCTAACCTTCTCAACTTTAGGATGTGCCATAGCAGTTGAAATGTAATTGTTGTGTAATGTGAGAAATGCTCCAGCAAGTTCCCACGTTTAGCAACATGATAAGACAAGGTAACCTATCTTCTTTATTCATTGTGTGTAAGGGATACATATTAATCAGAAAACGAAGGATTATTACCCTGTTCTCCCTCAAAGTATGAGCTTTTACTTCCTCCTTGGGGTCATGGTTTAACATAGCTTCTGAAGGACAGCTGTTATGTCTGTACAGCAACTTCCCAGTGCTGAACTAAGTCATCAGACACAATTGAAAATATTGTACTCCAGAATCTGGCACTGAATTGAAAGTTGTACAAAATGAGCCACAACTGACACAATGGGGGCTCTGAGTGTTTACAAATATCTCATTGAAATTAGACTATTGTTTCCGCTAATTGATAGTGGTTAAAAGTGAGCCCAGAATTATCTAGTAATTCTAGTGGGCGGCGCAGTTCGCGCAACGCTGTTACGGCGCTAGCAGCCCATTTTCAAATCCGCAGCTGTCTGAAATGTACGTTCTCCCCATGTCTGCATGGGTTTCCACCGGGTGTTCCTTCAAAACAAAAGGAGGGTTTGTAAGTCCAGGCGTCACAGGCTCATGGGCTGGAAGGGCCTGTTACTGTGCTGCTTGTCTAAACTTTTAAAAAAATTTAAAATGTTTAAAAAAAAAAGGGAGATATTAGAAGAGCATAGGAATTTGCCCATAACATCTAGATCAGTGATTCACAAGCTCACAAGAGAAAGGAACAGAAGCAGGCCACTAGGCCCATTGAGCCTGTTCCGTAAAATATCACTAAGCCTCTTTACACTAGTTCCAATTTTCGGCCTTTTACCCATATTCCTTTATGCCTTCACTATTGAGATACTTGTTTATTTCTTGTTTAAATACTCCTAGTGATCTGGCTTCCACTGCTGTATGTGGCAGTGAGTTCCACAGATCCATGACCCTCTGTCTAAAGAAGTTATTTCTAATCTCTGTTTTATATGGATAACCTCTAATTTTCAGACTATGACTCCTTGTCCTTGATTCACCCACCAAGGGAACCATCTTACCAGCATCCACCCTATCTAAACCTTTCAAAATACGAAATGCCTCTATGAGATCTCCTCTCATTCTCCTCTACTCCAATGAATAAAATCCAAGAGCTACCAAACGCTCCTCGTACGTTAGCCTTTGCATTCTGGGAATCACCCTCGTAAATCTCCTCTCCACCCTCTCCAACAACATCATATCCTTTCAAAGATAGGGGGCCCAAAACGGCACACAATATTCCAAATGAGGTCTCACCAGTGCCCCATAGAGCCTCATTAACAATTATTTTCTCTTATACACTATTCCTCTTGAAATGAATGCCAACATAGCATTCGCTTTCTACACTACCAATTTCACCTGGTCATTTACTTTTAGGTTTCCTTGCACGAGGATACTCAGGTCCCTTTGCACATCCGAGCTGTGAATATTCCCCCCATCCTAAGAGTATTTTGCCTCTTTGTTTCCACTGCCAAAGTGTACAACTGTACATTTCTCTATGTTAAATCTTGAACTATCTTTCCTCTCACATAAAACTTTAAGTAATCCCTTACTAACCACAGAGCACCTATACCACAGGATGCCAAAGGTGCTCTGTGATTAATAAGGGATTACTTAAGGTGGTATGTGAGTTGGAATAAAAGTTGAGAACCACTATCTTTCACCAATCACTTCAACCTAGTTAGACTTCATCCCCCCCCCACCTCCTGAGTGTATTAATTTCTGTTCATTCAGATTTCTTTTAATTTTTAAATTAAATTTAGACAACATGAGCCCATGTTGCCCAATAACACCTAAATGACCTACAACCCCAGTACATTTTGAACGGTGTGACAATACTCAGAGGAAACCCACACAACATGGGGAGAATGTACTGCTGTGTATATTGAATTTTAATCGATATTTTGATCCCAAGTCGTCAGGTCATCTTTATTTATTGTTCGAACCATGCTCGCATGGTAAAGACGAGATAGCGTTTCTCCAGGACCACGGAGCACATCTACATAAATACAAGTTAGAATAGTTGAACACATTAAAATATTAAGACGTATACTGTAAAAGTCCACAGTACCCTATCCACATATGTTCTGGGAATTCAGGAGTCTGATGGCTTGGGGGGGAAAACTGTTGCCCAATCTGGACGTAACAGCCCAAGTGCTAGATGGCAGAAGGGAGAACAGTTTATGTGAAGGGTGTGTGAAGTCCTTCACAATGTTTATTGCCTTTTGCCTGCATTGAGTGTTGCAGATGTCTTTCATGGGAGGAAGAGAGCCCCCAGTGATCTTTTCTGCTGACTTCACTATCCTCTGCAGGGAGCTGTGGTCCAAGGAGGTACAGGTTCCAAACCAGGTGATGATGCAGTTGCACAGGATGCTCCCGATACATCCTCTGTAGAATGTAGTGAGGATGGAGGGTGGGAGATGACCTTTTGCTCAACCTTCACAAGTAGAGGTGCTGCTGGGCTTTCTTGGCTGTGGAGCTGGTGTTAAGGGACCAGGTGAGAATGTTATATTCTCTGGTATATGGGAAGACAAGAAAATTAGTGGGGAATGAACAATGTTTCTGTTTAGAAAGTTTATTAGTCACAAATGATGTATTAGGTGGGGAAAGGGTTGTTTGACTGGATCAGTGCTAAGGCAGCATTTCTGGTTTAAATTCACTGAGGACTGTTACTTTAGTGGCATGTTTCACAAAGGAAACTCTGAGCTAAAGTGTGTCTCCTGCTGCAGCCATAATTGCAGCCTTGATTCAAGATATAGAGTGTACTGCTAGGGGCTGCCAAGGTCACTCCTACCTTACATTCAAGAGGCTCCTTCCAGACAACAGAGGGTGATGTTCATAGTAACTACCAATATAAGGATTATCAGTATCTCATTACATCCACATCCAAAGCCTAATTTGCATTAGCTATGAGAGGTGGTTCGGTTTCAGTACATACTGCAGGCGTGTACAGGCTCCCATGTACAGGCTCCCAAACCCACCATAGAATGTAAACACATTGTTTCAAGTCCAGGAACTGTTTTTGATAGGCGATTCAGAAAGAGAATTAGCTGTTCTCTCTCTCTTCTTTGCAACTCCCTTCAACATCTTCCTGGCAAATTTAATCACAGGGAGTAACAGAAACTGGAGTGGAAAATAACACTTGGACAAATTGCTCAAAATCCAAATGCTTTTCTGTCTTTCAGTCTTTAGAGAGCTGAAAATAATGCACCAAAAGCTTTTACAGAGCTCTCTTTACTTAATGCATTCACTCAACATTTTGGTTACATTTACATAAAAAATGGCTTGTCAGTTGTTACAGAGTTCTGTGTTGTGTGTTGGCCTATGTGTTGTGTGGTTTTATGTTAAAAGTGACAATTTGCCTTAGAGAGCCAAGGTGAAGGTGGACTGCTGAGAGAGTGGGAGGCGGACTGAGCATGTGCAGAAAATGATCTAGAAATTTCTGGACTTGGACGATAAACCACCACTGGGAGTGGAAGAAGGCCCAGAGCATGAGTCATGGTCTGGAGGACAGTTTAGAAAGTTGGGCATTTCAAAAGGGATGAAGATTCTGAAGGCAGCCAGAAGGATCCAGACCAAGCCAGCCAGTGGTTCTTCTCTCTGCAAACAACACAAGAAGACAACTTCAAATTTTGTGCGCTCTCTCTCTCTCTCTCTCTCTCTCACTCTTTCTCTCTCTCTCTCTCTCTCTCTCTCTTTCTCTCCCTCTCTCTCTCTCTCTCTCTCTCTCTCTCTCTCTCTCTTTCTCTCTCCCTCTCTCTCTCTCTCTCTCTCTCTCTCTCTCTCTCACTCTCTCTCAAAGATCTTTTGGCTTCAGTTTACCAAACAAACTGAATTTTGTTTACAATCTTTGCTTCAGTTGAGATCGAAGTTTTGTGAGTCTTGTGTGTTTTGTGTTTGTTTTGTGTCTAAGTTTTTCTGTGGGCTGGTTGGAAGTATAACTTAGACTTTAATTACATATGTTATATTTAGGCTGGGGAATTTATTAGTTTTACACTGTTATAGAAATTTGCATAGTAACCAGTGGGCATTGTTATAAAAGGGGGAGGTTTGAATTAAAGTTTGAAGGTGAATTTTTGTTAATAAACTAATCGTTCATCTTTACCCCTGTGTAATATGCCTTCTTTGTGGTTGCTGGTTTGATCTTGTACACCGTATTGAGACTGGATGTATTATGAACTCACTGTGAATTAGATACAAACCTCTCAATGTATTTGATTTGTTCTTGCCATATTAATAACTTAGCATTCTCCAGCCAGAATTAACAGGCAGTGAAGATGATGATGAAGAGTTCTTTGTCATACCTATTGAACAATGGGGGTTGGGGGTCTCTGTGAGTCACTGGCAGGCTGACGTCGCTGAACTTCGCCTCAGCCCTGCCACCTTGAGGTTACCCTCCAGGAGAGTAATGGCTTCCCAGATGTTTTTCCCAGTCGCAGTCCCATGAGGGACAAGACCACCCCTCTCAGGTCGGGGTGTGGGGTGGTGACTAAATAGCCCGCCAAAGCACCAGTCACTTTCATGATCCCTGTGAAGTGGTGCTCACAAGCACTGCCGTAGATACCCACAATCAGTGTCCACTCCTTCACCACCTGTGACCCTTCACCAACTGTTTGCCACTGCACTGACCATGCAGGCCCCATTTATAGGCAGGCAAGGGACCTGGCCCAGACCACAGTGATTTCACAGTGACCACATGTAAGCCAACCTGAGCTCCCACTATCTTCGGATACCTCCCCATTTTGGTGGTGGTGTGCCCTTGTGGCAAGTCTGGAACCGCCAGGCCACTGGTCGGGCTTGTAAAAGCTTGGGCACACCAGGGAGTGGATGTGTGTCATAGAATTAAGTTTCCTCATGTTCATTTCCATCCATCCACACATATCCATCCCCCAACTATGTGTCAATCCCATCCCCTCACTGGACAATGGCTTGGACTTTTCCTGGGTCAAGCTGCTAGCATTTCAATCAGCTTGGAAACTGCCTCCATGACTTTCATTTCTAGGTTGATCACTCACACTTGGGTAGACTCTGCTGCCTCCTGTAGTACACAACTGTTCTTTCTTTTTTCTTTGGCTTGGTTTCGCGGACGAAGATTTATGGAGGGGGTAAAAAGTCCACGTCAGCTGCAGGCTCGTTTGTGGCTGACCAGTCCAATGTGGGACAGGCAGACACGGTTGCAGCGGCTGCAGGGGAAAATTGGTTGGTTGGGGTTGGGTGTTGGGTTTTTCCTCCTTTGCCTTTTGTCAGTGAGGTGGGCTCTGCAGTCTTCTTCAAAGGAGGTTGCTGCCCGCCAAATTGTGAGGTGCCAAGATGCACGGTTTGAGGCGATATCAGCCCACTGGCGGTGGTCAATGTGGCAGGCACCAAGAGATTTCTTTAGGCAGTCCTTGTACCTTTTCTTTGGTGCACCTCTGTCACGGTGGCCAGTGGAGAGCTTGCCATATAACACAACTGTAGTACTGCAGGGATTCTCTCTCCCTATTTTTCTGTGCACCCTGTTGGCCTAATTCTCCTGCAATTTCATGTTGATGTCTCAGGAGAGACACCATAAGCCAAAGGGCCTCTCCATGACTTTCCTTGTTCTCTGGAAATCCTGATTTCTCAAGGAGGGTCACTACGTGGTTCTCTTTCTTTTCTCTGTGGAGGTCCAGCCTGTTGATTCAGTCAAACGGCTGAAGCCCTGGTGGTTGTCGGTCCAACAGGGATTTTATATTCTGACTCCCAGGGTTTCTTTACTAGCTGTGGGTCACCTCCTGCTGCCCCTGATGGTGAACAGGTCCACAGGAATGCACGCATCTGACAGGACACCAAGACACACACTCGTTAGCAGATGGTTAGTGCTCCATGTATGTCCAGCCGATACTCTTCGAACCATGCTCGCAGCACCAATTGTCGTGATTGGTTGACAAGTGTTGTGCCTTCTGAATAAGTTTCAGATAAGGAGGTCACGTGACCACCCACAACCATAATGTTCCAGTCAGGCAGAGAGTTCACGCGTTCCTCCACAATCCACATATAGTATGAGTCCAGCAACATTTTCTGATAAAATCTGCACCAATTAAATGCACTTTACAGTCCTCATTTCGTAAAGGTCAACTGAGATGCATAATTATTGTCTTTTAAACACTACATTCAAGGCATGGGAGTATCTATTAGAAGGAGATAAGACAGGAGCAGTGGAACTGACTGAAGCATTAATGAGCAATACTTGAGATATGTCACCTATTAGCCACTTCCAAACGTATGCTACGTGTTTTATGGAGGGATTAAACCAG
This sequence comes from Narcine bancroftii, assembly GCF_036971445.1. NCBI lineage: Eukaryota > Metazoa > Chordata > Chondrichthyes > Torpediniformes > Narcinidae > Narcine > Narcine bancroftii. Next base: position 21,093,154 of record NC_091482.1, on the reverse strand, counting down.
CATCCACAGTGATTGTAAGTGCATAGACAATGCTATCTGTAGGACGTTGAAGCTCAGAATTAATCCAGAGGTAGTGTTCGACTGAATAGCAGACATATTGTGGCTGCTGCAGCAGATCTTTGGCTGCATGTGGCAAAGGCCTTGCTCCCAATACTCTCCATCTTGGGCTCTCCTTGGCCAGATGATGAAGTGATTTCCTGTCCCCATTGTTCTGCTTATATCTGTCGGGGCATCACACAACAAATGTGGGTCTTTCATGTGATTGGTTGAATATAAATTATTCATAGCTGGTGTGTGTGTGTGTGTGTGTGTGTGTGTGTGTGTGTGTGTGTGTGTGTGTGTGTGTGTGTGTGTGTGTGTGTGTACGTGGGTGTGTGTGTGTGTGTGTGTGGGTGGGTGTGTGTGTGTGTGTGTGTTTGTGTGTGTGTGTGTGTGTGTGTGTGTGGAGGAAGCCATTCAACTGGATCAAGGGTGAATTTTACATTAGCGTTTGTCTCTACTTCATTGGACTATGTCACAATAAACGAACTCGTTCTAACTAAGAAAATTCCATAGCCTATACCAATTGTTAGTTTAGATGCTCCTCGACTTATGACGGAGTTGTGTTCCAATAAATCCATTGTGAGTGGAAAAGTCATGTCAAAAAAGAATATGCACCTACTGAACATCATAGCCTAGCCTAGTCTACCTTAAACATGCTCAAAACATGTACTGTAGCCTACAGTTGGGCAAAATCATCTAACACAAAGCCTATTTTATAATCAAGTGTTGAATATCTCATGTATTTTATTGAATGCTGAAAGAATTTTTGTTCATCTTAGGCTAGCTAGCCTGGGCTAGTCTACCTTAAATATGCTCAGACCACTTATCATAGCCTACAGCAGGGCAAATTTATCTAAAACAAAGTGGGAGACACACATGGGCATTTAGTAGACGTGATGGGATGCGAAAGCACAAAATTAAAAAAAAGATGCTTCCAACACAGTATCATTTGTTTACACTTGTTCGTGTGACCAGTACAGAGACTGTGAGCATAGCTGAATTGATGCTGCTGCTCTCTGCCATCACCCAGCACTGAGAGAGGGCATCATACTGGATATCGCAAGCGCAAGAGCAGATCAAAATTCAACCGAATGTGTATTGCTATTGAACCATCATAACTTTGAAAGGCGAACCATCGTAAGTAGAGGCACATCTGTACTGTCTTCTTTCCTTTTCAATATTTTTTTATTGAAATTGACACTAGCTCTGGATTAACTCTGACCTTCAACATCCTGCAGATAGCATTGTCTATCCACTTACAATCACTGTGGATGCTGGTTTAATCCCTCCATAAAATACATAGCATAAGTTTGGAAGTGGCTAATATGTGACATACCTCAAGTATTGTTCATTAATGCTTCAGTCAAAAAAATAATAAATACACTCTTCTTTCCTTCGATCACATTTTATCCAGAGGGAGCCAAGCTGTAGAGTTGCACAGAAGTGCAAAGGGGAGCCAATGCAGATGATGTTCATGGTCCCACTCTGACAGTCTGCGACCAACTTGTCTTCACGAACAGAAGAGTGATGATTGACAACTACATGGATTGCAGCAGCTGGCTGGGGAACAGTGCAGATGAATGATCACACTCCAGTTACCTGTCAGAAAATAGTACCCCGTCCAGGCATAGAATGAAGTTAGCCAAATGTTACCCTCCATAGTAATCGTGCACCCTTGGATAGAGGAGCTTCACAGCAGATGCAGACCCATCCTTCTGTCCTGTTGGCTAAAGGTGTCCATGGGCAACTTGATTTAAATGGCTAAATGTGCACCCATCACTTGTTGAAAGCAAGTCTATTTCTCTCCTCAACTGTGATCAGCTACTAGCGCTTGACAATACATTTAGGTCAAGAAACTCCCACCAAAATAATTCTATTAGGCATTTAGTCATTATTGCCAACAGCGAGCTTACAAAGCAGAAGTCATTTTGAAAATGTTTTGCCCTTTACGTATGGCAGCATCTTTTCTTATCCCTGAAGCAATTGGGATCCCTGCAAGAAGTCTCACATTTCTTAACATTGACAAATTTAGCTTGCCACTGGTCTGCTGTCAGTCCTGCAGGAAATTACTTCAGAATATATGCTTATGCACTCCCACAGCTGTTGTTTCGTACAATAACTGATGTTCTGACAAACTAAACAGATTCAGCATGAAGGTCACACTGCGCTCAATGGCTGTCATTCCCTTGTACAACCTGTGAAGAGCAGTGAAACCAGCTTGGAAAGGTATTAACAGTTGAATCCCCATTAACTGGAATTCAATCAACCAGAATCCCCAACAACCCTAATCAAGGAAATAAATAGAATTAAAAGTCAATAAGAAAAAATAAAGTTTCGTATAAAAGTTTAAAATTGTAAAAGTCAATGTTCTCCGAAGCAACACACAACCCCGAGGTGAAGATGGGGGCAAACGTTCAGCCAGCAGAGCGCCCCAACTGTGCCTTGCTCACAGCAGCTGTTGGAATAAAGTTTTGTTTGATTAAACTGGCGACGCCTGGGATGAAGAGCCGGCCAATGCCGATCGCTGCTGGGGTGACGCTCACAAAGTGTCTCCCTATCCCCGCCTAGTAAGTATCCTTATCTTTATTCATCTTTATCTGCAAACTTGGGGGAGGGAGTTAATTATGACGGCAGCACGATTAGCGTAGATGTTAGCGCAAAGCTGTTATATTCGAATAAGTCACAGGAATTACCTGATTAAAGTGAACTTTACATAATTAAATACTACAATAATGTTTTCTTTTCAAATTACTTTGGATTTTGCACTGTCTTTTGTCTTTAACCAGAAAATTTGCATATGCGGCATCTGCGATCCCCCTAAGTGCCAGATAATGGGTATTCTACTGTAATTTAAAGATTCTCTCATTCCGCCATTAAGCACAGACACTCGGAAATCTTGGGGGTTAATCACAGTTTTGTGTTGCTGGTTCAAGAAGATTTCCCATCAGCAGTTCCATCTGAGATGTACAGAAAGTGCACAATGGCCATACCGAACTTCTTTAATGCAATGCTATCGAACAAGGCCCCAATTCCAGCAGTGCAGGTGTGCAAACATGCCTGCTATATTTTTGCCCTGGTAGTTCTTTTCGATTCAAAGCTGCAGCTTTTTTGCATAATTTCAAATTAAACGCTTATTAATAATTCTGCTTTAATCTCTACAACATATAGGCAGCCAATAGATAGAGCTTTATTTTGATGCCACGTTCGGAGATTGAAAAGCCCAAAATGATGTGTTTATAATTGCAAACTGCAAAATTCTCAGATCAATCAAGAAAAAAAAATTCCCTAATTGTTATGATTGTAATTGGAAGTGAAGAGCATCGTCTACAAATTACAGTGAGCAATATTACTATACAATTGCTAGGAAAATTTATACAAAATTAATTGAAACAGGCTGATGCTTTGCCAAAAAAAAGGTAACTCTTTTTATTGGCAGGGCAATGAGGCAGCGATTACATGGACCCAGGTCAATACTGACCTTGAGCGCTCTCTGTGTGGAAATTTCATCATTGTATCTGCTCGTTCCGGTTCCACCTGCAGCCCAAGTATATCCTAGTTGATCTTTGCAGCTGTAAAATCCCTCTAAGTACAGGTTATTAGCAAAACAAAAGCCTCAAAAGTGAGTTGATGAGCATGTGTGAGAGAAAATAAGGGTGCAAGTAAGTGAGAAGGAAGGAAAGGACTGATAAGACTGCTCCCCAGGAGTCAGCAGGCCTCATTAGGGCTGAATGGCCTCCTTCAGTGTCACAATGCTATTATCAAGGCAGGCAGCCGGGTTTGAATCCTGCGCGGTCGGTAAGGAGTTTGCACGTTCTCGCCATGTCTGTGAGGGTTGCCCCCGGGTGCTCCAGTTTCCACCAACCCTCCGAAACGTACGGGGCTCTGGGTCAGTTGGGTGAAATTAGATGGTATGGGTTTAAATAGCCTGAATCACTTTTGACTGTGTTGTAAATTTTTTTTAATTACATTTAAAAAATTCCTCAGGTTCAGAGTTCAATAAATCTTCATATGTTATTAGTTTCCTAGAATCAAGAGGAATTGTCACATGCTGAAAATATTCTTGCCACTGCTTTTCAGATCACACTTTTTAAGATATTTCCTCTTTTGATCATCTTTCACTTTGAAAGGCAGTAGAATGAACTGTAATATTGAATATACAGTTCAATAATAAATGACACTCAATAATGAAGGATATCTTAAAAGAAGGAATAGCCATGTTCGGTCATTACCTTGTAGAAAGAGACACAACTATCACTTTCACTGAGTGGCAAAAGTTCAGATACTCTTTATTTTCCTTTGCTGGTTACGTGGTGCACTGTTAGCCAGAATCAGACACACACAAAGATAAAGACTGTACAACAGGCTTTAATCCACAAAGACTTCCACAGAGCCGGGCTGGCTGTGGCTGCAGCAACTCTGAGTGAGGCCTCGGGAGGCCGGCAGAGGCTTATATCCCAGAGGGTGACTGACACCCAATCGGGTGTTATCCTGTCCCTTACACTCCTGCAGGTACAGAGGTTGTCCCCTGCAGTAGGCCAGTGGTGTACCATCATATTCACCCCCTTCTTTAAAATTGTCCCGGGGGGGGGGGGCAGTAACAAGGAATCACACCCACTATGTACATACAATATTTACAAGTTGAGACGATTCAGCGGCTGCCGGGGTCTCTGTGACCATCGTAGGACTGGTTCCTGGTCGCTAATCAAAGGGGAAGTGGGGGGGCTGGCAGCAGGGGTGTGTGGCTGGTGTGGTGCCGCACGGAGGGGTGGCCAGGGTCGACGTATGTGGGTCGTTTTGGATGGGTGGGGGGGTGGGTTCGTCTTCTAAGGCTGAAGCGGGCCCCTGGTGGTCAAGGAGGCCCTGTGCCCCATAGCTGCATGGGGATGGGGATGTATGCCCGGTCAGTGTCGTCCTGGACTGGAGGGTGGCGTGGTGTGGTGGGTGCTCCTGCTAGTGCCGGGTCCCTGGTTGAGACGGTGTCCACCCTGTCACTGTCAAACCTAACGTAAGCGTAGTTGTGGTTTGCATGAAGGAGGAAAACCTGCTCGAGCAGAGCTTTGGCCTTGTGTGTCTGTACATGCTTATGCAGAAGCACGGACCCAGGGATGTGAGCCATGCTGGATGGGACATTTCAGTCGCCGACCTCCTGGGGAATGAGAACAGACGTTCGTGAGGGGTCTCATTGGTAGCCGTGCACAGCAGTGACCGAATGGCATGGAGCGCCTCGGGCAGGGTGTCCTGCCAGTACCCAAAGGCCCACCCTTTTGACCTGAGAGCCAGGAGGACTGCCTTCCAGACCACCCCATTCTCGCATTCCACTTGCCCGCTGCCTCTCGGCTTATAGCTTGTCGTGCGACTGGTCGCGATGCCCCTCGCTGTCAGGTACTGGCGCAGCTCATTGCTCATGAAACTAGACTCTCGGTCACTGTGGATGAAGGCGGGATAGCCAAACATGGCGAAAATCTGCCCCAAGGCCCTGATGATGGTGGCCGCCGTGGAGGTGTCCAGACAAGGGATGGCGAAAGGGAAGCGTGAGTACTCATCCACTACTGTGAGGAAGTAGACATTTTGGTTCATGGAAGGCAGGGGCCCTTTAAAGTCCATGCCGAAACGCTCAAAAGGCTGAGTAGCCTTTACAACGTGGGCCTGGGGTGGGGGGGGGGGGGGCGGAAGAAGCAGGGTTTACACTCCACACAGACTCGACAGGCCTTGGTCATGTCCCTAACGTCCCTGATGGTGTACGGCATATTTCGGGACTTAATGAAATGGTACATCGGGTGATGCCCGGATGGCAGAAGGTATCATGCAATGCTTGCAACCTGTGGTCATGCATAGACGCGCGGGTGTGAGAGAGGGCATCAGGGGAGTCATAGCTGTAGGTTGCCAGATGGACTCTCCAGTGCAGGATCTTGTCATTCTTGATCTTGCTCCTGTGGGGAGTGTTAAACATGAATGCCACAGCCCGATGGTCTGTGAGGAGCGTGAATCACATGCTGGCCAGGTAGTGGTGCCAGTGGCGGACCGCTTCCACAATCGCCTGGGCCTCCTTTTCAATGGTGGAGTGCCCTAGCTTGCAGCCGTGGAGGGTCCTGGAGAAGAAGGCGATGGGGCACCCCCTTTGGTTGAGGGTAGCAGCAAGCGCCACTTGGAGGCATTGCTCTCCACCTCGAAGTGGGAGTCCTCATCCACAGCCTGCATTGTGGCGTCTGCGAAGACTTGCCTAATGCGGGTGAAGGCTGCCTGCATCTTAGGTGGGAGGGGAAAAGTTGTGGCTTGCGCCAGTAGGTGGACCTTGTCTGAGAAGCGAGGGACCCACTGCAAGAGAACAGCCCCAGGCACCTGCGTGGGGGGGGGGGGGGGGGAGGTGTAACTCCATTAATGGGCGCATCCTCCGGATCTGGGCCGACGACTCCATGGGTCACGATGTACCCCAGGATGGTGAGGAGGGTGGTGCTGAACACACAGGTTCAGCTCCGCGGCCGTTTGGAGGAATTTTTCCAGGTTAGCATCGTGGTCCTGCTGGTCACGGCCGCAGATAGTGACGTTATCCAGATATGGGAACGCTGCCTTCAGCTTGTGCCGGTCTACCATGCGATCCATCTCCCGCTAGAAGACGGAGACCCCGTTCGTGACCCCAAAAGGAACCCGGCAGAACTGGTACAGGCGCCAGTCCACCTCAAAGGCGGTGTAGGGCTTGTCCTTCGGGTGGATAGGTATTTGGTGATATGCCAACTTCAGGTCAATCGTGGAGAAAACCTGGTAGCGGGCTATCTCACTGACCATGTCGGCGATCCTCAGCGGGTGTAGGCATCCAGCTGGGTGTACCGGTTAATGGTCTGGCTGTAATCCACGACCATCCTCGGCTTACTTCCCCCTTTGAGCACCAGGACTTGGGCTCTCCAAGGGCTGTTACTGGGCTCTATAACACCTTCCGCCAGGAGTCACCGCACCTCCGCCTTGATGAAGTCTCTGTCTGCAGCGCAATAGTACTTACTCCTTGTGGCGATTGGCTTGCAGCCTAGCGCAAGATGTGGAAAGAGCGCCGTTGGGGTGATGCGCAGTGTGGAGAGGCTGCAGATTGGCTGGGGCTGGTAGGTTGGCGTGCTGTGCAATGCGAGTGGAGGTTGGGGCCCTCCCGAAGGTAAGGGTGACACTCTGCAGGTAGCACTGAAAATCCAGGCCCAGGAGGAGTGGTGCGCAGAGTTTGGGCATGACCAGGAGCCTGAATCCTGTGTAAGTCTCCCCTCCCACCATTATATCGACCGAGCAGTGCCCAAGGGTACCAACAGTCTTATCCTTGGTGGCGAGGGTGATCGAGCAGATGGTGGGGTGGACCTTTAACCTTAGGGACTGGGCCACGCTCAGGTGAATGAAGCTCTCCGTGCTGCCACTGTCCAACAAGCACTTTGTTACCTGCCCTTTGATTCACACGTCCTTCATCGAGTGCCCAAGATCGTGGGGGATGCCCTTGGTCAGCATGGTGGCGGCCAGGACAATCTCGGAGTCGGAGTCGTCACTATCCGGAGGGATGGGGAGCGTTGATAGGGTAGCCTGGTCATTGCTCGTGTTGACCATGTTGACATCGGTCATGAGGTGCAGTGTGCAGTAGCCGATGTCCTCCGGAGACATGGGGAGCATCGGTAGAATGGCCTTGTCATAGCCCATGTTGACCACGTTGCCATTGGTCGCTGGGTGCGGCGTGCGGCAGCTGATGGCACCCAGAGGCATGGAGAGCATCGGTAGGGCGGCTTGATCATCGCCCATATTGACCACATCGTTCTCGATGTTGTCCGGGCCCTCCATGTTGGGTGCTGCCTGGCCCAAGATGGCGGCAGCACGTGGGGGGCCGCTGCGTGGCTGGCCTCCTTCCCCAGCCATGTCCACCGTGCCAGGGGATGTGATATCATCATGGCCGGCGGCAGTGATGTCATTACGTCAGCCGGAAGTGACATCACGCCGTGAGCCGGTAGTGACATCGCTGTAGTTCTCAGTAAGCGGCGCCGGCGAGGGCGGGGGCTGGTGCAGATGCTTGGGGCACGTGCAGTGATGGTCGCTGGTGGGGCCAGATGTTGCGCGGTCAAAGTCGGGGAAGGGGGAAGTCGTCGCGAAGACAAATGCGCCGCCTGGCACGTGTACCTTTGGGGTCTACGAGGGAGTTGGGGAGGTCATAGAGGGCCGCTGAGCTGCCAGCAGGCTTTTGCAAAGTGGCCTTTCTTGCTACATCGGGAACAATACTGGTTCCTAGCTGGGCAGTTTTGGCGCGATCATCGATCTGACCCACACCAGTACCCATAGTACTTACAGGGGCGCCAGGCGCCTGCCGCAGCGATGTTCATCTCCCCAGCTCAGCGTGCGGATGCAGCTGAAGTGTGAGAGAGCCATGAGGGAGCCTGTGGGAACCTGGAATCAAAGACTTTGATGTGCAGTGCTGCTGCTTCCAGGGTTTGGACCACTTACACAATCCTGGTTAGGGCATAAATGTTGTCTTGCAGTAGCTTCTGCCGGATGGCTCTCGAGCATAGCCCTCGGATGAAGGCATCCCGGATCAGCCTCTCAACCTCCTCTACACCTACCCGGGATCAGCCAGACACAGTTGGGCAAACCTCGCAAGTGTCCCAGGTAAGACTCAGCCGTCTCCCCGACTTGCTGGGCTTGGGTGTTGAGGAGGTACCTTGCACAGACCACATTCATGGGGGGCTTGTACAAGTTCTCCAGAGTGTCCATTGTGCTCTTGTACGTGGAGCAACCTTTGGTTACCTGGAAGACATGGGGACCCAGCTTTGACCGGAGTAGGACCAACCTCTTCCGATTGGAGTCCAAGATTTCGCCCTCGTGTGCCTCGATGATTGCCTCGACCACGTACTGCCAGATTTCGAAGCGTGTCTGGGCTTCCAGGTGGCATGGGTCAACCTCAAGGCTCCCTGTGCACAGAAGTTCTTCCATAGCCGCTGTGGGAAAATTTTGTGGATTAAATTGCGGTGCACTGTTAGCCAGAATCAGACACACACAATGATAAAGACCGTACAACAGGCTTTAATCCACAAAGACTTCCACAGAGCCAGGCTGGCTGTGGCTGCAGCAACTCTGCATGAGGCCTCGGGAGGCCAGCGCAGGCTTATATCCCAGAAAGTGATTGACACCTGACCGGTTGGGGCTTGATCCTTTCAGACCAACTGATTGGCAGCCGGTCAGGTGTTGACCTGTCCCCTTACACTCCTGCAGGTACAAAGGTTGCCCCTTGCAGTAGGCCGGTTACATCGTTCCCATTGTAGGCACTGGCCACTCCTGAGGTGCCACTACCTGTGGGACATGAATTACTCTCCTCTGCTCAAGCAAAGCAGCCATCTGGCTCTTCAAGCTTTTATTCTCCTCTAGTTCACTTGGTAGTTTCAAGATTTCCCACACCAGACATGGTTCATGCACCATTACCCTACCTCATGCTGAGTGATTGCTCTTCAGACGACAACCAGTTCAAGTTCAGCCCATTGCCTTTTATTTGCAATATTCACATTCAGAGCCTTTTTGCGTCTCTTGTTTCCTTAAATGAAAATCAAGAATATTGAAGATGCAAAAAAATCCGAAGATAAACACTCCATTTTAGGTCAGGCAACGTATGTGGAAAGAGACACAGTTAACATTTCAGATCTAAGGCCATTTCAGTCCAACAGGTTTCAAGGAGACCAAAGTGCATCTTTCAGCAAGTTGATGGTCTTCCAGCAGTTCTGGATGTTTGAACTGTGTACATCTTGCTGCTGATGGGGATGAATAAGGACCTTTGCTTCCATCTCCACACACTCTTAGCGAATCTGCATTCTGCGAACAGGTGGGCAACTGTCTCCAGTCCACCGCAGTCATCTTGGGGGTCATTGTGCATTGTGGGTGATGTTCTGAATGTACAGGGAAGATCTGATTGGGTGGGCTCCTCTCACCGCCATCCAAGGCAAGTCCTGGTGCTTGTTGGTGAGCACTAGTGATGAGGAATTCCGCCAGATAACCTGGACAGTCTGCTCCAGGAACCACCCCCCACCGTGTCCATCAAGTCCTCATCTCTCAGTGTCTGCAAGATGTTATGTGCTGACCTCTTCTTGATGGCCTTGGGGTCAAAGGTGTTAGACTGTAAAAAAAATTCCATGAAGGATAGGTGATGTGCAAAGTCCAGCTGACAGGCCCATCCTTCTGGGACAGGTGAAAACTCAGCACAATGTGACACTTGGTGCCCTTATACTTTTGTTCCATACATAGCCACATCCGAAGGTGGTGATCAGAATAAGGGCTATACTGGGTATACCTTTGCCCCTGTTGTGTGGCAATTCTACGGCCCTGTTGTGTGGCAATTCTACGGACCCTTTAAATCTTGGATCCCCATATGAACTGAGTCAGTTCTGGTGACCGCCAGGGCAGATGTGAGGGGGATGGGCCACACCTGCGCCATGTACAGCAGTATTTAGATCACCTCGCATCTGATGACCAGATTCTTCCCTGGTATTGAGAGGGGGTCAGACCAGTTACCTAAGAGCATTGCTTCATTTTTCTTCCAGTTGACCCTGGCACCCAATGACCTGAGGGCCACCACTGCTTGGCAACGTCACTTCTCTTATGCCCTCATCCTTCCTGATGGATTCAGCAAAGGGTTCTATGCACCATACAGATAAGACTGGAGAGACTGTTCAACCCTGCCTGACTCCAGACTTGATGGGGAAGCTATCTGTTTTCCTCCCAATGATTATGCTACAGATGTCCAAGCAGAGCAGTTTAATTCAATTTCAGGTTTCTTCACCAAAAGCCCATTTTGGAGAGCACATCCATCATGTACATGTATGATATCCAGTCAAAAGCCTTTTCCAGATCTAAGCTGACGAGGGAGGTGTCCATTCCCTGGTACTGCACATGGCCGGTGGTATCCCTGAAGGTGTCACACAACAGTACGCCTCTTACTGTCTCCCACAGGAGTCTGGAGGAGCTGTCATCGATGATGCAGTTGAAGTCACCAGTCAGAATGACTGGCCTGGACATTGCCAGCCACAGTTGGGAGTTGCTGGAAGATGCCTAGTCTCTCACTTCACTCAGGCAAGGTGTACACATTGATCATCCAGAGCAGGTTATTCCAGAACATTAGATCCACCACAAGGAGACGCCCCCTGACCATTTCCTTAGCCTCTGTGATAGTATAGATTCTATCACCAATATGTATAGGTACAGATGGTAGTGTAGGATGACTGTGTTTGGCTGAGAGCGCAGCCACGCCTACTGGCAGGTCTTAAAGGATTGCTCCTAGCAAGACCAGGTCATTCTGCACTGGTTGACCTACTTGTGATATGTTCCAGTCTTTTAGTGAATAAAAGCCTTGGTTTGGATCAGAGTATTTGGTTCTTTCGACGCGCTCTACAGCCTCGTTCACTCATAAATGAACATGGGTGTTATGATTTGCTTCGCTTCTTGGTGAGGCCGAATGCACACTTCTGAACACCAGAATCAGAATCAGAATTTGTCATGAGCACGTGTCACAAAATTGTGACAGCATTACTGCTGCAAATGTTGGCGTAAATGACTTTTTTTAAAAAATAAATTAGTACAAAAGAAGGGGAGAAAGTGAGGTCGTGTCTGTGGTTCAGTGTCCATTCAGAAATCTGATGGCAAAGGAGAAGAAGAAGCCATTTTTGTACCATGACGTGTTCGGCTTCAGGCTCCTGTACCTCCTTCCTGATGTGAAGACGGCACAGCCTGGGTGGTGAAGGTCTTTGATGATAGAGGCTGCTTTCTTGTGGATGCACTTAACTCGGATCAAAAAAGAACACCCTTGTAGGATTTTAATATTTAAATATATTAAAGGACAATTCAAGTTTTGCTCAGAAGTATGATTTATTACAAATAATCCATCCTTGTCATGTTCTTGCTCAAGACAGGTTAAGTGGAAGACAGCCCTCTCTGGGTGACCTTAACTCTGGTACAAAGAACACAATAGAAATCTTAACATGCATTCACTTCCTCCCAACCCTTCAAGATGAGGTAGCTCTAAAGCCATGGTCCTCAACTTGTTTCTTTCCACTCACATCCCATTTTAAGTAATCCCTATGCCATCGGAGCTCTGTGATGAGTAAAGGATTGGGAAGGAAAGGTTGAGAACCACTGCTCTAGACCCAATTGTTAATGTAATATTTTGCTTGAGAAAAATTGTCATTGGCCCATTTCCTCTGGAGTGATGAAAACATGCACATAACAAGTCCATGAGGTACGATTAAAACAGTGGTTTTCAGACATTTTCTTTCCATCCACATCCCACCTTAAGCAATCCCTTACTGATCACAGAGCACTGATGGCATAGGGATTACTTAAAGTGGGATGTGAGTGGAAAGAAGAGAATCACTGATTTAGAGTGCCAAAAAATGAAAATTATAGGGGTCAGAGAGTGCTTCTGGTGAGTGGGACTTATTGACACAAAGATATAGGATGCGGGGATAGGATGGTGGTAAAATATTAAACGTGTTGGCACCAACGGTACAGTGCTGCACAATAAAATCCTACATTGTTCCATCAAAATAAACATCGCAACGCTATCCATTTTCGCGGTCATTTGAAACAAATTCCAAAATTGTTCGAAAGACTCCATAGATTAGACAGCGTCTATGGAAAGAGAAAAAGAGTCTTCATTTCAGGTCGAAGAACTTTCTACTAAACACTGGCTCTGGGTCATTATATGTCGCTCTTAGGGTTGGAACCGAACATTTTCATTGTTTGGAGTGGGAGGGATTCACTTTTTAGAGTAATTGACATTCCTAAATTGTTTTATAAATGGATCGTTCTCCTTAACCTCTTGGTCAATCTCATTTGTGAAGCAAAATCTCTGGCAAGGCCCAATATAGATGAGCAACAATTAGAACATATAAAACTTGATATTTACTTTTTAAAAATCCTCGATGTATTTAAAGCTGGTAATAGGGGTAGTTTATTAATATTTTTGAAAATAGATTTAATGCAAAAAAAAGGGTATCAGTTTTAACCAAATCCATCACTTCACCAAATGCCTATTCTATGGATACTGCCTGATCTGCTGAGGTCCTCCAGCAACTTGTGTGTTGCTCCAATTGTAAAGGAATAAAGTTAACTTTAAAAAATTATAGAGAGGCACTAACTGTTTCAGTGACATTTGGCAGTCAGCTTCATCATTTTTTTAATATAAAAAGATCTTAAACTGGATTTATTGGTCCAAGCAACAAAAAGAAATTTAATTTTAACCTTCCTTTCACACTTAGAAATGAGTATTATCAGACATTTTTTAGCGAAGGCCTGAGACATAATCAGGATCAAGCCTTTGGTCTTCAGCTTTTGTGGCAGGTCTCATCAAGTGGTCACCAAGTGCATGGCTAAAAATGAGCCGAAACTAATATCACCTGCAGGTATTTGACAATGAAATTCTCATGCATTTTGCAATGCTATTAAGGAATCCCCAAATGATAAACTTAATGGAGTTGCACATTATTTAAGACCTGTAAAACTCCCTTGTTGTACGCTAAGTCTCTGATCCATATATTACAGTTCGTTTTACATTTTCAGAGCCTTCGGTGAGATTTAAAAGTGAATGATGTTTGATGTTTACTTTTTAGCAATGTTTCAATATCATGCAACGTTTCTCCCCCCCCCCCCCCCCCCCCCCGCCTCTAATCCATTGTAATTAAATGGTGTTTTATGTGGATTGTGGAGGAACACTTGGCCTCCCTGTATGGAACATTGTGGATCGTGGGTGGTCATGACACCTCCCTGTCCAAAACTTATTCGGATGCCGCATCACCTGCCAATCAAGGTTGGCTCATTTAAATGATTCAGTGTCATAATTGGGCAGACACCCAGCTCAGAACAGTAGATATTTTAAAAAATCGACGCACACCCCATTTCTCACTCCCCGCCTCTTAGTCCAAGCCCCGGACATCGCTTCATGACAGGTCGCTACTGTGGTCATTGGTGGAGGAGTTGTGGGTAAGGTGTGCACTACACTTAAGTCAAGCCATAGTACTGCGATATATCACTGATTGCAGAGACCCGCACCACTGTTGGTACAGGAATCAGGAGTGTGTTTGAAACTCCCTATCTGTGAAGTGTGTACCCATGCAGGATCGTGTAGAAGGTAGGCAGCCGCTGATATCAGAGTCCAACCTGGGTCCAATATGAATATCTATATACTTGTTTAGTTGTAGAGTAATTAAATATCATTTGACTCTTCCCCTGTTTGTCTCCGAGGTGTTCAATAAAGTTACCTTTGATTGTAATACTTGTGTCCAGACTTGTCTCTCTCTGCACCCATCAAACCTGATATTTTCCCAAATACAACAACTGGCACTGCAGTCAGCATGTTAGATCCCACTCCAAAAGTGTGGGGAACCTGGCCTGCGCCACGGTCACCACTTGATCCCTCAATCGATCCCTTCAGGTGGCGCCCGCAGGGAGTTGTTGACCGTCTGCTGCACAGACTGACTGCCGGCCTTTAGGTGGGAGAGGCAAATATGGGAGTACCACACGGCTAAATGTTGACCCGACCGCTAGTGGTATCTGTTTGCTGGCTCGGTCAACTCCTTAGGGGAATATTCCTGGGTCTCTATGATCTTGTACCATTCCCTTGCCTGTTTGCTCGGACCCTCTCCGTTCCCCATTGTGGAAGGTCACAGGGGGTCCTCATGGTGGGACTGGGAGCGTACGGTTACCAGCTGGGCTTGCAGGGTATCTGGGACACGAGGAGGGGAGGGTTGGACGTGCCATACATCCCATCTCCCGACTATGCATCACTCTCTTCCTCCTGATTTTTATAGGATCGACCTGCCAGCCAGATCAGCAGGCCTCCTGAAGCTGCCATGACTAGCTAGCAGGCAGTTTCAGTGTACTTAGCCTCCAAGATGCTGATATGTCCTGTGCCTCATGCAGAGACCTGTGATGGAGCTTTAATGATTCAATCTGTTAATCTTTCTAGGTGCCCTGATTACTTAAATCAGACATGATGCACCACTGAGGCCTAAGTAACCAAAGGGCTCCCCCAAGACTCCCTCTCGTCTAGGAAAAGTCCAGTTCCTCCAGGAAGGTGCCCTCTCTTCTTTCCATGGTTATCCACCCTGTGGTTTTCCAGCCATGCCACCAAATGGCATGTACAGTCGTCATCCACATGGGGGTTTTATTTTCCAACTCCAGGGTTCCTTTACTAGCTGTGGGTTGCCTCCTGCTGCCCCTGTCGGTGAGCAGGTACAATAATAATGCATGCATCCGACAGGACATTGACATACACATCTATCAATGCAGTCTGCCGCACAGTTAGAACTCCACGTGTGTCCAGCCGAAGCTCTTTGAACCCTGCTTGCAGTGCCAATTGTGGTGCTTTGGAAAGTATCAGGTTCAGTGGGTTCACCAAGAGACAAGTCTGGACACAAGTGTTACAATCAAAGGTAACTTTATTGAACACATGGGAGACAAACAGGGGAAGATGTCAAACAATACTTAATTATTCTACTACTAAACACCTATACAGGGAGACCTCTTTTTACCAATATTCGCTTTATGAAAATTTGCTTTTATGAAGAAACCTGTATTTGCTTTTACAAAAAAGATTTTGAATGGGTTTTTGCTTTTACAAAAATAGCCTTCAATAGTTGTGAATGGGTCTTTGATTTACGTGATTTTGAATGATAAAATGTTTCAACCCTTGTGTCTTGTTGATCTACATTGGATACTAATTAAGCCACACCATGATTTTCAGGATCCCACTTTGATTCCAGATTGCTTCCTGATCTTATCCATGCCTGTCCTAGAAAGCGGCAGCCCATAACCTTCTAATAAATCATAGTGTTTACTCATGCAGTGTTATATCTTAACGTACAAAAAGGTGGAAGCTAAGGCTTATCCTGTATCATTTTTTTCAAGTCCACAGAGTACAAATGCATGCAAGCAGAGTCCTGATGGAGATCAAACAAAATGATGCCCGCCAAAGATTAAAACGGTGTCTTAAGCTCCAAAAGTACAATTATTTTTTGCTACCTCAGAAAACAATTATCTACCATATATTTTCAATTAGTTTGTAAACATTACCACATAAGTACCTCTAACTAACTTTGCACAGGTCATTAATGTGATCCAGCATAATAATGTCAAGATGAAGAAAGCACATCAGCCACTATTTCCTCAGGAGATTTTGCAGAGGTTTGGTATGTCATGAGAAACCTTAGGAAACTTCTACAAATTTGTGCTGGCTAGCGCATCGTGGCCTGGTTATGGAGATACCAATACCTCTGAGCTTAAAGCCCTGCAAAAGGTAATGGACACAGGCCAGTATATCACAGACAAAACCCTCCCAACCATCGAGAATATCTACATGGAATGCTGCCATCAAAGAGAAGTTGAACCATCAAGGATCCACACCACCCAGGACATGCACTGTTCTTGCTGCTACCTTCAGGAGAGAAGGTGTAGATGCCACAAGACTTGAATTGTCAGTTCAGGAACAATTGCTACCCCTCTACCATCAGACTCCTCAATGACCAACTCAAATAGAGACTCGTTGAAGGATGCTTATTTTGCACACATTTCATTATTGAATTTTTTTTTCTGTATTTGCACAGTCTGTTTGTTTAAATTTATTTCTTTATTTACATTCTCCCTTTTGAACACCTATTTTTTGGACTTGTGTACGGTTCACAATTACCAATAAATAGAAATTCTGCCTAGCCCACAGGGAAAAGAAACTCGGGGTTGAATGTGATGTCATGCATGTACTCTGACAATAAATTTTGAACTTTTGCCCTACCTCCAATATTTCTGCCAGACAAACCAAAGACACGTTGTCCATATCCTTGCTTGACAACTCAATCCTCCCAGCCATAATCCCCTGCCTCAGTCCTCACTGAATTCTCTGACGTGCCCCTGACCTGGTGAGAACATTTTTCCCTGTAGAAAAGTGCAAAACCCTTTCAGTAGCTCCTGAACTTTGAGCAACAGTGATGATTGTCCTAGAGATGGAGGAAATATTCTTCAGTTACCTGAATCTATGCATCTTCCTGAATAAAGCAAACAACCTGATTTATACCATATGGAAGAGTTATGGAATGATGTGGATATAGCAGGTATGAGAGTTAGTCAAGAAAATCTGCAGATGCTGTCTATCAATAATTGGGATATTTGTGTATCCAAAGAGTCATTCCTAACAAATTCTTGGGGCCTAAGTTTTTTTTCAGAAGCTTAAGGACCAACCATGTGAATTCATTTATCCAAGCAAAGCTGTTTGAACATTCAGTGGTGTCTTGTCATTTAAAGTATGCTCCCATTGTAAATATTTAAAATATGTAATTTAATGGAATCATTTGTCAGACTTAAAATACTGAGGTAAATAAACCACTGTGGTTTTTGAAATTAAATTGAATCACCTACTGTTGTCTTTGTTCTTAAAGTTATATAAAAAAAACCTCACAGTACTTTGTGTGGGTGGAGATTCCACCTTGAGTGTCTCCAAGGAAATGCCTGAATAAAGGCCTTTTGCATCTATCAGTTTTCAGTCTCCCGTGGCTTAGTTCACAGGCACAACAAATAACACTTGAAACATTCAGTGCCTCCACTATCTGAGCCAAGGTGACAGCGTGTGCATATACAAAATGATCTACAATTACCTGCCTGTAGACTCTGTCAATACCCTTAGCGTAAACTACGCTGGGACCCCCAAAAGATCTGCCTGCTTTATTTAAATGCCACTTTAGAAACTGCAACTGTGCACATTTTTTTAAAAATCTATCGTTATTTATTTATTTTGTTTTTCTCTGTCTCAAGGTATGGTATTTTAAATTACACTTTTGGTTGTTTGTGTGCTATATGGTTATGGTATATTGATGTAATTTATACTATTGTTATTGGTTTATCTTCAACATCTTCTCAGTTGTCAGGAAGGCACAACAGCAACTGCATTTCCTGAGAAGACTGAAGTGGACAAGGCTACCGGCCACCATTAAGTCGACCTTCTCCAGGAGCTTTATGAAGAGCGCTCTGGCTGGTTGCATCTGCAGAGATATGGATTGGAGGTCAATCCACAGGACCGTAGGAGTCGCAGTGAGCATCACTGTATTCTCCCTTCCCTCCTCCCTCCAAGCTCTCATTCCCTATCTCCCAGACCCATGAGCTACAGCACCAAGGAAGATGAGAGCAGCAGGCCCCTGGGAACAGATTTCCCTCCAGGTCACACACTGAAATATAATCACTATTATGTGATGGTTCCTTCATCAGTGGTGTTCCTTAATCTTGAGGGAGTATATTCACTGGAAGAATGGCAGCAAGTCAAGAAGGTAGGCTCCCACCATCTCTCAAGACCAATTAGGAGATGGCAATTGGCATAAATGTTTAAAAAAACAGGGAGGTGCTTATTTTGAGTTCCATGTGAAACCTAAATCAGAGAAAAATTTAGAACATGAAGGAATAATGACATAGGTCTTGATATTTACCAAAGCATTAGTCAGAAATGGAGAAGAGGACCATGGTCTGGCCACATGGAAGACAGTTAATTCCAAAGCTTGCATGAATTTAGTTTTGAAATTAAATTGAATCACCTACTGTTGTCTTTGTTCTTAAAGTTATATAAAAAGAACTCACACTACTTTGTGTGGGTGGAGATTCCATCTTGAGTGTCTCCAAGGAAATGCCTGGTTGTTCCGATGAATAAAGGCCTTTTGCATCTATTAGTTTTCGAGCTAGCTCATTCTGTATGCAGTATGTTAAGTTGCCTGGAAATTTAATAATAGGATGGATAAGTTGTTGTTGGGGAGTTAGGTAATGTGGAGGTTGGAAGAATTGTAAGAGGGTAGGCAGGGATGGGATAGTGGAAACAATGTCCAAGGCTGTTGGCAATTGTTGGGATCTGAAGAGTGTTGGAAGGAGGGTTTCATGGTTCACCCTGCAGTGCTAGAGGATTGGGGTTAGTTGTGATTACAGAGTTGAAGGGTTATGAGGAACCATTACGCACCCCCATGACTCCCGATAATCCTCTTCTGTCAGTATCCATTGCTGAGTGGTGTACCAATAACAACCTCGCGCTCAATGTCACCAAAACCAAGAAAGTTGATTGTGGATTTCAGGAGGGGAAACCAATGATTGTTCGATCCAGTGATCCTTGGGGGAATCAAAGGTGGAGAAGCAGATTTAAATTCCTGGATATCACTATCTCCGAGGACCTTTCCTGGACCCATCATACTAATCTCAGGAGTTTCCAGAGGTTTAGTATGTCAGCAGAATCCTACAGGGGTGTCGAGGAAAGTGTGCTGGCTGGTGGCATTATCGCCCGGTGTGGGAGCACCAATACCTCTGAGCCAAAAGCCCTGCAAAATGTAATGGACATAGCCCAGTTTGGCACAGGCAAATCTCTCCCCACCATCAAGAACATAATCTACATGGAAAACTTCCATCAGAGAGCAGCAGCAATCATCAAGGACCAACACCTCTCAGGACTTGTTCTCGCGGCTGCCATCAAGAAAAAGGCGTATGTGCCACACCTCATAATGTCAGATTGATGAACAGTGGCTACCCCTCCACCATCAGAGTCCTCAACAACAAACTCAGTCAGAAACTGCAGCATTTTTTTTTCTGCATTGCACATTCAGTTTGTTTACATTTCTCTCTTTTGTATATGTATTCTTTTTGAGTACAGTTTTTTTGCACTACCGATATGCAGAAATTCTGCCTGGCCCACAGGAAAAGGAATCCCAGGGTTGTATGTCATGTCATGTATATACTCTTAATAAATCTGAACTGAATATATCACAACTATAGTTGAGGGATTGATAACTGTTGCTTGAGAAGTCACCAATGAAAGTACATTTTTGGGGTTATATTGTGTTGCAGTGATGAGGTGTTGTGAGTGAAGAAACAGGTTTGGTAAGTCTCAATGGCAAGTGCTCTGAACACAGTACACACACACACACACACACACACACACACACACATTTCATGTTTTGCTAGCAGACCTGAATGTGGAACGCTCTCCAGTTAGCAGAGGATATTAAGACAACAACAGCTCTTTACTCTGAATCATCTGTTCACATGTCCTTGAGAACGTGGCAAAGGAGAGGCTTGGCTCTGACTGCCAATCAAATCAAACTGGTGACACCATATCCAAACCAAGTTGCCACACAACGTCTAATGAGAGAGAAAAAAATAGGCAAAATGTATTGTTTTTTTTACTTATATTTTATTTATTTTCCAAATAGATTCTACAAGAAAGAAGTTAATTCCATATCTCAAATTTTCTTCATAGTCTTTTGTGAATTGCGTAAAGGCAAGTTTTCATTACTTGAAACTGCCATAACATGGGGGTGACCTGCATGTCTTTTGTTTTCATCCTCTATGGGAATAGTGCAAGTTTTGATTTAAATGCTCAACCAGAAGATGGTTGACACAAGGGACACAAGGACTATTGGCCTTGATTTCTGTTCTCAAATCTCTGGAGAAAGGCTTGGTGGATCAGGAGTGAAGGAGCTATTACTATCGAAGACAATAGAACTGAAACTGAGTTGCTCAGTACGATGCAAAGTCACTACAAGTCACCAAGAAAGTATTTCTGTTCCGACATTTTGCTCTGAATTTGACTTTCTTGTTCACCCGTGAGGATTTATGTTTCCAATTTTTAGTGCTTTCTAAATATTTTTTAAATTTTATATCCTCCTTGAATGAAATGGAATGTTGGCAGATGTCAGAAACATTGAGAAACATTCAAGGTCATGATAGGTCTGGATTAAGAACCTGGGCGGCATGGTTAGCATAGCGCTTAGTACAACCAGTGATGTGGGTTCGAATCCGGCACTCTCTGTAAGGAGTTTGTTTATTCTCCCTGTGTCTGTGTGGATTTCCTCCAGGCACTCTAGTTTCCTCCCACCCTTCAAAATGTATGGGGGTAGGAGGTTAATTGGGCTGAAATAACCTATTACCATGTGTTTATCTAAATTTAAATTTAAAAACCAAAATTGAATGCCAATTTCTGTTATAGCACAAAGCTTGTATTCCATTTAAAGGTATGTTTAAAAACATTTTGGGATCATCCATAAAGTAATTTATCACCTATTAGAAATTTATCATATAACACGTTCAAGAAATATAGAAGCATCTATTTGTGCATAAATCCTGGTGAAAAACCACTGAAGATTTTGAAATTGTCTGATACAAGATGGCTTTCAATTGCACCATGCATTCAATGCATTTTGGACCCATATAAAGAACTAAAGCTTTCAACTAGTATAAGATGCAGAAAGAAATTACAATGCAGAGCGGCCGTTTAAGGAGTACTGTACACCGGAAAACAAGCTGTATCTTCTATTTCTATGGCCTATACTATTCAACGTCCAGAGTGAACTAACTGTTTGAGCTTGAAAACGTTAGCTCAATTAAATTGGTTGAAGAACTTATGGGCTTGTATCATGACATTATGGAACGGGTGATGCGACCAGCAACTGTTAATGGCAAGGACTTACGATAATACTAGCTTACGATATCAACAATCAAGCCAATCATCTTCCAGTTGGTGCAGTTAATTTCGGGATCGAATTCCACGTTATTGCTAGCAGACGTGAATGTTGACCGCTCTCCAGTGGCAGAGGATATTAAGATGCTGAGATGATCTCGTTGAGTTATTGAACCAGAAAAGGCTTCCATCAAGTGTCCAGCTGTTGGAATCATTAGCTGATTCGAGCCCGTCCATCGTTCTCAGTTCGAAAAAACCGCCCTTTGTCTAAGCTCTCGTTTTTGTCACTGTTCACAAGAAAAGAAAACCTTGGGCTGTTAGAATGACAGTAGAACAAACTTCATTTAAAGTCATGGTCAAACGTAGATGACGTGAATATTGAACAATTCTGGATCGATGTCATCAACCATACGGATGCAGCAGGTGAACAAGACTTACATGAAATAGGTATGTTTGCATTATTACTCTTGCCTTTCAGCATTGTGGCCTCTGAAAGAACTTTCTCTCAGATGAACCTTATCAAACCAAAACTGAGAAACAAGAATCCAACAAGAACCGCTGGAGGCAATATTAAACATTCGTGCATATGCATCCAGAAACAATTTCAACTGTAGTGGTCATGAGCCAACACCATCTATGCTGAGTTGTTTTACATCAGATATGTACAAATGTCAGGACAATAATGAACACAACTTAGATTTCTAGATTTTTCTAGCCTTGTTTAAGACTTTTTTGTATCCATATTTATTAGACACAGGATTTTTTTTTGTTGCGTGTCATGCAGGACTTGGTAGAGAATCTTCCGTAATTAATTGAATCTTGAAATTTCAATGTTGGGCTGGACTTTGTGACTAGTTGTGTGATAAAAATTTTGGACACCTGCCAACATTGCACTCCAGTGAGAACAGGCTCAGCAGGAGTGTGATCAGAGACTAGAGATGGTGAGCAGTTTGGTATCTGTAACTGTCTTGTGTTAACTGCCAGACTGCAATGAATATTGTTAAGAATCTTCATCTCACTCTCGTATTTGAACAGTTGAGCATTGCTCAGCAAATATTGACTCACCTTATGAGTGGAATATTCAGTCCCAATTACCCTGTCAAACCCATGGAAGAGTTTAAATTGTTGCCAATGAATTATGTATAAAAACTATCTAAATGCAGAGATTAATACTTTGAACCCCTGTGATAGTACAGATTCTATCACCAATGTGTCTATGTACAGATTGTAGTGTAGGATGACTGTGATTGGCTGAGAGTGTGGCCACACCTACTGGCAGGTCTTAAAGGATTGCTCCTAGGTCATTCTGGACTGGTCGACCTACATGTGATACACTCCAGTCTTCTAGTTAGTAAAAGCCTTGGTTTGGATCAACAAGTCTTTGGTTCTTTCGACGAGCTCTACAGTAGGATGACTGTGAGTGGCTGAGAGTGTAGCCACACCTACTGGCAGGTCTTAAAGGATTGCTCCTAGCCAGACCAGGTCATTCTGGACTGGTCGACCTACATGTGATACACTCCAGTCTTCTAGTTAAAAAAATTGTAGAGTGCGTCGAAAGAATCAAAGCCTTGGTTTGGATCAACAAGCCTTTGATTCTTTCGACACGCTCTACAACCCCCAAGAAAATGTATAAAATTGTTCCAACCTGCTTTTATCCCTTCGTCTGCTTCTTCCTTTGAACCAGATGATCCAATCTGATTGATGTATAAATTTTTGTTTTTCCTGAGGCAAAACTTGCTCATCAGTTCCCGTAAAACAGTTTATTCTGTCACTGGTAAATACATTTCTCATGGTTGAGGATGAGACAGTTACTTCAATGGACCTAATCTGTTCGAAATTGATTACTCCAAACTATCAAGAGACCAAAACCCATGCTTTTGTGCTTTTAAACACCCTACAACTATCCACAACTGTGTGAAATTCTTCTGCAAGGAATTGATATTATTGGATTCACTGTTCTTAATGGATTCTACCAAGTTGGAAACTTGTGCCTGGATTGCCTTCAAGAAGAAGATCCAGGACTTTTTGAAGTTTGGACCTGCCTTAAATGGTGGGGTAAAATTCTGGCTCTTTCTGACTGACCCCATCCATCAACGTCAAGTGATGTTTAGATGTTTAATTCAGAATGGAGCATTTGGCGTAAATCACAGCAGGCCAGGGAGATTGAACTGGAAAGTTTGTTCCAAGTCATTGAATAGGCAAAATTATTCTGCTAATTTCATAAATATTACATTTTAGAGGAAAATACCTGTCACAGAGGATGACAGCAGTGAATCAGAGAATTATTTTCAAGGCCCATCTTGAGGGTTCAAACTCAAATTAATATTGATGTTCCAGTGCAGTAGCTCAAGTATGTTACAGAGCTGACGGTGGAGATTCTTGAATGAGACATTAAATCAAAGTCTTGCATTGGGTGGACATAGATAATCCCATGGTTCTGCAACAGAGCAGAAGAATTCTTCCAGGTTTTCTTGCAATCAATTAGGCCTTGTCAAGCAGGTAATTATCAAACTGGTCTTTGGGAGTTACTACACTAAAGCCCCTTTCACACTGGAACCTTGTCCTAGGAATTGACGGCCAATCTACTGGTTAAGGGTCCAGTGTAAAAGCCCTTTAATCAGCAATTAGCCCAATGTGGAAGGGACACCAGGTATCCTGGGACAAATTGGTGTCATGCTGCTGACATTTTGCATGAGTGCGTCCAGCCACGTGCTTAAACAGTCTGCAGGAGTCTTCATATGAGATACAGGTGGGGTCTGAATTGATAGGTTTTATTGAAGTAAAATAAAAAATAATGGTCACAAACTGGGGGCAACAGGAAGGTGCAGGTGCTCCTCTCACTGAGGCTGGAGAAGGCTGAGACATTCGATCTAACGGGAACCGTTTTATAAAAGAATTGCAACCAGACTCAGGGGATGGGATTCTCCAGGGACAAGTCCCAGGTTGATAAATAAGCTGAAGATATTTTGGAGGAAGTTTCTGCAGGTTAAGGATCACAACGGGAGGAGTGGGAGGGAGTGGGTGGACTGGCCCTACTATACCCAGGCTTATAATATTTGGGGAACGGGTTAGCAGAGCTTTTGTCCCTGCTGACAAACATGGATCCCAGTGAGGGAACCCCTGTGTATTTACCAGACACCAGTTTGCGATCACAGGATGAGGAGCTAGAGGAGAGCAACCCTCCCTGTACCTCATCTGGTCCAGATCCCCCATCCATTCCTGGTCCCTCATCTGCCCCATGTGCCTTATCTTACCCCCCCCCCCCACCACCCCACAATCTCATTCACTTCCTCTACCACTGCCGCATCCACCCCCACTACCTCATCCACTAATGGTACCCCAGCCATCCAAAAGACATCAATGGCAAGTAAGGGGGGAGTGACCCAAACGTCTCATCTGCTGCGGAGCCAGATCCAGGTGGGAACTGCTTTTTGTGTCTTGTGAGTTCCTGCCCAAAGATGTGCCATCTCCTCTGTGCTGCACTGCAGTGCAGGAACCAAAGGGAAAAGAAAACAGAGGAAGCCTACGAAGACGCAGGAGGTGATGTCTGATATTCATGGCTCGACGCAAAGTTTCAAAGAGGACGCCCGTGAGCAAGATCGCCTGTGTTGGGATAGGCAGGCGGAGATGATGCAAATGTGCACCACAGGAATGCCAGTTCAATGCCGATAGCCTCTCCAGGGTCCCTC
This sequence comes from Narcine bancroftii, assembly GCF_036971445.1. Taxonomy (NCBI): domain Eukaryota; kingdom Metazoa; phylum Chordata; class Chondrichthyes; order Torpediniformes; family Narcinidae; genus Narcine; species Narcine bancroftii. The sequence continues at coordinate 21,067,963 of NC_091482.1, read as the reverse complement.
TCAATGCGACAGTTGCTTGGCACACCATCGTGCACACAGGGGAGACACCAAAAGAGAACACCGATTGATCGATTGGTAGCATACCACCACAGAACCATTGCAAGTCTGATCCAAGGCTCCACAGGCTTTTGGCAGTTGGTGCTCTTAAGCCTCAGCGCAGGCTCAAGCATAAATTCAATAGTGCTCCAAGTCATTCTAAGATTCTCACTCCACTGTTGATCATTGATCGAGTACTTGAACCCAGAACATGGGCCTCTGTGGTCTCTCCTTTCTCCATGTTCTTCTGTTATTATATATCCATTCAACATACAGCAAGATAAGCCGGCATCTTCTCCAACGGCTATCAGCTATCAACTAATGGCTATCAACTATCAGCTAATGGCTATTAATTATTAATGATCTCCAACAACTATCAGCTCAGCTCTGCATGCCTCCAAGGTTTTCCACAACTTATCAATGAAATTATCTAACCTACGAGCAGTTGGATGCTCTCTAGTAGGCTCCGTTATTGTCCTGCACAAACATGCCTATGAGTCCTGTCTGTCTGGTGAGAATCACACATTTTCAGGACTGAATAGTGAGCGAACTGACATCCACCATTGTAGAGAAGGAGTTGGTGTCATTTCCACCTAGTGCGTGTTATGTCACTCGGGACATCTCCGGAGGGACCATTATCCCTGGTGGTGAATGTGAAAAGACATTAGGAACCTGTTAACAGTGGTCCAGTGTGAAAAGCAAAAATGCTTCCTTAACCGGTTCACCGAATGCCCAATCTACTGGATCCCCAGCGTGAAAAGGGCTTTAAGCCTCACACAGACATATTATAGCTTCCATATGTTGTCAGTTACTCAATCAAGCCGGGCACGTCTATGGGAGTTCATGAAGTGTCTTACTTCAAACTAGTGGCCATGTCAGTCAGATCAGGTGACGACACCCTCTGACTGACTGACCACACTTGATGTGCTGTGTGAGTCCTGGTCACCAGCTATAGGAATGACGTGATTACATTGGAAAGGAGACAGAAGGGATTCAGAAGCAAATTATTCAGAGATCGCAGAAGAAATGGAATGGAAGGTCTGTGCGCACTATTAGGGTCAATGATCTCAGCATCATTGCTAGTCATGGGTTGTGACAGGCACTGCAGTATCAGCCAAGGTTTTCTTCTCAAATTGTATGACAAGTTGGAGCCGCCCTGCCCCCATATTTACCCCTGCTGATGCAGATCTGCACCACTTTTTCCTACAAGAGAGAGATAGGAGTGTCTTGCGATATATTTTCGTGATGTGTCTGCTATGGTTGAGTAGTTGGAAATATTTGGAAACCTTAATATGTTTGTGTGAGTCCCTCTCACACTGGCACTTTTACCCAGTAATTAACCACCAATCTACTGGTTCACCTGGGGGGGGGGGGGGGGGGGGGAATCGCCCAGGGGATGAATCACCTAGGTAGGGTGTATCATTAGTCATTTTTATGTCATAGCCCCTGGATAGCCGTCCAGGAACCCAGGTGCAATTCGTGGGCTAAAGGGGTTATCAACCCAGTAAATAACCAACACGGCAATGATGCAGTAGGTGACGCATTACGCAAACTATCGGTGGCCAGTCTCCCCCGTCACCCACACCCCCCACAAGCTGTCAGTCATCCACCACCATCAATCATGCTCCCCTCCCACCCTGCACCAGCCGACCCCTCTGCCCCCGCGGCAGCCGACCCCTCCGCCCCTGATCAAGCCAGGGTTACCTTGTGACGCCAGCACGCAAGCGCTGACATTGCAGGAGTAACTGGGTCAGCCATTTTTGTTTTCAAGCCACCAGTTGGCGCGACCTAGGTAAATTTAACTGGGTTCCCTGACTACCTCTGAGGTAGGGCAGGGACCCGGTTGATTTTGGGAGCCCGCTAACCAGGTAGGGTTCTTTCCAGCTGTCTTGTGAGTAGGCCGCTAATCGGGCAAATTGCCCAGTTAACCCCATTTTACCAGACAGCCTGTAAGCACCCATTACTGATGTATTTTGAATCGGTGTACTGTGCCACCCAATATGAAAGGGATATGCTGGATCCAATTAGTGACACGTTGATGCCATTCTTGCATGCATGCAGGAATGCAGGAATGTGAAGGAAACAAAAGATAATCTTCCAAATATCAAATCTGATTGTTATATACTGTGTTGTGAATGAGAATGTGTAATATTTGAGTGCCAAACACTAGTCCTGATTGATAGAAATTGTTAGATGGGCGGGGTGTGGTACTGGCAACAATGCGCAAGGATAATGGTGCCATTAGTTAGTGACTGCCCTTAAAGCTTATTAAACCTCTTGCCGCATTGAAGCACATATAGTTTGAAGCTTCACATTTTCTCTCTCCCATCACTACCACTCTGCCTTGGTGTCATCCTACCCCACACTGTTTTGCTTTCCTTCGTCTCACATCGTCCATGCAGAAATGGGTCAGAAAAGTGGACTTCTTCATCACCTCATCCTGTTGCCTCTCTCACCAAGTCACTATTGCCTTTGGAATTACTTCCGTTTGCCTCCTTCTGCTACATATTCATTAATTCAATCCTTGACAACTTGGGCTAGCTACTCACAATTAGTCATGTTTAGTTGTCATCTGACTGAGCAAGTACGACTCGACGAAACAGCATTCTCCGGTCCTCGGTGCAAAGCATGCAGACAGACAACCAGACATTACACACATACAGACAATCAAGACATATGCAGGTCAGGTATTTCATCTACAAAAATAAATCAATAAATTTTGTTTTGTGCAAGTGAGAGACCCGGAAGGTTAGTGTCAGCAGTTTCTATGGTCGTTCAGTTTCCCGTGGAAAACTGGTGGTGGTGGCTCTGATACTCCTGGATCTCTTCATCGACGGGAGCAGCTGAAAGCTGATGTGTGTGGGGTGGAAGGGGTCCTCCATTAGGCACTGAGGATAGGAAGTAAGCCAACAACCTATAGTTGAGCATTGCCCTTTTGCAGAAATCATGTTAATAAGCATGCAACACGAATCTTGTTAGCATTTTCCATCAGATAAAATTGTTTATTAATCACACGTCACGATCTTGGTACTAATTTGAATTAGTTTTTGAATTCCGTTGTAGGATTTCAAATGCATTCAATGTTATCCTTCCTATTAATTCTTCTGTGGTTTTCAGATTTTAATTTATATTTATGTTCAGTAGATTTAAATGATAAATACATGATATTGGCTAGTCTGAAAATCTGATGGACACATTTCAATGCCTTCTCTAAGTTTAAAGAAATGCAGGTTTGCTTGCTATCCTATTAAAGGTGATTCTGACCTTGTTATTTCTAATCTTTATTTTTCAATTTATCTGACCAAAGGTTTCTAAAGCCCCTTTCACACTTGCCAGTGATCCCAGAAATTGAACGCCAATCGGCCTTTAAAGTGGCAAGTGTGAAAGCAATTTCTGCTCAACGCCAGCGTGAGATGATGTCATCTCACGCCGGGGATTGACGGCCTTGACCCCAAGTACAATCCCCGGCATCTGCAGACGCCTGCTTTGAGATCAGGCAAGTGTGAAATGGGCAGTTGCATTGCAGGCACTTCCGACTGAAGGTAGAACAGACCAAATGTCGGGGATAAACCCTTGCAAGTATGAAAGCGTTCAGTGTCCCGGTTAGGAATGGTCTAGTGTGAAAGGCCAAAAATAACCTATTCCTATCCCCGGGATACTGAATGGCCGATTTACTGGGCTGAAAGTGTGAAAGAGGCTTAAGAATGTGATTGAAATAAAGATGGTAGCAAAACCTGGATGTAAATGTGATCATGATCCAAGTGCTGAGCTGGTGGATGAAACAGGCAGTCCATAATCTGTTAGCTGGAGTGTTGCACTCACATGGCCTTCAGTTCTTGAGTTCTATGCACATTTACAATGAGTATGTAACTGGTCCCCAATCAGATGTGATTGAAGGTTTATAAATAATGCAACATGCTCTTTAAAATGCAGATGTAAATAAAGAATTGATTTTCGTTTTCTGTAGAGGTAAATAAGACTAAATCTCTGTGGACAGCATCTGATCTGTAGCTTATGGTAACAGTTTCACCTGAACCTAGAACAATGTTGTTCCTAAGGATTCATAGTTACCCAGCTCGAAAGTACACGACAAGAATGAATCTCTTGATCAATTAGACCAGCTGAAACAAACAGCTAGTCAATTATTAAGTATTTCCATGAGAAGAATAACTGACACTTAAAAAATAAATTAGTCACAGAAGACTTCATTGTTAACAAGAAATTTTGCCTCACACCAAAGAATAGTGGCATAATAACACATAAACACTGAAGCAAAAGGAGACCATTCAGACCTTCATAGCTGTTCTCTTTTTTTTGGCTCAGCCTCACATTCCTGTAGATCCCCTGATCCTTTTGTATTCAAAGATCAATCAATCGACGTCACCTGAAACTCCACTGCCTGGTTTAGTAGGGAATTTCAAAGCTTCACTTTTGGCAAAACAATCCTGATAGGACTGTTCCTCTGGTTCCAGCCCAGTGCTGAAAGACCTACACTGGCGACTTGCGGTCGAAGGACTCACACAGGGTGCAAGCTGCTGGAGACTGGCTCATGTCACCGAGGTATCGGAACCGGGATTCAACAGGATGCTGAGGGCAGGATAGGCTCCCAAAGGGCCATGGGCACTGAAAGCTTCCTGATCAGATCAGTGGTTTGGATCTGGAGTTCGGATTTCCAATGGATTGAACAGGAGCCTGTGAGGCTGCAGGAGGGCTGGAGATAAATCTACGATCGCTCAGTGGCTCTGAAGGGACTCACTTCTGCTCCTCTTTCTCTTAGAATTGGGGGTGCCAGGCAATGTTCATGGTGATTCTTTGTTTGCCTTTACTGCAACCAAACAATGATGTATATCGCATATACAGATTGTACCTCTCTTATCTCGACACCTCCTATATCCCGGCACGTTTGAATCTGCCGCCGTTAGTACAAACTCCTTACAGACAGCACGGGATTTGATCCCCGGACCCGACCGCTGGTACTGTAAAGGCGTTATACTAACCATGTCATCCCACAGTATTATTTCCCAATTTAAGCTTTGTTCTACCTTTGATATGTTTACATATAGGGGGGTTCCCTCTGTCATCCGGCCTTTTCTGTGGTCTAGCAACGGCCAGGTCCCAACATTGCCGAGTTAAAGAGGTACAACCTGTATTACATTCTGAGTATTATTACATGACAATAAAGAAACCTTGAATCACATTGTGGCAGTTAATGGGAGAATGAGCAGGTTACCAGGTTGCAAAGGAACGGGGCTTTTTATATCTATTTAAATTGGAAGCAAAATTCTGTAGCTGTGAGTTTATGAGTCTCCTTGACAATTGGAAAAGCAAGAGAAAACAAGATTATGGACAGAAAGGGGAATTCAGATGTTTCTGCTGATGTTCCCCTGCTCATTTCATTTATCATTTATTTATTATTGCCTTTTTTGTACTGAGATTCAGTGAAAAGCTTTCTCTTGCAATCCATTCAATGGCTGGCAACCAATCACCATGCTCTCCCACCATTTTTGAAAAATAAAACAAAGAGAAAAGTATAAGAAAGGGAGTCCCTTCGATGACAAAGGTTTAAGAATTATGCAGCCTCTGCCCGTGAAGCCGCCTACGTCCGTATCAGAGCCAGCACCACCTTCTTCCCATGGGCAGCGAGAATGCTGAACACCCAGAGGAACTGCTCACACCAACCGTCCGAGACTCGTTTGTGCAGAACAATATATATTTTTATATATAGATAAAATATTTGTCCTGCATATGTATTGTTTGTCTGCATGTGTGTTATGTCTGGTTGTGTGTCTGTATGTTTTGCACCGAGGACTAGAAAATGCTGTTTCGTCGGGTTGTACTTGTACGATCAGGTGGTAGTAAACTTGATTTGATTTGACTTGACTGTAACCAGCTGCCTGCTTTCCCTTGTTCCTCCTGGATCTGATTCCAGGAAGCCCCGATGTAAGCCATCAATTCCTGCAGCCCCGTGGAAGGTCTTCAGGTGCCAAGCGTGGAGCCCGCCTTACCTCACACTGCCCCCTCCTTACTTTATTGCTGTTTCCCTGGAAGGCTCCACCATCCTATCTCAGCCAGGAACCTGCGAAGGTTCTCCAGCTCTGGGTTCCTGGATGCAAAAAATGGAAACAGATAATGGCCCAGTCACATCGGAAGACATTTTAGGTAGGATATTGCAAGCAACAGACATCAATTTGGAAATCCTTAGTAAGTAAAGTGAAAAAAGGATTAAGAAGATTTCTATTTATGCAATGTGTTATTGGAACATTGATTCTTTTGCCTCAGGGAGTGGTTAATGGAGAAGTCATTGGATTCTTAATGGAATATTGGATAAATATTGAAGCAGATGAGATACAGAGCTAGGAAGCTCTGGGATAAACAACTGGGATTGGTTGCATGATGCTCTACCTTGATATGGTGGTGTCAGGTAGCAATTGGGGTACAACACAGGAGTAGGCTGAACAATTCCACAAACAGAGTGAAAAGGGAACAATCAATCAAAACCTTTTTTTTTAAATGGAGAAAGCTTGGCTGTTCTAAATTTTTAGACTATCAATGATATATTCCTTGAAGGAAAGACACCCTTGGAGCATCAGAGGCAAAGCAGCCAGTGTCCAGGGGGAAAGTTCCTACAAACAACGAAAGATCGTTGTTTTAGTGATACAGGTTGAAAGGTGAATCATGGCCAGAATCTTGCAATTACTTGAAGTAGTCCCATGGGATCATTTATATCCATTTACGCATAACACATAAAAATGCTATATGAAATACGGATTTATACACTTTTAAATTTTAAGGATTTGTTGTTGATGTTGCAATTGATTTCCTGGTCTGTGTAGAGAATGCTAGGGAATCTTCAGAATGAAGTTTGCTATGTCAGCACGTTCAGATAAGCAGACCTCCCCCTCGCCACCATCCACAGTCCTAAACACACACACACACACACACACACACACACACACACACACATACACACACACACACACACACACACACACACATGAACACATGCACTCATGCACACAGACTTTATACTAAGCTGTGTTCAGAAGCTAGAGATTCTGGAATCTGCAAAGTAAGGGAGGTGATAAGTTGAACTGGATATGGAAAGGATGGGAGGGTACACATAAAAATGATCAGATGAGTAGCAAGAAACAGCCATTTGCCTGAATGAAAGCGTGGGGGAGAGGGGAAGGGGAAGGTGTGCACATTGGCAAATGATAGGTGAATATAGGTGGGAGGGGTGATGAGCAGGTGGAGCCTGTGGAGAAAGGGAGAGAAGATCCATTAGGCTCTACATGGGTGATAGGCAGGATGAAGCAGGTGGGGGAGGGGAAGGAAACTGGGTAATAGAGGGGCTGGGGATGTCAGAACAAAAGGGGTGATGTTGAGAGGACATGGGTGGATCAGAAGGGGAGAGAAAGGAACAAAGGTGGTACAGGTTCCTGGAAATTGCAATCATTAGTATTCACACCATTGACTACCTACGAAGCGATGTTCTAGTGAGGCACCCAGGCAGTGGAAAAATCCAAGGACAGACATGGAAATGGGAAAGAGAGATAAAGCAGCATGCAGTCATGAGCTTAGGATGGCTGGCAAATCAGTTACCTAATCTATGTTTGGTGTCACTGATATCGAAGACCAAATGCAGTCGACAAGGCTGGAGGAGGTGCATAAGGATCTGTATCTGACCAAGAAGAGCTGTGTCCCTGAATGGTGGCGAGGTGGGATGTTAAGGGACATGTGATGCCTTGCCAATACTTGCCAGGGATGGGGAGGGTTGATTGGAGAAAAGAAGAGCAAACCAGAGATTCAAGGAGTGGGGATTCCTCAGAAAGCAGAAGACAATGGGGAATTCCTCCATTTTTTTTTTGTTGGCCCTCTTGTTCTAATGTGTTTAAACAGTGAAGCCCCTTTCATATGGCCAACCCTCCTAGGAAGTGGGTAAACTTACCGGGCATGGTGCACTTGGGAGCTTTTCCACTGCACCATGATTTACCTGGTTAATCGGCAACATGCCATTTTAAGGGTGGGGGGAGGTGTTCCCACCTCCAGTAGTAGCAATGTGAGAGCTGGCTGTGCTCTCACACTGCCATAAGGTGATGAGTGAGTTAACTTGGCTGGGCTCTGACACTTGCCCCCACCAAGTGTCAGAGCACGGTTGAATTTAATTCACCCTGCCAGGTTTGGCCGTTTCAAACCGCATGATTATCGGGAACGGAGCCACTAAATTAACTTGGAATCAGCAATGTGTATGTGGTTAAATGACTACAATGCATTTATACCTTTAGAGTTATGCAAGAACAGGGCTACTGTCTTAACCTTAACAGACTGGGATAAGAACTTAATTCATGATGAGACAGAAGTTAGTGTGCCTTTGATATTTGCCAATTCATTTCCTCCTTCGTTCAGTGCAGACTATTTGACATGAAGCCCATTAGCCTTCAGCTCTTGGGTGACTATGCAGGAAGATTTTACAAAAGCCTCTTGCTTCTCTTGGAATTCAAAGTAATTTCCTTCTTGAGTACCGCAGTTTACAGGACTGATAGGTTTGCAATTAAGAGCAGTTGAATGAAAGTGAGGATGAACCTGCCGACTAGGTTGAAATCCCCACACCCTTATCAAGGAAATGTGTATTCTTTCAGTATGAAGCGATTCCAAAATTTGGCACAAAAATGAAATTTAACTCCACTGTTTTATTAATGTGGTAAAGGCTAATGCCAAGCCACCGATAGTTTACATTTTGCATTACGCCCACAATTGAATGACTACTGTGTGATTTGGGTCACAGTTCAATATAAATTGAGATAAACCCTTCTGCAGTCAAAGAAGTGGTAACTTATCAAAGCAATGGTTCAGACTGTACTTTCAGAATCTCTTCGGATAACCCTTTACCAACAATATCTCATGTTTGCCTTTTGCCCTGCTCATTTCCTCTACATAAACTAATTTTTTTCTGCAAAGCGGGAAAAAAAATATTGGCCCCACATCATAAAGAGAATTTTTAATTAATTTTTTTTAGACATTCAGCACAATTAACAGGTCTTTCCGGCCCTTGAGGCCGTGCTGTACAAATACACCAATTAACCTACAATCTTCGGTGGAAGGAAACCAGAACAACTGGAGGAAACCCACGCAGACACAGGAAGAATGTACCCACTCCCTACAGCGTGCGCCAGATTCGAACTGGGAACACTGGCGCTCTAATAGCATTGCGCTGAGCGCCATGCCGCCCAGTCTTCAGTTTGGGGACTGATTGGGGAAGATCCACGTACGTGATAGGAGCAGTTACCAGCAAGTGAACTCTGGCAAGCGTTTGTCTGAATACAGCCTGGGGGGTAGTAACAGGAGAAGCTGAACTGCTAACCTGCTGCGAAGCATTGAGGGGCTGAGATTGGTGGGGAAGCCCCTCAAACAACAGGAAGGGGAGTAACACTAGAGAGGCCACAATAGTGGCGATAATACTATAAATAATTAACATCATAATGTACAATAACAGAATACACTATGAACGTAAAAAGAGATTGCTCAGTACATCAGTCCACACACACTGTGTGTGTGTGTGGTGTGTGTGTGTGTGTGTGCATGGTGTGTGTGTGGTGTGTGTGTGCATGGTGTGTGCGTGGTGTGTGTGTGTGTGGTGTGTGTGTGTGTATGCTTGGTGTGTGTGTGTGTGTGTGTGTGTGTGTGTGTGTGTGTGTGTGTGTGTGTGTGTGTGTGTGTGTGTGTGTGTGTGTGTGTGTGTGTGTGTGTGTGCACTGATATATGTACAGATGACATATTATTGTGAATCAGGTTATTTTTTATTTTAAAAATCAGCAAAAACATGATAGGCAACTTCATAGATAAAGAATGCATTAATGAGAGATGGTTTAGGGATGGCAATGCTTGATCTTAACTGAAGGAGAATTTAGAGGAGTCACTGGCTCCCTGGTGAAGAGATTCAAGTTGTAAACCCTAATGCAGTCTCTGGGAGAAGTTACATGAAGTTGGATTTTCATATGCCACATTTTTCAAAACCTGGGGACCCTCTGTATTTCTCCTCAATTCCCTCAAACTCTTGCTTATTTATTTTAAATCCATGACCTGTAGTCATTGGGTCTCTTGGGAGAAGAAGCAGTTTCTTAACCCATCAAAACAGTTATCTTGAATCCTGCTTCAACCTCCTATAATCCAAGGTGAAAAATCTCTCTGCATAGTTAGCGTTCATCGACCCGAGCATCTGAGCTCAAACTCCTTCCTACTGTACCCTCTCTGTGATTATTTTGAAATTGCCTTGGCAAATACTGCAGAAATTAACAAAGCAAAAACAGAAAGTGATTGATGATGTTTTTAAAAAGTGCTGATGCTGATTATATAGGAGCAAAAAATGCTGGAAACATTAAGCAGATCGGGCAGCATCAGCGGAAAGAGAAAGTTAATGCTTTAGGTCGAAGACCATGCATCAAAAATTAAGAAAGAGAGAAAGGAACCTTGTATGATATTACAGAGAGTCAGAAAGAAATGGATAGCATAAAGAAAATGATCAGGATATTTATCTATTAAACTGATGGCCATCATCTTCATGGCAATCCTAACCTTGCCCTAGGAGGGATATTCTGTCTGTCCCACCCATCCCTTTGGCCACCAATTCTGCAACTTATAATTAACTTACTTTCTCTCTTTCCCTTTCTATTGAAGGTCTACATTTTACATTCTCCAGATGCTGTTGAGTGTTCCAGCACTTTGTTTTTCTTATAGAGACCTGCGATGGTTCAGTATGATCCGCTTGTGGTTAACCACTTGCTTCTCTTTAGAAGCCTTTTAACTTCCTTAATTGACATCAATTGCCTTACCACCTTTAATTTGTGAATACATATTCCAAACCCATTACCCCATGAATTCTTCCAAAATCATATCAATTAATCTCATGTAGTTTCTCGCGAGAAGCATCACTTGCTTTTGTCACTGTTTTCTTTTTTTTCTTTGGCTTGGCTTCGCGGACGAAGATTTATGGAGGGGGTAAAAAGTCCACGTCAGCTGCAGGCTCGTTTGTGGCTGACAAGTCCGATGCGGGACAGGCAGACATGATTGCAGCGGTTGCAAGGGAAAATTGGTTGGTTGGGGTTGGATGTTGGGTTTTTCCTCCTTTGCCTTTTGTCAGTGAGGTGGGCTCTGCGGTCTTCTTCAAAGGAGGTTGCTGCCCGCCAAACTGTGAGGCGCCAAGATGCACGGTTTGAGGCGTTATCAGCCCACTGGCGGTGGTCAATGTGGCAGGCACCAAGAGATTTCTTTAGGCAGTCCTTGTACCTTTTCTTTGGTGCACCTCTGTCACGGTGGCCAGTGGAGAGCTCGCCATATAATACGATCTTGGGAAGGCGATGGTCCTCCATTCTGGAGACGTGACCCATCCAGCGCAGCTGGATCTTCAGCAGCGTGGACTCGATGCTGTCGACCTCTGCCATCTCGAGTACTTCGACGTTAGGGGTGTAAGCGCTCCAATGGATGTTGAGGATGGAGCGGAGACAACGCTGGTGGAAGCGTTCTAGGATCCATAGGTGGTGCCGGTAGAGGACCCATGATTCGGAGCCGAACAGGAGTGTGGGTATGACAACGGCTCTGTATACGCTTATCTTTGTGAGGTTTTTCAGTTGGTTGTTTTTCCAGACTTTGTCACTGGGTCAGATTTTGTCACTGTAGAGCGCGTCGAAAGAATCAAAGGCTTGTTGATCCAAACCAAGGCTTTTATCAACTAAAAGACTGCTGCATATCACAAGTAGGTCAACCAGTCCAGAATGACCTGGTCTGGCTAGGAGCAATCCTTTAAGACCTGCCAGTAGGTGTGGCTACACTCTCAGCCAATCACAGTCATCCTACACTATCATCTGTACATAGGCACATCGGTGATAAAATCTGTACTATCACACTCATTAGTCTGCCCATTTTACGAGTTGGTCGATATTCTTCTGATCTCCCAAAGGCCTGCTCTTGCTCACTGTTTACAACATTACCAAATTTTATGTTGTCTGCACACCACTCACTATAGTCTCTATATCAAAGTTTCGATATACGAAACTGCTACTAATCCATAAGTACTTATTGCATTGGTTCAGGTAAAGATCTATTCATCAACCTTCTCTGCTTCCTTGATCAATTCCACAGCCAAGGTATGACCAGAATCAGAATCAACTGTCATGAATATGTCACAAAACTTGTTGTTTTTGAAGCAACATCTCAGTTCAAACATATATAAACCACCTCACAAAATAAATAAAAATAATGCAAGAAAAAGAATGTCTCGTTGTTCATTGAGGAATCTGATGGCGGGGGGGAAGAAGCTGTCTTTGTGTTGCTGAGTGCTCATCTTCGGGCTCCTGTACCTTTGTCCCCCGATGGTAGCAGAGTGAAGAGGGTGTGGCCTGGGTGGTGAGGGTCTTTGAGGATAGAGGCTGCTTTTTTAAGACATCAGCCTCTTGTAGATGGCCTCGATGGTGCCCTCTGGAGTTTTTTTTCTCGTCCTGAGCATTGGCACCTCCATAGCAGACAGTGATGCAACCATCCAGAATGCTTTCCACAGTACACCTGTAGATGTTTTCGAGTTCATCAGTGACATAATAAATCTCCTCCAACTACTTACAAATTATAGCCGCTGGTGAGCCTTTTCTGTGACTACGAATCTCCAGGGTTAATCCTCAGAGATGCTGTCACTCAAGAATTTGAAGTTCTTGACCCTCTCCACCGCCGAGCCCTCGATGGGGACTGGGTCATGTTCTTCTGATTTCCTCCTGATCATCTCCTTGGTTTTGCTAACTTTGAGTGCAAAGTGGTTGTTGTGAGGCCACTCAAAGAGCTGATCTATCTCCCTCCTTACTTGTCGCCATTCTGCTGACAACTGCGGTGTCATTAAATTTGTAGGTAGCATTTGAATTGTGCCTGGCCACAGACTCATTGGGGCAGAGTGAGTAGAGCAGTGGGCTAAGCATGGATTCTTGAGGTGCATCTTTGTTGATTGCTTGTTTTTGATTTTCTACATTTATCATTTATCACATGCCTTTTGAAATCCACATTCATGCCATCTCCCTTGCTAAAATCTCACTCTTATTATATCACAGATCTAGATTTGCTAGTCAGGGTTTGATTTTCACATTCATGACTGTTTGCCATCTATGATCCCTCAGATAAATAGTCAAGTTTATTGTCATCTGATTGCACAAGTTCACCCTGACAAAAATATTATGGAGTCGAGATATTCTGCTCTCATTTCAGAATCTCATTTTACAATAAGCAGTGATGAGGTACCTTCAAGTTCAAATTTATTGTCAGAGTACATATATGACATCGCATTCAAAGTTCCCATGCTTTTTCCTGTAGGCCAGGCAGAATTTCTACATATCGGTAGTGTAAATGGTACTCAAGAAAAAGAAATATCCACAAAACCAAGAAAGAAATGTAAACAAATGGACTGTGCAAATGCAGAAAAAATAAATATTCAGTAATAATTAATGTGCAAAATAAGAGTCCTAAAATAATGAGTCTCTGATTGAGTTCGTTGTTGAGGAGTCTGATGGCGGAGGGGTAGCCACCGTTTATGAATCTTAGTGATTCGAATCTTGTGACACCTGCACCCCGTTCTAGATGACAGCAGGGAGAACAGAGCATGTGCTGGGTGGTGTGGATCCTTGATGATTGCTGCTGCTTTCTGACGGCAGTGTTCCATATAGATTTTCTCAATGGTGGGGAGAGTTTTGCCTGTGACGCCTGCTCAGTGGTATCAACTGTTTAAGTAAAGCTGAATGCTAATTCCTCAGGTCAGAATATGGCTTACGTTAAAATGTGGTCACATCATGGCATAATTCCTTTGCAATGCTGTATTAGTAATGCTTTAGCCATCTGTCTCACACACGGGTGTTTTTATCAGGCAGCATCTCTAGGTACAAGCAAAGTGTGCTACTGCCCCCTGTGTGTGATGGATAAGGAAATTAAAAACACACAATGCTGGAGAAACTCAGCAGGTCAAGTAGTATCCTTTATATAGCAAAGGTAAAAATACATACCCGACGTTTTGGGCTGGACCACTTCATCAAACTATGGGAAAATGTCAGCAGGCGTCTAAACTAAAGAGTGGGGGAGGAGTGGTCACAAGGCAGGAGGAGATAGGTGGAGAAGGGGGAGAGGGAACAGCAGAGATCAAGGGAAGGAGGGATGGCTGGGTGAAGAGAGGGAGAACTGGAACAGGGAAGGGAAGGGGGGAGGAGGAAGTGGAGAGCCGGTTAGCAGAAACCAGAAAAGTCAAGGTTAATGCCATCTGACTGGAGAGGGCCCAGCAGGAAAAATCAGGTGTTGTTCCTCCAATTTGCGGATGGTCTTGGTGGAACAGTGCATAAGGCCATGGAATGTGAGTGTGTGGGAGTGTGACACAAAACTGAAATAGTTGGCTACCGGGAGGTCTCTGTTACTGTAGCGGATGAAGCAAAGGTACTCAGCAAAGTGATCTCCCAATTTGGGCCCAGACTCTCCAATGATCTCCCAATTTGTGCCCAGTCTCTCGGGAAATTGTTCTGTCAGAGAAAGGCTTAACCTCACTGGTGTTAAGTTTAATTACATTTAACATTTCTCAATCTATAACCAGGACTCAATAATGTATATTTGTAGGAGATATAGCAGCTCAAAACAGAATTATGATGGGTCAGAAGCAATAGCAGAATTAATTTCTCCACAATTTATATCCTCGCGAAGTTAAACAGCAAAATCTGCAGGTGATGTGATGCAGTCAAATGCACAAAAGTTCTGGAGAACCTCATCCGGTCATGCAGTGTCTATGGGAACCAAAGGGATATTACCAATGTTTCATCAAGGTATAAGCAGAAAGCAGGCAGGCATCTGAACAAAAAGGTGGGGAGGGAAAAGGGTTGCGGGGGAGGGCAAGCACAGGCCAACAGGCAAGATGGTGTGAGGGCAGAAGAGAAAAAAAAGGCTGAGGTGATGGGGAGGGGCTGGCTCTCTGAATGGTGAGAAAAGGTGGTGGAAAGTTGGAGGAGACCAGATGAATAAGGAAAGAGGGAGAGAAGAGAGACAGGGGAGGGGCCTAATGGAATCCGTAGAAGTAGGCGTTAATACCTTCTGCTTGGAAGGAATATCAGGTGTTGTTCTTTCAATTTGTGGATGACCTCAGTTTAGCAGTGTACAAGCCCATGGACAGACATGTCAGCATGGGAATGGGGTGTGGAATGGAAATCGTTGACCACTGGGAGGTCCCCGTTATTGCAGTGGCGAGAGTGAAGGTGCTCAATGAATCAATCTCCCAGTCTATGTAGAAAAGGCCACAACAGGATCACTGGATACAACAAATGACCCCTGAAGATTCAGAACTGAAGGACTGTCTTGGGCCTCGAATGATGGCGACAGAGGAGTTATGGGCATAGTTGGAGCATCTCCTACGGTCACAGGGGCAGGTCTTCACCTGGCTATATCCTTTTGCTTCTTATATCAGCTTGGCCTACTGATATTCTCCTGCATTTTTATATTGCACCTCATATTCCTCCCGGCCTGTCATATTCTCCCATCGGGCCGGACCACCAAACTTAGGTAATAGAGCAACACGAAGTACATCGTTAAATGAAATGTTAAGCAGATGAAGATAGATCACAAGATTAGCTGTGTTCACATCAGGGGAAGAACATGCTATAGGCAAATTAAAGTGATGCCACAATCCAATCCAAGGTGGTTTACTCCAGGCACAACACTGGCATCCACCCGACCAAGTGAAAGAATGCCAAGGCTCATTCCGCTCACAAAAGGTAGGACAGATCCAATCCAGCTAATTACACCCAATCAATCTCGCCTTAATCATCAGTACAATTATGGAAGACCTGAGCAATGGTCTCAAGGAGTTTGAGGAGATTTGGCATTTCATCAGTTACTCCATTGAGCTACTACAGGTGCAGCATTTATAATTGCCCCGATTCATTGCATTGCAGCCTGGTTTGGAAACTGCTTCGTAGCAGCTGCAGAGAGCGGCAGAGACAGCCAAGTATGCCATGTGCACTGACTTCCAGTCCTTTGAAAACATCTGTGTGAGGCACTGCCTGAAGAAGGAGACCCACCTCACCAGCTCCTACCTTCAATCAGAAGTTGCAGAAGCCTGAGGTCTGGAACCTCAGGTTTTTTTTCCCTCAACAACTACAGAGCTTCATTTTATTATCTGAAATCCTTAGGACCAGACACTCTTCGGAATTTGGAATTTTTCGGATAATAAAATAACTTTTACTTTTAAATAATTGCACTGTTCCAGATTCGTGCAGAACACTCCAACTGGAAGGGTCTCCGGATGGGGATGTGGGGTGGGGGGGGGGGGGGGTTGCGGCGACACTGGACGGGGGGTGGAGAGGGTGGGGTTAGAGTGGCATTGGACAGATAAGAGCATGGCTGATAGGAAAAGAAACTAGAACAAGGAGGATAATCTGCCAGGGTGGGTACAATGGCTCAAACCCCCTTGGCAGAAATACAGAGGCATGTTCTACACCATGGAAGGTGTGTATGAAAGTAAGACAATAGATTTTAATGCCGACAGCATGGACCAATGTAGCTCCAAGGTATCCAGGAGTGCCAGCCAGCATGACATCTTGTCCTCGGTATTGAACAGATTGAGCGAAACTGCTAGCGGGAAAAAAAACACACACAAATGCTGGAGAAACTCAGCAGGTCAAACGGCACCTTTATGAAACTGCTGTGAGATCTCTGGCGAGGTCATCAAGTCTCCGAGTGAAAGGGAGGAGAGGGCCCTGTTGGAGATCAAACCTGCTACCGACAAGTAACTGCTCCAGGGCTGGGAAGCAAGGCAAGGTACACGCCAAACCTCCACCCTCATCATTACTAACATTAAATGATTACACGCACAGAAAAAAGTTCCTTCTCATTTAGCAATCACCCAGTCTTGTCCAGGTGCCAAAGTCACTGAGGGGAGGCTTCATTTTAAGCACCTTGCAATTGGATTAAGTTGTTTGAAAGAAGAGGTACAGCGTGGATTTTATGCTGATTTAAAGTCAACATGAGAGAGGGATTTCACAAATCCAGTTCTCGTTAAAAGTGTCCTACTATAAAGTCGACTGATTCTTTTGTTCAGTGTTTACTGAACTGGAATCAGGTAGCCAGGGGAGGGAAAGCTGAAGAGAAGTACTCCTCCGGGGCCCCATGTTTGCTCCACCGCACAGTATTGGAATCCAGCTTGGACTTGGTGGATTGGATAAAAGCTTACAGCCTCTTGCAGTTTACACAGGAGCCATTGTCTGAGGCAACGAGCGCCAGTCTCCCCCTCACGTTTCACTTTAACAGTCAGGTGTTGAATAGGACAGGGTCAGCAGAGGCTTCTGACGTCAAGCCATCTATGATGAATCGGGCGTCCGTATACGGTGAATCGGAGGCGCTGGATTATCTTTTTTCTGCCGGGACTTATAAAGTAAGGATTGCCAAGGGTTTTATTAATTACTAACATGGACAGACATGGGCTATTCAAGCATGAGTTGAGTGTGGGTCACGTCGAGTCAGGGTTGGCGCCAAACGCAGGCTTTAGTGAGCAGATGTTCGGTTTTCGGAGGTTTTTGGTTTTCAGAATTTTGGATAAAAGATTAAACACCTGTATGATATTCTTGAACCTCTATATCCTACCTTAATCATAGTACCTAGAACACCATAGATCTGGCTTCACCTCTGACACAGCACTTTATTTGCACAAGTGGTCAACTGGGAATATTTATTTAATTAGCTATCAATCTATTTATTTCTGTTTCATTTATATTTATTATTTTTCTCTCTCTTTTTATGATTATATTTAAATTGTTGTTCATGTATCTTATATACCTGGGAAGCTGAAGAAAATTAGACATTCATTGCATCGTACATTGAAGTTATGCATAAGTGTATAAACATCATTTAATTCAATACAGTTCAATCCAAGTACTTATCAAAGCCAAATCAATCTGATTTGATTTCAGATTTATTGTCAGAGTACATACATGGCATCACATACAACCCAGAGATTCCTTTATCCTGCGGGCGTGGCAGAATTACCACTAATCTGTAGTGCAAAAAATAAACTGTACGCAGCGTAAAACAATAAACAAATAAACATGTAAACAGATAACAAATGTAAACAAACTGTCTGTGCAATAAGGTCCTCAAGGAAGACTCCTTAAATGAGTCTCTGATTGAGTTCGTCATTGAGGAGTCTGATGGTGGAGGGGGAGCCACTGTTCCCGAAACTGGTGGTGCGAGTCTAGTGGCACCAACACCTCTATCCTGATGGCAGCAGTGAGAGCAGAGCGCCTGCTGGGTGGTGTAGGTCTTTGATGATCGCTGCTGCCCTCCGAAGGCAGCGTTCCCTGTAAATGGACTCAGTGAGCTAATTGTTCAGTCTACCTAAATTCATCTAGCTGTTTTGTGATAAAGGCAATAGGAATGCACCCTACTCCCTTCCGAAATAGATGCATCATAATAAATACAGTAGGAGTGGGAGCAGGCCTTATGGCCCCTCAGGCATTCTCTACCATGCAAAAAAGATCCAATACAGGTCTTGCCTCCACTTCCTTTCCTCGGGAAGTTTCAAGGTAGCTATGGAAAGGGCTAAGTGTGCTTTGAAATTAAGGTCCTGAATTGGGGAAAGGCTGGTTTCAATGACATAGATCAGTATTGAGATGTTCTTTTATTTACAGTACACTAGAAGGTAGGAGGAAATAGCAGTGTCTGGGAAGAATGTACAAACTCCTTACAGACAGTGATGGGTTTGAACTAACCGCTGTGCTAACCATGCTGGACAAGGAGACTGGGGGCAACTACTTGAAGATGGGTGTAAATCAAACAAGTGTGAGTCATTCCAGAGCAAAATATAGGTCAAGAACCCCTTATCCGAAATGCTTGGACCCAGACGTTTTTCGGGGTTTGGGTTTTTTTCAGATTTTGGAAGCATGGAACTGTAGCATCAGCAGAACACTGGTATATCAGTGGTTAAACAACAACAAATGGCAGGATTTTTGAGCACCCACATGAAGCCACAAGCGGAAATCATGTTTAGTACTGACCAAAAAAAAAAACCAATCTCTGCTTACAAAAGACCACCACCTCCGGTCCCCAACACCTCCCCGCCGCCGCTGGTCCCTGATTATGGTCCCCACTCCTGCCCGGGAGCTTGAGGTAACTTCTTTGATCCGGAGGGCACCACACCTGATGTTGAGAATGGAGTCACTGACTCCGGCTTGCAGCCAATACTGAAGACTTGGACCCAGCCCTGTTTGGCATCTTCCCGGCCAGAAGTAAAAATTTAGGTCTTTCTTTCAAACTCTTATTGTAATCAAACTGACATCAACAGAGCCTCAGAGACCCACGTGGGTAAGTCAGGTGTTGAAATTTTTAGCACCTGTGACGTTATGTTGGAGTTTTTAAAAATTCGGCTTTGAATCTTTTCGGTTTTCGTAACTTCAAATACAGGATGCACTCGATCTGTAATGAGAGATTTGGATAAACATGTTCTGATACAGGTGACGGATTTGGACAAGGGATCCAAGGAATCCTGGACGTTAAGAAATGGTTGGGCAAAAAAGTCAAAAAGTGCATGTATCAGGTAGAGAACAGAAAATGGAGGAGGCATTTCAGGAGTGCAGTAAAGAAATTAGGAAGGCAAAGAAAGTGCATAATATCAAGAGCAGGCGAGATAAAGAAAAATTTAAAAGCATATTGTAAGTATATTATGGTGAGAGGATAACCGGGGAAAGCCCAGGGCTCATTTGATGTTGAAGGGTTGGGGACAGAGGAACAGGTGGGGGGAATCCTACCTATTGTGTATGACCCCCAACAAAGTGCAAATTGCTAGTAGTGTTTTAAAATAGCACATATTCCACAGACGATGCCTTAGCCTTGTCCCTTCACTTTGCCCTGACCCACCTGGAAAACAACAACTCATACGCCCGGCTGCTGTTCATCAACATCAGCTCAGTGTTTAATACAAACCTACCACAGAGGCTGGTAGAGAAGCTGCCCTCACTGGGACTCAACACCACCCTCTGTAACTGGATTCTGGACTTCCTGGCCTAATGAGTTTTATAGATAACAAGTAGGATGGACGGCAAGAGTTGCATGATGGGGAGGAGAAGAGATGATGGAGGAAGCCAGAATCAAGACAGTTAAAGGAGGAATATCATTGGAAGGTTAGATGATTGGGAGGGAACCTGTACTGAGCAGAATTGGTCAGTATAAGGAGTTGGAGGGTGGCCATGGACGGTCAACTCTGGTTACCAGACCAATAGCAGGGAGGACCAAAAAAGAATTCTGGGTGATTGTATATGTCAAGATCTTTACAAATATTACAAGCAACTACCTTTGACGTCATTTCCATTTCATTATGGATGTGTGTGCTTCCTGACTGTATGTTAGAAGCTCAGATACCCAATGGAAACCTCAAATGCAAGCATGATGTCGTGAAATTTCCAGGCTAGGAAATTCCAATGGCCAGCAAATAATCATTTGAACACCATCACTGTACAGTCAATTGTTGATTCAAATTGGGCTTATAAGAGTTGCACATATTGCTAAATAGCTGAAAATGATCAAAATAGGCCTTCATGGAAAGACCAAACATCAAATGGTTTACCATAGGCTTGGCTACTGCGTTTTCTTCTCATTGGGATTCTGTTACTTGCATCTTAAATTCCTTGAACTTTATCCTGACTAAATGCTCACCTACAATTTACTTCAGGAATGAATAATGAAAAGCTATTCATTTTATGTTTTATTGTAATTCAGAAATGTGTCATTTCTGTATATTGTAAATGAGTACATCTGTGAGATTTCATCTAATATTTATCTATGTAAAGAAAATGATAGCCAAAGCTCAGTGGAATTGAACCACAAATCACTCATGTCTATGCTAATCCCATTTTTACAGAACTACTTTCAAAATTTGGACGATTTGTTATTTGCCACAGGCTGTCTCAATACTATAACAACATCTGGTGGGATTTCACACATCTCATTATGTAGTAATCCTAATTATGTGTTCCCAGTAGCCTTAGTTTTACCAATAAGCATTAAAAACTCATAAAGCATGTTCAATGATTTTACTTCTTCAAAAAGAGTTCTAGTTCCCAACAGTTGTTATTATTGCCAAATAACTGAAAGACTAGGATGGCCTGATCCCACCTTTTCAATTACTTGTTGATAGTAAGAAATTTTATAATACACTTTTAACATTATAATGTCTAAAATTCATCACTAATTGTTAGCAGCTTCCAAAATAAGCTCTGCCAACCAAATAAATCAACAAAAACGTATGTTTCTGTGGAATAGACAAGGAAGAAAACACGTGATTTAAGGTCCACACTCCTTTACCTGCTTGGATTTGTTCTGACATTAAATAAATTGTCTTTCAACTTAACGCCCTTTCTTCAAGTCAAAGATGTAGCTGTGGGAAATTATACCAGCCCCCTTGTTAGATGTACAGAACAATCCTTATCTCAGTCCTATTCAGAAGATCTCTCGTCTCTTTTTTTATTACATATAATGGCCCTGCTTGCTGCTCTGCTCTCGAACTCAAACATGTAAATACCAATGCTCCTAATTTCTAACCTGCTCAACCTAAATGATTCATCGCTGTCTCCTCCATTTTCTTTTAGATGAAGATTGAGATGTCAAGATAGAGAATATAGGTTAGCTAACAGTATCCGTGTTAAGCTGACCAACTCCCACAGTTATGCTGAATAAACCTCTCCCAACTTGGCTTCCTGTGAGGAATCCATTTCCGTTCTCCCATTTTCTCCGTCATTGGCTCTGATAGTGAGACTTTCCACACCAATGCCTTTATTCCCTTTCTTTAACTGTGATTTTCTCTCAACCACGCCTTCTTTATTTTCTGCACTTCTGCTGCCATCATCTCGCTTCCTAGCGAGAGCAAGGGTCAAGGTCCCCTTGTTCACACCTATCATTCCACCAGTTCCACATTCAATTGATTATCCTCGATAATTCTTGCCAATTCCGATCACTAGACACATCTTTTCCTCTTCTCCCCATGCAGTGTACTGAACGGAATGTAAACATCATAACTTCCTGGCCCATTCTCTCAACACCAATTATTCCTCTTCTCAGGGCAATTTCCCAGACAAAACACAGGAGGTGCCACTCTTGCATGGCTCCCATCTAGCGATCAAAAAAGCACTTGCAAGAGAAGGAATGATTCATTTTCATTTCTTCCAATTTCATGCACTGCACTTGGTAGTCTTGATCTCCTCTACACTGGAAAAAAATATTGCAGATGAGGTGATCACTTGGTGGATTATCCCATACTTTCTCTCTCTTCCTCCTTTATTTCTTCAACTCTGCCCAATATAAGCTTAAGGAGCAAGTTGCCATCTTCTATCAGTTGCACCCTCAGGACAATATTGAATCCAACAGTTTCAGGTACTCTTTTCTTTCCATCTGTACATTTTTATTTCAATTAACTTCTTATTACGTCTCCATCTCCAACTGACAGCTTTTCTGTTAATTATTTCTTTAACCGTTTTGGTCTACACCCTGAAACAGACATTCCCTTTGTTCTCTGCACCCTTCCTCTCCTCCATAACTCTCTCCTCTCTTTTCTATTTACAATGATAGGTCCTTGGCTCAACATGTCTTCTCCGCTTCTCTCACCTCAGATCTGCAGTACGCTTCCAGCATTTTCCGTTTTGCCTTTGGATCTCCAGCATCAACCTTTGTTTGATTGCAAGCTAAGGCAGAGGGCAGCAACAATTTACATTTCATTTATTGGCCTGCTTCACTTTTTCCCTTTCCTGAAGGCTCGGGTTCAACCCCTCCACACATCAGAACATCCTTCATTTTTTACCTGTATGCCTAGATATTGAACATCTGTAGACTTTTGACCAGCCACCACAGAGATGAAACCGAGGTATAATTCATGTACTGCATGAAGTCAGCTTTCTGAAGGGCATTAACTATTGGCAGCTGCATCCTTAACAGAATGTATACCGTGGCCAAAAATCCAATATCCATTTTGACGGCTTCTTATATTTCTATTTGGGAATGAAACAACTCAGAACATATTTTATATTTTATTCAATAGAATTCAGAACAGTTCATCAACATCTATAATGACTAATTATATAATGTTGACACACACCTGTGCACAGGGATCTAAACATTTGTTTGTTATACAGGTAACTAGGATACCACATCTGTGAAACACGGATTTCAATTATTTATGAATACCAACAAAACAACATTGTGTTGACATGTAACTGCCTGATCAGGCCATTATTTCAGGGTCTCAAGAAGTGTTGTTAGATGAAACAGTCAGACGGGGAGGGTGCTTCCACTAGATGGGCAGTCTTGAGCTAGGGGGTTGTAGGACAGGGCCAAGGGGAAGCTATGCGGAAAGAGCTGACAAGACATTTCCACCACCCCCACCACCCCCCACCCCAACTCTGTGGATGCCAAACCTGTGGCACTGAAGGCTGTGGAAGCAAATCACTGAAATATGCACAAGAAAGAGTTTGACAGATTTCAAGACACAAAAGGCATCCAGGGTTGTGGGAGGAGAGAAGGAATTAGGTATCGAGATCGCCGATGATTGCATTGAATGGAGAGGCAGGTTCAATAGCCTCCACCGCATACGCTTAGTTTAAAAAAAAATACTTCTGCATATTTAAAATGAGCTTTTTCAAAAACTAAACAAAGAACATTTCAGCCTGTGATATCTGCAGCATTGGGGGAAGCAGAGCCCTCGCATGACCTGTACTGAATTTTTCCTCTGTCGTAACCAAGAATACCAACATGTCAGCACACGTGTTGAGAGAAAAATCAGAT
Source organism: Narcine bancroftii (assembly GCF_036971445.1). Taxonomy (NCBI): domain Eukaryota; kingdom Metazoa; phylum Chordata; class Chondrichthyes; order Torpediniformes; family Narcinidae; genus Narcine; species Narcine bancroftii. Next base: position 21,044,110 of record NC_091482.1, on the reverse strand, counting down.
CAAGCATTTAGATCAATTAGTTTTCATTGATTCAAAATATTAACCCGGCTTCACCCTTTTCTGAGAATATACTGTGTTTTTAATTTTTAGTTTAAATTCACTGAACCACAAATTTTTTTCAAAAGGTTTGCATCCTGAAAAAAAAACGGGAATTAAGATAGACAACTTCAAGCTGAACACAAAGATAATTTCATATATGCTGTATCACGTAGGAAGTTGGAAAAACATGAAATTAACTTCCTTTGAGTTTAGCAGGTTTACTCGCATAACGATGGTGACACATTGTTCAAATGACCGAAAAATGCTTTGCCGCTGATTTTCATTTGTACTCGGCATCTGATGCCTCCTGTGTCAGTGCCCAACAATATTTGGCCAGCGTTGATGGATTCCATTGCCCCGATACCGCTTTTCCATGGTCGCAATGTCCTGGTGAAACCTTTCACCGGTGTTCGTCACTGACTACACCAAGGTCAGCGGGGAGGAAGTCCAAGTGTGAAGGCAGAAAATGGATTTTCAAAGCCATGTTGCATTTTATGGTTTTGTATGCTTGAAGTAGACTTGAACTATGACAGGAAATCATGAACCTAGGTTATATCTTAAAAAATAGGTACCTGATAGGAAAACGTTAAGGTGATTTTCGCGATCAGCAGCCCAAACTCCATAAAATATACCCAACAATGTTCAGGATGCAAAATCTTTGATGTCCAGTGTTACTATTTTGCTATTTTCTTTCTCTTGTGTGATCCCTTTAGGTCACACGTGTCAAACTCTGGCCCGCGATATAATTATATTTGGCCCGCAAGATCATTTCAAAAATGTATTAGAGGTGGCCCGCTGGCCGCCGCGCCAGTATAGCGCATGCACAGTAATACAACAAATCCCAGAATGCATTGGCGTCAGCCTGCTAATCGCCCCCACCTCCTCTGTTTACGTTGCAGGGTCTCACCGTGGACTCTGGTTTTGGGGTCAGGGGAAGCCAAGGCCGCTTCCCAGCGCCCGGAACCGGAGGCCTCAGGCCTGACCTCGCTAGGACCGTTGCCCACTCCCCCTACCTGCCGCAGGCCGATCCGCAACTCACGGTGACGGGGCCGCTGATCCGCTGAGATGCCGCCCTGCAGCGAGAGCCGATGCCCCCGCAATGTCGTGGTCCAACCCGATCGCCCGCAAACCCCGCCCTCCCGCACACAGGCCTGAGTAAGTATTATGAATGTTAATCTCAGGATAAAACGATCTTCCAATAGTTTAATGTCACAGTGATAAATATATTCCTGGTTAAAAATGGTCCTGCACCTGGATACAAGCTCATTAGGCATAAAACTTGAAAAGTGTGTAAATCAAAGGATATCTGTACCAATGGAAAAAGGGCATGGCAAATAACCCTGCTAGAGTTCATGCCCACAATCAGTCACCCATTTGATTGTTTCAGGAATCATGTTATTCTCCCACATTCTCAATAGCCCTCAGATTTTACTATTCGACAGCACATTAGCAACATTTGACAAATCCTCTATAGAGAAATATTATTTATTGAATATTTTATTTCTCATTTGTTAATGCTTCTGGAAAGAGTTTATCCAAAACTATTATTAAACATTTATTTTAATAAGAAAAAGTTTAACATTACATATGTTGAAAGAAGAGAAAACATGCAGATGTTGTTGAAAATTTTCAATAAATATTTAGTTCGGCCCTCGACTTAGTCCAAGTTTTTGATTTTGGCCCTCCGTGAATTTGAGTTTGACACCCCTGCTTTAGGTTGACGACAACTTGGTCCCATGACCTTTGGCTTTTGAGGAGACTGACATGTCTATTGCAGGATCCTTAATCTATCATAGGTGAAGTAGAAGGTGTTGGATGAATGGATTGATTATTTGGGGATATTATATAATACTTCCTCTGCAAATTGACTGCTGGTGCTCAATGCCTTTCCATTTTGAGCAGTTGGGTGCCAGGGATTCCTATCGGTCAAAGTGAATGTTATGTGGTTTTGTTTAAGGAAATCTCTTGCCATGATGGAAACCAGAAAAGAATGCTTGATACAGGAGTTTTATTGTAAGCACACTGATGACGTGGGTCACCTACCAGAGCTGGTTGAGTGTGATCAAAAGCTCACTAGTGGAGATGATGACCAAGGAGTGGATAATAATATAGGTTCTGCCATTGGATTCGGAGGACTTTGTGGAGGCAGTGATGGTGAAAACTTTCTTGCACTTTGCATTCCCCATTGCTCTGAGAGTTAGGTTCACTACTGCTCAGGAGACGGTGACTTTTGTGCCAGGCTTGAGCCTGCCCCGCTTTTGGCTGAAGTCTGTGCTGTTATACTGAATGTAGTAGTTAATGCCATCTCTAATCTCCACTTCTGTCGTGAGTTGGGCCCCGAAAGACATGGAAAGTTGTGCACTTTTTTCATAGTCCTGCCATGGATCTTTAATGGCAGAGAGAGATTGATAAAGGATCCTCATCTTAGAAAGGTTCAGCATTTGAACTCAGTGGAGAAATCGACTGTTGTGCATTTGCACCAGCATCACCAGGTGCACTTTAACTCAATAAACAAGGTGGCGGTAATCTCTTACCAGTGGATGGAGCACAATATTCTGGAATACTTTGCCTGCAGCAACACATTCATGGAAATGTCATCTTTCCAAGAGATTGATAACATTAAAAAACTGGATATCTGTACATTATAGAACTAGATTTTATTATTCCACAGTTTCAGGACCCACCCTGCCCCTGCCCCACTCAACCCAACTTTCTACATTTCAGGACGTTCCTATGCAACACAAAAGGAAGCTACAAAATGTAAAAGAAAGCAGGTGCTGGCCATCGGCTAGTGGGAATATTAAGGCTTGAGTCTTGAGTCTTAATGAAGGGTCCTGGCCTAAAACTGTTAAAGTCAGCGCCCGCTGTATGAAAACATACAAAACCATGTTGTAGAACAACAGCTTCTTTATTATCCCTTTGTAATGCCAGGGGGAGGGAGGGGATTCAAGAAAGAGTTTGGAGTATCGTTCATTTATACACAATTTGGGTAGGGATCTGCATGAGACCCTCACAAGTTTCACATGAGCCTCACACACCTGCATTTTGTGTTTACCATTACATGTTACCTTGTAATGTCTAGAATTTATCTGAGAAGGTCGGAGCGTTCCTACCTCAAGGCATATCGACATTCTTGTGGATAAGCTACTAGCTCGCTTGGCATAGATGTTAAGGAGGAATTATATTCCCATATTAAGAAGGCAATTATAGTCCCATGTTTCCACAAGTAGCAGTTAATGAAAGCCATACCTAATCCATTAATCCATTAGTAAACATATTTGTAAAGCGTATTCTTCCACAAAACATTCACCATCCTTTTTCATTTTCTTCCACTTGATGCAGGCAAAAGGCTGTGAAGGACTCCACACACCCCTCACGTAAACTGTTCTCCCTTCTGCCATCTGGTAGGAAGTTCCGTAGCACTCGGGGCCTCATGTCCAGATTGGGCATCGGTTTTTTTTTCCCCCCCCAAGCCATCAGGCTCCTGAATTCCCAGAGCATTGGTGGAGAGGGCACCATGGATTTTACTGAGATATTAAAATATTAAGATGTATGCAATGTGTTTAACTTCTATTCTAACTTATATCTTTGTAAATATGCTCTGTGGTCCGGGAGAAACACTACCTCGCCTTTACCGTGCAAACCTGGTATGAACGATAAATAAAGGAGACTAGGCTTGATATCACTGAGTTCATCCAGCAGATTGTGTTACAGCAAGAATATTCACTCTAATTTCTTCCTTCCAAAGATGCTGCCTGACCTGCTCTTGTTTTGGAAAATAAACCCAAGATTTAATTTTAGCCTGTGCTTATATGGTGGTTTAACTACCGTTTATCATGAAGGCAGAACGTGGTGACAAAGTGCATTACATCCAGTTCACTGTTGCAAATCCGTTGTTATTAATCTTGTGACACGCTCTCTACTCTCACACAAAGCTGCATGTTGAGACAATAATTAGACCTTACTGCTATGGACAGTGTAGCAATGGTTATCAGGCACCTTTTTTTTCATGTGCACAGTTGCACATCTCAGAAATGTTAAAATTGCTCAATGCCTTTGCAAATGAACCACTGATCTCTGGTGAATGCATTCAAAAGAAGGTTTATTAGTGTTTTCATGCTTTCAGTCACAGCGGATGGCTTAACAACTGACTCCCGATTGCCTGGCCACATGCAATTGCACAAAAACTCAGGGCAGTTCATGTTGCTGCGTGAATTCAATGTTTCACGGCCCAGGCACAAACCTTCCATCACCACACCAATGCTGAACCTGACCTTATTACTGTCCAACTGCTTAAGTGACTTTGGTGCTGGATATTTGGTCTAAGGCAGTCTCAATTTTTTTTTTAGTTATCCCCTCCCCCACCGAGGATTCTGCTCAGCTTATGGGCCCCCTTCCCTGTGAAGCAAACAAGCTTTGGTTTCTTCTGTATCTCTCCTAACAACTATGTAAAAAGCAGAAAAGTATTTATGCTACATGGGGTGAGGAGAAAGAAAATAAGGCTTTTTCTTAAGTGAGCTGTGGCCCTCGGTGAGGGGGTGTGTAGGGCACCCATTGAGAATGTCTGGTCTAAGGTATACAGTGGTCCCCCTTATCCGCAGTTTCACCTTCTGTGCTTTCAGACACCCATAGTCATCTGTAGTCTGAAACTGATCCCTCTTCCCTGCACTTTCCCCACAGTCCTGTATCAGTCTCAACTAATCCCACTGCCCTGCTCTCTCCCCACAGCTCTGCATCAGTCCCAACTAATCCCACTGCCCCACTCTCTCCCCACAGACCTGTATCAGTCCCAACTAATCCAACTGCCCCACTCTCTCCCAACAGCCCCGTGTCAGTCTCCACACTGATCTCACTGCCCCACTCTCTCCCCATAGCCCTGTATCATTCCCCACACTGATCCCACTGCCCCACTCTCTCCCCACAGCCCTTTTCTAGTCCCCACACTGATCCCACTGCCCCGCTCTCTCCCCACAGCCCCTGTGTCAGTCCCCACACTATTCCCTACTCACAAATAAAAAGTTTACAGGTACACTACAGTATCCCACATACCTTTGCTAAGTATATAATATCCTGTTCTCATTACATCCATATCTCATAATGCCCAATTTCATAGAACATATCGTGGATGCTAAGCAGCACATACCCTGTATAGGGTTGATACTCTCTGTGGTTTCAAGCATCTGCTGGGAATATTGCAACAAATTCCCCACAGATAAGGGGGTGGGGGGAACTACTGTACTTTGTGCACCCTCAGGGTTTAAGATCCTTTCAGCTACAATTGGCTGTTGATCAAATACTGTGTTACAGCTTACAGATGTAGATTTTTCACAATCCTGGTCACCGAGCTCCAGGAGTGGAAAAATTGGAAAGGGAATAGAAAAATAAATGAGAATGTAACCAGGACCAGTTAGCTTGAATTATAAAGAGAGGCTGGATAAGTTCAGACTTTTCTCATTCGAGTGTTGGAGGGTGAGGGAGGACCACATGCAGTTTATTATGAGGAGCATACATATGGTAAATTGTCGTAGCCCTTTTCCCTGGCTGGAGGAATGGAGAATATACAAGACTCAAGATTTCATTTATTGCCATGCACCCAAAATACACCAAAAAATCATTTTTCTTCATTTTACCCAGTAACTGGAGGGCACAGATTTAAGATGAAAGGGGGAAAGATTTAGAAGGGACATGGGGGACACCCTTTTCATACAGAATGTGCGGGGAACATGGAACAAACTTGATGGGCTCTATTGATGACCACAGAGTCATGGACTGAAGGAACGATAGGCTTAAATACACACAAGACTTTGGCTGGCCCGGATCCAGGGACAGGAATGCCAGAAAGGGAGAGGTAGCTCGACTTTTATGGCCAGGCCAAAAGGGGAGGAGACTTAGGGGATGAGTCATTAGTGGGTGTGCCAGCCTCGTATGTACAGTAGCCAGTAGGGACTCTACAGTGGAGGAAAACATATCAGTACAAAACTGTCAGAGGAAGTGAGTGGTTGAGGTGGGTACAATTATAACGCTTAAAAGACAGTTGGACAGGTGCATGGTTAGTGCAGTGGTTCTCAACCTTTTTTTTCCCCATTCACATACCACCTTAAGTAATCCCTTACTAACAACCACAGAGCTCCTATGTCATCCTAAGGGATTATTTAAGGCGATATGTGAGTGGCAAAAAAAGGTTGAGAACCACAGATTATGGTATCTGTGCTCTGTGGTTTGTAAGGGATTGCTTAAGGTGGTTTATGGAGGGGGGGGGGAGGAGAGAAAAAGCTTTAGTCAGATATTGGCCAAACGCAGGCAACTGGGACTAGATTGGGTTATAATAGACATGCTGGACTGTTAAGTGCCCGTTTCTGTGCTGTAAAACTCTATGAAGCCATGCGATATAATCCTAAAGAATATTAACAAGCTTGACATGGTCAAAGAGAAAATAGTTCAAGTGATGCCCTGCATGGATTGTCTTCCTTGCTCGTCGGGCATCCATATTATCTGCTGTTACGCCATGAATGGACCATGCTGAAGGCTCGAGGTAACTGGAGATAGAAGCTTCAGGAGTCCTCAGGTGGCAGAGCATAAAACTTCCTTCTTCCCATGACACATGCGCTGCTTTTAAATATCTCTGGTTATTTGGGATTTAAATAATTTAAGAAACCTTCTACTGTAAGTCACCAGTCCATAACAAGCTTTATTTTGTTATTCTGCACAGCATTTTAGTGAGATAAAAGCAAAGAAAAAAAAATCCATTATAGTCTTTTTATTCAGCTCTATCCAGCTTTTAAAATAAATATCAATACTCCCCCTTGTTTACTGTTTATTTGCTTTCTTGCTAACAGTAATTTAGGTTAGATGTTTCTGTTGGGATTCTGCAAAGTGGAATTACTTCCTTTGTGTAGATTTTATGCTGTACATCTCTCCACTTTGGGTACAGCAGATAAAACATAATGTAGAACATTGTTTTGACTCCCACTTCAGTAAGCTCCTCTAGCATACCAGCACACCAATTTATTCCTCCATTCCATCTTTTCTTTATGGCTTCCTGGAGGGAGAATGCACAGTCAATGCCAATTACAGTTGAATTACAGATAGTTTTCTGCTATAGACTAAAGCCCTCTGGGAATCCAACGGAAACTATGTAAACTCACTCTGGAGTCTTTAACAGCCATCCAGATATTTGAATTTCAAAGTCAAATATTCTCCCTCTCCCAGTTCTACCAAGTGGATGCTGTTTAGACAAATCCAATATCATTTAAGATCAGGATTTGTCAACACTGACAAAGATTCCGAAGCTTCAACATCTTGCAATGTATAAATATTTTTATACATTAAAATTAACTCAATAATGTTACAATCTTCTGACAACCTCGTATTATGCAAATCCTTTTTTTTTAAAAATCATTTGAACAACTCAGAAGCACACTTATAAAATGCTAATCCCAAGAATTTTAGTTAATTTTGTGAAAACAATGGATGGAATAAGAATATTGGAATTAGAGGAGAAAGATGAAACCTTCTCCATTCAGTAAGATAATTGGTGATCTTTCTTAGCCAGTCCTATTTTCTCTCAGTTCCATTGCAATCCAAAAGATCTGCTGATCTTCTCCTTGAAAGTACCTAATGAATGGTATTTCTGGAGAAGAGGTCAGGGGAAAGGAAATGTGATAATTGATAGGGGGGGGGGGGGGAGGGTGTGGTTCGGCTTTGTGAATGCAGAGCTGAAGTAAAGGAGAGAAAGGGGAAGAGAAAGTGAGAGACATAGCAACAGGAAAGGAAACATAGGAGCACACCCTGTGTAACGGAATCCAGAGGTTGAAATTAATGCCATCTGGTTGGAGGTTGCCCAGATGGGATATGAGGTGTTGCTCCTCCAATTTGGGGGTGGTCTCAATCTAGCAGTTTCTCCAGATCCAATTATCACCTTTTGTCTGTTCTCCTCCCTTGCCATTTCTTTTATTTAGGTGCTGCCTACCTTCTCTCGTACTTCGACCAATCAGGCTCGAAACATCGGTAATGTATGCTGCCATATAGCACGGTAACAGGCCCTTTTGGCCCATGAGCCCTGTGTTGCCACAATTACGTCCATTTGACCTACAAGTTAGCCCCGGTGAGTTTCAAACAATGGGAGGAAACCGGAGCCCCCGAGGGAAAACCCACGCAGTCACAGGGAGAACATACAAACTCCTTACAGACAGCGCAGGATTTGAAACCCTGTTCCGATCACTGGGGCTGCAACAGCATTGCGTTAACCGTGCCATTCCTCCAATGGGCGACACCTACTGAGTTCCTTCAGCATTCCCATGTTTTTACGACAATCACAACATCTGCAGACTTTCAAGGCTTAGATGGAATTTGCACCACTAAGGGAAATCACAAGACGTGTGTGTTTCAATGGGAAGGTATTAAGGTGGAATACCAGAACATATTTGTTGAATGAAGGAACTGACCTTTAAGGTAATTGGTCTTCTCACACTTCCATTTCCAAAATTCATGCATTTTTAGGAACTTGATTGATTTTAACATTTTCTCTAGAATAATTCTACCCAAATATGTTTGCATTATGTTGAAATGCTGTTCATGTTTTTAAAAATACCTTGCCAAACAGATCAAGGCTTTCCTAGAGATATTTAAATAATGTTTAATAAAATGATATTTTAATGCAGTGTGTAATCCCACAACTAGCATCTGAGTGATTGTTTTCATTTGTACTTTTCTTTGAAGTGTTAAACATCCACGATTCTTTGATTAAGCTAAATAATATCCTGATCTCAAAACCAGATTAAATATTGAACCAAAATATTCTGACAGGAGAGGGAAAAATTAATGTTTACGCTGATAATTAGTGAATAAATTTCCTTGGAAATTTGTGATGAGCTGGAGAGTCAGATTTATTAGAAATTTATGGATCCAGTGCAATTATGCTGTTTCCCACTTGAAAGTGTCAGCTCACATGTAAGCTCCAGGCCAATTTTTAAAAATTGCTGAGTGTCACATTGTGTGGATGCCACATGGCTAGATATAAGTTATGTTTCCACTGTTCCGCCTCACCAGCAGCGATTGAGAGATGCATAAACAGATGGGTTAAAATTTATTAACAATTGTCAATAATAGAATTAACTCAATAAACATAACACCTGAACATAAGCCTTTATGGCAACTATATACTAACAACAGATATCTATAACGTGTGCATGGGGGAAAAACCCAGACCATTGCAATCCAAGCCCAAAATGGCCCAAAGGAAACATCCCAAAACAAAACCTCAACTCAGTCACGTCAAGTCAATTAAAAGAACAGTCCACAGAATCTGGTCTCCAGGCATGGATTTCTTAGTTCAGTTGCACACAGATCTTTTAGTTGGACTGGGAGAGAGATGATTGCAATCACTGCAGACTTACGACCTTGGCAGGGGAATACGAGAGACTTTCCCGAGTTTCTAATATGGTAACGACCACCTTTAATTTCTTCACAAGGGAATTTTCACACAGTGACCTCCTAGTCACTAACACTAGGTCCATACCTCCAAAGTCCTTTTTAGGGTTGCCAAGTTGACTCTGACACACGAATCTTCTCCTCGAAAACTCTGTTGACTTCTGCCACATGAAGAGCTCCTCTTGAAAGGGGACCAGGGAATCACAGATTGGACACACACACACCCTGGGAGTCAAAGTGTCGCAAACTGCTGGCAGGACAACAGTGCTGGCACCCGCGGCAAAGCAGCTCAGTCTCCTTTCTTCTAACTGAAGCTGCTGGGTGAGAATCCTGACAGACAGTTCCTCACGGCCGTGCTGGCACCGTGAACAAAACAACTCAGCCTTCTGCCTGCTGAAGCTGCCGGGCGAGCACCCACACACAGACCAATCAGCTGACTAACCACCGCCTAACTAACTGTTCAAACTCAGCATGCTGGGCTCTTCAACTGCCCCAGTACATACCTTCAGCTCTCCTGATTGGTAGAGAGGGGTTGAAAGCAGCGGGCGCCCAAATTGGTGAGCCCACCAGCGCTGTCAGCTGTCAATTCTACTAGCACATGGCTCTTGTGTTCCAAGCCGCGTTTCACTTTCTCTGCACGCTTCTTCAGTGCTTCCCACAGTGCGCACTCCTCTCCCTCCCACTGAATATTCAGCCCTGTCCCAGGTCTGAAAATAAAGCTGCCCAAGATCCATAAAACTTCCTACCAACAAAGAAAATTCTGGTCTGCAAGAACAAAATTTTGACACTTAGCTAAAGTGCTAAGGGTGATATTTGTTTTGATCAAAAAAATTGGAATTATGGTTGAAGATTAGTCAGGAACACATTGCATTGTACAGCAGGTACAAGTGTCTGGATTTTTTCTCAATTTGCTTGCAATTGTTCGAGTTAAGTGAAAAGTTAGAACTTAACAACCTAAATACTCCATCTTTCACCTTTTTTATGCACAAAAAGTGCTGGAGAAACTTAGCATCTATAAGAGGCAAATATATCTAACCAATGTTTTGGGCCTGTGCCCTTCGTCAAAGTGAAAAATTGTGTACTTACTACAATCACAGCTCCTGCAGACTTTCTTGTTTCAGTCCATCTTTCATCTTTCTCTTTTAATGTCCATTGTCTTTATGTTCTTGGATCTCATTGGTTGGGAAGAACCACGGGGGGGTGGGGGAGGGGGTGGCACAGTTAACTAGCGGTTAGTTCAACACTGTCACAGCAACAACAACCAGGGTTCGAATTTTGCACTGTCTATCAGGAGCTTATATGTTCTCCAGGCACTCCAGTTTCCTCACACTGTTCAAAAACGTACCCTGGGCGTAGGTCAATTGGATGTAAATGGGCCTGTTACCACGCTGAATGTCTAGTTATTTTTAAAAAATAAAATTTTAATTTTAAAATTTAAAAATGTATAACTTAAAAACAATTGGTGGTAGCATCAGTAACCCATAAATCTCTCACACCTTTATCAACGTCCCATTCAGGCACTGTGAGAATATCCTCATGCAAAGGACTTCGGTGTTTCACAGAGGGGCTCCTGCCATCTTCTCAAGGACAATTAAGCATGGACGATAAATGCTGGCATTGCCCATAATGCCCATGTGATCAACAATGACTGAATTTTAAAATATACTTTTCATGCTGATGGAAGAGGGAGGGAAAACCTAACAAAACAATTCAATTTCTTCAGTGATTATTGCATTTCATAAAAAAATGTTGCAAATTTCTAACTTGATGAATACTTCAGCTCCAAACCAGATTATAGTGTTCATATCTGGATTAATAGTGTATCAGAACATTTTAACCTCTGAAATAAATATACTCAAAATTGCCTCACGTTGTCAAGGCCACGTTACTTAGCACCCAGCGGGTGGATATTTAAAGGTAAAATGGGAGAGCAGTAAAGACATTAAGAATGCATCCAATTGTATTTCTAATCTTCAGTAAATTATGAGTTGTATCATTAAATTACTAATTGCCAAGTGACATGTATCACACAAGACAGATAAACTATTTTCCATAATGTTTAACCTTCCCTCTCAGTGGCTGAGCTCAGGAAAGGTGACATACAACCCCCACAGTGCAACCGTTGGCTATTTATCCTCTAATTGTAACCATATTTTAATATACAAATGCTTTTATAGCATGGCTCAAGATAATGCGCATTTACCCTCAGGTTATTCCCAGTGCTGGTTAAAGTGCTTTTAGAAAGGTGAGCAATTGGATCCCTTGGAAATTATTTTATAAAGAGACTATTCATTATATCAAACAGTAGGCAAAAAATACATTGTGCAGCAAACTAACAATTTATGACAAAAAAGGGTCTATTTAAAGAGCAAACAGATTCTTTCCTCAAAAAAAATTCAGTGAGTGGAGGATAATCTCTTATAAATAATGTTTCAAACCAATCTCAGCTATTTAGAGCAGTATAGTCACCAAGCCTGATTGTCAAGGGAATTCCCCAGTCATGTCCCCGATTTTTAGCTTCCTCACTTGTCAAGGTGCAACAGTGATAAGACTGAAGCGGGCAAGTCAACTGACCACCATCATGTCAACCTCCAACTGGAGCTCTGTTGAGAGCGTCCCTGCCGGCTGCGTCAAAGTGTGGTACGGTTGCTGTAGCTCAGTGTTAAGTAATACACGGTTTCGAACATACTCTAACAAGATAGGGATTCAAATGCACACTCCCGGTTCTCTGTACCAACCTGGGGGGGGGGGGGGTGGGGGGGTGGGGTGGGGAACAACTCTCTGCAAGCACTGATCTATCGTAGTATGATGGCTCAGGTTAAGTGTAGTGCACAGCTTACCCACGACATTTCCAGCCATGTCCACAGTACTGACCTGGTATGGAGCGATGTTTGGGGCTTGGAGCTCAAGGCAGAGAGACCCCAAGTAATTTAAATGAGCCAAAGGATGGGGAGCATTAATGGGATGGCCGGAGTCCAACCTTGATTGACAGGTGATGTGACTTCTGAATAAGTTTCGGACAGGGAAGACATGTGACCACCCACAATCCACAATATTCCAGAAAGGCAGGAAGGCCGCGCGTTTCTTCACAATCTACATATAGCCCCCTATCAATCTGATCACCTGGAATCATTGCCTGAAGAGCACAAGCAAAATCTTTGAGGACCCCTACACCCCGCACACAGCACCTGTCCGCTGTTCCCGTTGGAAGGAAGATACAGGAGTATCAGAGCCAATGCTACCAGACAGACAAGAAGCTTCTTCCCACGGGCAGTGAGAACACTGAACAACCAAAGGAACTGCTCACACTAACCATCCAGGTCTCTCATATTTATGAAATATATATTTATTTGTATATATGAATACTTGTCCTGCTTAAGAGCGTTTTTTTTGTTTGTCTACATGTGTTATGTTTGGTTGCGTGTTTTGCACTGAGGACCGGAGAACAGGTTTGTTTCATCAGATTGTCTTTGTGCAATAGTTAGCCCACGCTAAACACCTTCTGTCAGGAAAGGCCCATCCACTTAGATCAGACAAAATTAGATTGTAAGGGCACTTTCTATCCATCATGTTATTTTTGTTACAATCATACAGAAATTCTCAATGAAATAAGATTTCAAATCAGAAATTTTGCCTCAGATGAGTAAGCTATCAGTTTTTAAAGGCATCATTAAATACTTTATGAAAACATTGTTAATACTGATTAATGCTTTAACAGCAGAGAACCATCTGCCCAGTCTAAAGTGCTTCTACGAACAAGATATGATAAAACCAGTGTTCATGGGACATGAATACATTTCTATTTTCTGTTCTTTTTCCATGAGAGTTCTTCAGTGACAAAATGTGAAGTATTTGAATTGCCAGGGCAGCCACCAGGAATTCACAGTTAATTCAGCAGTTAATTATATTTTCGTGTTTAACTTGTCAAACATGTGGGACTTCAAGTCATCAGTGTGTTAAGTTGTTCTTTTAATGCTGTATTCAGATTTACATAGATGACTTCACTTACAACCCTGAGATTTTTTTGTTTCTCTCTGCAGGTGAGACAGAATTACCTCCTCAATGGTAGTGCAAAAAAATCTGTACTCAAAGTACACTTGTAAACAAATAAAGAAATGTATACAAACTGCAATACAGAGGGGGGGGGGGGGGGAGAGAGAAATCAATCAAGTGCATTCAAAGGAATAGACTTGTGTACTTTTCTCACCATTTGACCACATGATTATAATTTATTTCAACCTGAAGCAGCAGCCAGGGAAAATAAAATTAAAGTACTTGACAGTGTACGGAGCACTCGGGGCATATCCAAACTGGCAGTATTTAATATTTTGGACATTTGGCAAGTGTACGGAATTGCTTTTTCTACGTTAATCACGTTTGAGATCCATGATGCCTTTGAGAATAAGATAGAGTACATATTTCTGAAGTATACAATTTTGAACTCAAAAACAGCCGTCTAGTTTTTAAGAATGATCAGAAAAAATTTCACTCCCTTTCATACATCACTTCTTAAAATCAAACACTACCTACTATTGCCTCAAACCTTTATATATCGTAGCTTCAATGATTCAGAAGGATGCAATCACAATCTGCTATATATATAGTAAAATCTCCGGTATCCGGCACCTACAGGGATGGTGGATGTCGGATATGTGAATTTTCCGGCTGACTGACACTCATTTTCCAATTCCTAATTAATACATCAGCATTAAGAATACACCGCTTAGAAGGTAAAAAATGTAAAGTAATTTGAAAAGAAATCAGTATTGTAGTCTTTAATTCTGTTAAGTTCACTTTAATTTTCATAACACAAAATTCTCCTGTGCTGTGATAACATTGTGTGAACTGTGCTGCCATGATAATTAACCCCCCCCCCCACCCCACTCCAAGTTTACAGATAAAGCCTAAATACTCATAAAAATAAAGACTCCTATTAGGCGGGGATAGGGAGATATTTTGGGAGTGTTGCCCCAGCAGCGAGCGGCATCAACTGGCCCTTCATCCTGGTGGTCTGGTCAGGCCCTCGGTGGACCTTCCTTGGGCCGACAACCCGTCTCACCTCCACGCATGTTGCCACTGTGAAAAGAATGCGCAACGTTGTTACAGTACCAGCGACCGGGGTTCTAAATTAAATTTAAATTTTGTATGTTACAGGAATTACCTAATTAAAATGAAGGTCTATAATACAGAGGAAAGGGGCGAGAGGGGAGTGTGTGTGGTGGAAAGTGTAATGACCAGGTGCATCACAGTCTGGCGTGGGGATATTTTGCACCTGTCTTTTGTCTTTTAAACTGTGCATTCTTAATGCAGGTGTATTATTTAGGCATTTTAAGAGTGAGTCTCAGGCAAATGGAAAATTTGCATGTCCAGCATATAGTATCAAAGCTAGAAATGTAATTAAAAGTTAATAAGATTCAATTACCTTTCCCCAAATGCATTGATGTTCAGCAAATAATTAGATTAAAGCAAAGTTCAAAGTAAAACAATCAGCTTCAGAAACAATAGAAGTATCAACTCAGTTTATTTCTATTGGGGAATTGTCATGAGGTAATAATTCCTTGGCGATGTCTGAATGAGTGTGCGTCAACAAGCAGTAAGATGTCCTCCATTACAGAAGTACCTATAATTTTAAACTACATGGTTGTGTACAGGTACTTCAGGAGAGCACAAAAGGAACCATTTAAAAAGAAGTCCACCTGCACCCCCCCCCCAACCCCACCCCTTCTTCCAGGCAGAAGCCACTGAAACAGCTATTCTTTGAATCAAAACAGAGCAGCCAACCTAAAGAAAAAAATTACTTTTTTTTTGCTCTCTCAGCTCTCTCTTCTGTTCCAGCTGACACAATAATAAATGAACTTTACTGCAGGGAATAAAGAGAACTGCGAATAAAGAATCAATTATAACTTGCTGATATCATACTGTGAAGTGCAACACCTTAAAGCAAAGTGCATAGAAGGAAAGTAAACATCAGCCGTCATGGAATAAAACTGATCTCATTTGTATGCTTGAATATTGAGCACAAATGCATCAGTAATTATAATATATATTATACATATGAATTCATGAATAAATAAGAAAACCACTACAAAACTCATTAGATTAATTTTCATAAGCAGGAACAATAGTTTCCTGAACAACAGCAATTAATTTTAAACTGATTTATCATCGTGTCATTACTTGTGGTTTGGAAGGACTGTCAGCAATGTAATTAACTGCTACCGACATGCCTGACTTGTAGGGAAGACACTTCATACTCTTGATGAGTTGCTGTACAACATATACAATAACTCATCTCATCTTTCACATGGTGCATACTATACTGATTCCATTAAAATAAGCTGTAGGCCCAACTCAAACTAAATCAATAAACATTTGATGGACAGCACAGTTTGAACCTAGGTGCTCTCCTACCGTAAACAATGTGCATGTAACAAGACACTCCAACCTCGACAATAAACAAGTTCACTCATAATTTCTTAGCTTTGATTAAAATTCAGAATGAATTCCATTCTTTCCTATTATAGAGAGATAAAGAGGCATTAAAGATCTTGATTCTTCAGTGAAAATTCATTGTCCTCCACACCACTCTTCGCCTTCTACCCTCCACTCCGCCCTCTGTCTTCCAACCTCTACTCCTCATCGTCTACCCTCCACTCTTCACCTTTCACCATCCACACTCCACCTTCTACCCTGTTGGAGTTAAGTGTCAGGACATTTACCCAATATACATGATGTCATGTTCAGAGGGGGAAGAAGCTAATCCAATATGAGATTCCCAATACATTTTCCTTTCCATTAAAATCAAAATCAGGCAGTAAACATGAAAGACATATCACCACTGGAGCTCTTCATACTTTGTCCGGAACACAATGCATTGGTAGAATCTCAACCACATAGTAGCCAAAACTGTCAGTTTAAATAGGAGAAAAGACAACTAATTTGGGGACTTCAAGAAAACTTAAAGGAGAGCAGACAATATATAGGCATTTCTTGCCAACCGCCCATGATGTGTGTTTTGACCGGTTTCATGTTCTCTGGCCTTTTTCTGTTGTGTCAAATTGGAGCACACCTGCTCCATTCAAAATTTTGGATGGTCACTGGGCAAGAGAAAGTGGCTTTTAAACCAAATTAATAAAGGAAATTCATTACCAGTGGGAGTTAACAGTTCCTCCCTTGTAGTTCCACAGATGCCCGAGGTATATTTTTTCCATTGCTTCAGGGTATAAAGAGCTGAAAATTAATTTTTTCAGATAGGCTGCTTGTGAGATGAAACAAGCACCACCAGCTCATGAGTGGGACCCAGGTGAAATCTTGGACTGATATCAGCTTTTATTTCAGGTGTGTAATATGTTGCAGGTAAATAAAATTGTTGATACCCTGATTATTTTATTAATATCTTGTAAATTTATGCATTGCCAAAAAAATGTTCTGGAAAATTCATTCCTTATTGGTCATGCCAAGTACACCATCAGTAACGTCAGTGTCTTGCACTTAGAACAGCACAGAAACAGGGCCCTTCTAATCTGTGCCGAACCATTTTTTTTTTTACTAGACCCACTGACCTGCACCCAGTCCATAGCCCTCCAGACCTCTCCCATCCACTTACCTGTCCAAATTCTTCTTAAATGTTAAAAGTGTGTAGCGTGAATAAAAGCTCTCACGACGAGAGGGAGAACAAATGCTTATAACTATGGGTAGGGTTTCACCATAGTCTTCAGAAGGGTTCTGGGTTTAGGCAGGAAACCAGGGTTATATGGAAACAGATGGGAGTGGAGCCAGGAGGCAGGGCCAGCCATCAGCACAACACCCTACCAGTGAATCCCAGTTCACTGCAAAGTGAGCCCGCATTCACCACCTCAGCTGGCCGCTCGTTCCACACTGCCACCAATGCTGCTGGAGCTCACGGGTGCACCGCTCACCAGAGTGCCACTCCGGCACTTCTGTTAAAACAAAGAATCAACTTCTCCATGAATGAGAGAGATGCGATTGCAGATTTGAAAGAACATTCCTCTCCCAACAAGTTTTAGAATTTAAGTCCGAATACTGTCTGCTCCCCAACTTTCCCTTTGGCCCACAGGCATTAGTGAATCAGGAGTGGTGGCGAGGCCAGTCTGCAAATTGAAGGAAGGATTGGCGGATAGTCTCTATTGCCCCTGTACACCAACGTGCGTGAGCGAGGACACCATGGTCCCGCTAAATCTCGCAATACCTACAGAGAGATGCCACCTCCTTGTTGGAGCCACGCAGCAAGGTCCTGGAAGCTGAGGCTCCGATATCTTATCTCGCTCATGTTTCATCCGCCTCTATCAATTCATCTGTGCTTGCCACTTACAGAATGGATCAAACCGATAATGGTATTCCATTCATAATTAGCCCTCAAGTAGAAATTATATATTTTTTTAATTTCTCAGCAGTTGTCCAAGGGGAGGGACCTTTGGCTGGGGTCAAAATTGTACCAGAGTGTTGAGAGAGAGAAAGACCTAGGAAAAAGGGAGAGACATGGGATGGGGATCAGGGGAAGGGCACTTGATAGAGAAGAGGAGAGAAATATGAGATAAATAGAAGTATGGGAGAGAGACTCAGAATGCAGAGTCAAAATTGAGAGATAGCGGGGGTAGGGGGTGTGTGTGTGTGTGTGTGTGTGTGTGTGTGTGTGTGTGTGTGTGTGTGTGTGTGTGTGTGTGTGTGTGTGTGTGTGTGTGTGTGTGTGTGTGTGTGTGTGTGTGTGTGTGTGTGTGTGTGTGTAAACCTGGGAGATAGACCCAAGATCAAGATGGAGAGATAGAAAATGACCTGGGAGAGAAAGTACTGAGTGATAAGGAGATCCAAGAGAGACCCGGGATAGTGAGAAAGATAAATCAACAAGGAGATTAGGGACAGTGAGAGAGGAGACTTGAAATGAAGCAGAACAGAGTGAGGAACCTCAGGAAAGAGAAATAGGAGATAGAAAGAGAGTGTCCTGGGACAGAGGGAAACTGGGGAGATAGATCAACAGACCTTGAATAGCGCTAGACTTGGGTAAGAGGAGATCAGAGAGGGAGATACATGAGATAGAGTGGGACCCAAGATATGGATAGAGTGAGCTTTGGGATGAGAGAGAGAGAGAGCATATGGGGGTTAGGGGGGAGGGAGGAGAAGAATGAACAAAGGGATGTTAACAAGAGAGAGGGACAAATCCAGGTTGGATGGAGACCCGGCCGAGATAGATGCAAGAGACGCAGGGAAGGAAGTGAGAGACATGGAATAGGAGCAATGAGAGTTGTCACCCGAGGGTTTGGGTGGAGGAAGAAAGAATGACTAAGAAGATGGAACAAAATGAAACAGAGTTCCAAATGGCAATCCCCAGAGAGGAAGAATGACCAGGACAGACAGACATAGAGAGAGAAACTCATGATGTGGAGAGATAGGACAAACTCAAGGTATGTGCAGAAAGAGAGATGGCATTTTAAAGAGAGAAACAAGAGAGTGACCTGAGAAAGCAAGGGCATGGGGATTAGACAGTCCTTCATCACTGGAATTAATCTGCAGATAATTAGTGAGTTCAACCGTTCAATACTTTGTCATGTAGTGATAGGCCATAATCTTGTTAAAAGTCTTAACTATCACTATATTTCTGTGAAGCTCTGGAATTCATATTTTTCTTTCATCTTGGGTTAGTGCTTGATATTCATATATATGTTACACCCAATTTATGTACCAGCTCATTTCATGTACTGAGCAACTTCCTGACAAAATGGGTGAGAGAATATTGGAAATGGCAGTGTGATAGGATGGGATCCTATCACCTCTGTATATATTTGTATATAATGCTAACGATTGGCTGAGAGCCATAGCCACACCTACTGACCAGGTCATAAGGTGCTGCTATAAAATTGTAGCGCATTGAATGACTCAAAGACTTGTAGATTCAAACCAAGGCTTTTATTAACAAAAGACTGAAGCGTAGTACATCGAGGATCTGGATAGGAGCAGCACCTTATGACCTGGCCAGTAGGTGTGGCTACGGCTCTCAGTCAATCTTTAGCACTATATACAAATAGAAACAAATAGATATAGAGGTGATAGGATCCCCTATTATCACAGGCAGGCACTTTGTCAGCTCTGGCACCTAAAAAATTAGCACTGCACCCCTGACTCCGACCTCTCTCTGTGCAAAAGAAGTTTCCCGTACACTTCTCCCCTTTCACCCTTAATCCATGTCCTCTGGTTTCTATCTCACCTACCTTCAGTGGAAAAAGCTGACCTACATTTATTCTGTCTATCCCCCTCATAATTTTAAATACCTCTATCAAATCTCCCTTGCACGTTTCCAGCAGTGAGCATAAGGTTAGACTGGAAAAAAAACTTGTTATAATTGGGAGAAAGTAAGTTGAGAGGAGAAAAGAGATCACGACTACTTTTCCTTGGTTGGAAGCAAACTTTTCTCATTAGTGGATCATTCAAGGACTTAAGGGAAGAAAAGTTAAAACTCTGGGCAAAGGAAAGAAAAGAAATGTTGAAAAAAAAACCATCTTTTTTGAAGCAGTTAGTTTTCACAATGTGCTGCCAGTAGCAAATGGTGGAAGCAAAATCAATCAGGCCCCTACAAAAGGGAATTCGATAGGTATGGAAAGAGAATAATCTTCAAGGCCATGTACGTAGAGCAAGGGAATAAAACTGACTAGATTGGACTTTGAGAAGCTAGCATAGACTTGAATGGCTGCCACATTGAGCTGAAACTGCAAAATATTACCTAACACAACAAAATCCCCAAGGCGAACATACTTGATACACTTTTTGATTCACAACTTTCTCATAAAATTATAATAATTTGCTTGATTTAAGAATTGCTCGTTAGTTACAATCAAGGCATTGCCATCTGGGCATAAAACTCTCTGCAAAGATCTTATCTTTTTGCTAATCTGTCTTCATTCTCCTTGGCAATAAAGCAATGTAAATTTGTGCTGACATTAACCGTGAATTGGAGATATTCAGAAATTCCATCAGTTCTCTATCACCTGTTTAATCCAAATTGACTTTGTCTTACAATCCTTCGTGATATTTTCCATTATTAGCGTAGACGCCAGTGGTGGCAGTCAGAAGCACGTCCAGCTGTCAGCTTTGATAGCTTTTATACTGTCTTTGACCTTAGGTGTTAATGTGAGCTCACTGGAGAGCAGTAGATAGTAAATTTAGATCGCCATCCACAAGAATCAAATTTACCAATTCTAAAACAAAATAAATCAACTGCTCGTATCGTGCTGGTCAAGGTCATAATTGTTGCTGCACCCATAATGCTTTGTCAAATAGCTCTCTTAAAAAAAGGAATCTGACAGTTGTGCAATTATAAAAGAGATCAGGAGAAAAATATTTTTGTGCAATTTGATAGAACAAGTATTCAGGTCAATCACACACACAAATAACATGAACCTGCAGTGTTTAGGGTGATGGGGAGGGTGGGGAGGGAGTCATCCTATTGGATGCACAAGGACAGGCCAGATTATCACAATACACAAAAGTGCTGGAGAAACTCAGCAGGTCATAGGAAGGGTAACCACCACTTCGGGTCAAGGTGCGGGCAAAAAGGCAGGCAGGCTTCTGAATAAAAAGGTATGGGGTGGAGAAGAAAAGAGGGAGGAAGGGGCAGGAGCACATGCTAACAGGCAAGAGATCATAGGGAATTCCCAATGGCCAACCATTTTAATTCTACAAACCATTCTCACACCGCGTGTCTATCCACAGACTCGTTCACTGCCAAACCAAGGCTACCCATAAATTGGAGGAATAACACCTAATATTCTGACTAGGCACTCTCCAACCAGAAGGCATTAACATCAACTTTTTTTCAATTTCTATTAACCCCCTCCCTCGAATCTCTCTTTCCTGATCCCTGCCTTAATTCCTTTAGATTCCCAACCCCTTTCCCCCCCTATTCAAACCTATCATATCCCCTCATCACCTCAGATTTTTTTCCTCTTCTACCCTCCCACCTGTATCTATCTATGACCTCTTACCCATTAACCTGCCCTCCCCCTACTGCTCTTGCCTCCTCTCCCAATTTCGTATCCATGTTCCTGAATGTTTTTTGCTCATACCGAATGTTGGTTATCCTTTACTTTCTATAGATGCTTTATGACCTGTTGAGTTTCTCCAGCACCAGCTCTCAAATCACAGGGTCTGCAGACTTTCCTGTTTAACACTAGGTTGTTGCAATTGGCTGCCTCGAATCTAAAGATTGAATCTAAACTGACAAAGACGGATAGGCTGGTGTTGATCAGTGAGTAAATATCAAAACCTCCATTCAATTAGATGCTCAGTCGCAACCAATGAAATTGCAAGAAGCCCATTGTCTTTACAGTGGCGAAGAAGGGACCATGGAGAGCATTCTGGCTGATTGTATCACTGCCTGGTATGGAGGCGCCATCTCTCAGGACAAGGACATATCCAGAGGGTTGTTAACTTGGCCTGTGACATCACAGGCACTAGACTTCATTCTATTGATGACATCTACATGACAGGGTTTCTTTAAAAAATGCAGCCTCTCTCCTCAAACATCCCCACCACCCAGGCCCTGCCCTCTTCACTCTGCTTCCATCAGGAAAAAGGTACAGGAGCCTAAAGATGAGTACTCAGCTGTACAAGGACAGCTCCTTCCCCGGTGCCATCAGATTCCTGAATAATCAATAAACCACAGACACTGCCTTTCTTTTTGTGCACTTTTTTTTTTAATAGTAATGTTATAATATGAATGTTTCCACTGTGAGATGCTGCCACAAAACACTGAATCTCATGACAGTAAATTTTTATTCTGAAGGTGTTTGGCACATTCTCCTTCATTAGTCAGGACACTGAGTACAGGCACTGGGGCATCATGTTGCGGAAGACATTAGTTAGTCTGTACTTCGAGTTACAACGCTGTTACAGCGCCAGCGACTGGGGTTCAAATTCAGCACTGTCTGTAAGGAACTTGTACATTTTCCCCATGTCTACGTGGATATTCTCTGGGCACTCCAGTTTCCTCCCACCCTTCAAAAATATACAAGGCAGTCGGTCAATGGGTATATTTGGCGGTACGTGCTTGTGTGTGCTGTATATCTGAATTAAAATCTAAATAAAGTGGACTGCCTCCTCATGGCTCCCATGATCACTTTCAATCCCTTCCTGACAGGTTTCCAACCAGCCAGGAAACCAACCTTCCAGTCTTTGGCTTCCTCGCCCTACAGCCATCTAGCCTGCCAGTCTGGCTTCCTGGTGGAGTCTGGAAGATAAAATATCCTGCACACTAGAGAAAAGTGTACCAGCAATTCAACAGCTCCTGGCCTCTTCCCAGAACACAGAACTCCCTTTGGCACAGGACTTCAGCCACAGGCCCGAGTTATCATGCCCCTCTCACGAGTGAGCCGCACTTTACCAGCTCATTCCAGTCAATGTCAATGTAAGTATCCAAGAGTTACAATATATTGAAGAGGATCCATTGACTACTGATTGCATTTTGCCAAATAGGACCAAAAAATAATCTAGGCTCATGAAGAGATTCTGGGATCAGTCTCAAAATAACCATGTGAAGGCAGGGGAATGAAAACCTGGAATGTTACTCTAAACGCCATCCATTTTCTCTCAGTTCCTGCAGACTTTTAACTTCCCCAAAGCACAGGCAATTACTCTCCACACCTTTCATTGCCAGTGGATCTGGAAGTTGTCTACCATCTTCATCTGTGAAAACTCAAGTTACTTAACATATCACTCATTTCTGATTTGCTGAGATGTCAGATCCACTCTGGTCTTTAATAATCTAACTGCTTCAAACACAGTTTAAAAATAAAGTATTTTTCTATAAAAGTATTGGATTGTGAAAAATATAGAACAAACTCCCAAGGGATCTTGCAGCAGAATCCCGCAGAACACAACCACAAGCATGACATGACCATTTGCTTATTTTTTTTCTCCCATGGTGAATGTTTATGCTTGTTATACTGTGAAAGATTGACATAGCAAAATGAAATTCTTTCCAATTTCAGGCACCATTATGTGCATCCATGTCAGAGATGCCACAGTTGTTTAGCTCCAACATTTTGTTTTAACTTCAAGAAATCGCACACAATTTTGAATGTTTTTATTCACACCAACTAAATCACTGGGGGTAAGTGCAACCAGCTTCCAGTGAAAAGACATCTGTCAATCAAATTGGCCTTGACACCAGATCTGAGAATGCCCTAGTTGGAAATTGCTTCCTTTCTAATGACAGAGTTTTTTATTTGACCTTGAATGTCGATAATTAAAACATTAAATATTTAGTGGCACAATAAAACTCATCATGGATTTCTCTGGTCCGTGTTATGCTTCATTTAGGGCCTCTACTTTTCCATCAAGGTGCATCCAATGGACTTGAAACCCATCAATCATAATATCCCAAGGGAAAACACAAACATGCTGTGAGAGACCAGATGAAAAGTCAGTGCAATGCCTTCTAACTGTATTAATCTCCCAAAATTAAATGTCCTTCACTGCTATAAATTGGCTACCTAGTCTGAACTCTGGGATGGGCAAAGGTTTGTTAAATCTGCAGCAACAAACCTGTAACTGCGTACGCCTCTATCCCATGAAGGTCGACAAAGTTATTATCAAACAAAACCATGAACACTGAGCTATAGCATGAGCGTTCAGGAAAGGTGTCCAAAGACAAGTGTGATGACATTTGAGGAGCTCCTTAAAAGGAGAGGGAATTGAAGAATTTCGGGAGGGATTCTAGGATTTGTTGGTCGAAAACATGGCCATCAGTGGGAATGCATTTAAAAGTGGGAATTTGCAAAAGGTCAGAAACTGCGAATGGAAGTGACCCAGGAGGCCCACGAATTAGGATGACCCTCCCCCAGCAGCAAAGTGACCAGATTGTTGGGGATGTGGTGAGGGAGCAGATTGTTATGTCAGAACTTGAGAATAAGAATTTTAACTTGAGGAGGGTGAGCCATTGTAGGTCCATCTCTTTTTATCTCCCTCCATTCCCTGCCATCTGTTCCTTTTTCCTTCGAATCTTGGGAGGGGCGCTGGGAGAAAAGGGATGGGCCTTTTTTTTGTTGGACCTTATGAATGTTTTCTATGATTTTATACAAGTATTATTGTTATCAGCGTGTATAGAGCCGTTGTCATACCCACGCTCCTGTTCGGCTCCGAATCATGGGTCCTCTACCGGCATCACCTACGGCTCCTAGAACGCTTCCATCAGTGCTGTCTCCGCTCCATCCTCAACATTCATTGGAATGACTTAATCACCAACATCAAAGTACTCGAGCTGGCAGAGTCCACAAGCATCGAATCCATGCTGCTGAAGACCCAACTGCGCTGGGTGGGTCACGTCTACAGAATGGAGGACCATCGCCTTCCCAAGATCGTGTTATTTGGCGAGCTCTCCACTGGCCACCGAGACAGAGGTGCACCAAAGAGGTACAAGGACTGCTTAAAGAAATCTCTTGGTGCCTGCCACATTGACCATCAGCCAGTGGGCTGATATCGCCTCCAACCGTGCATCTTGGTGCCTCACAGTTCGGCGGGCAGCAACCTCCTTTGAAGAAGACCGCAGAGCCCACCTCACTGACAAAAGACAAAGGAGGAAAAACCCAACACCCAACCCACCAATTTTCCCTTGCAACCGCTGTAAACTTGCCTGCCTGTCCCGCATCGGACTTGTCAGTCACCAACGAGCCTGCAGCAGACATGGACATACCCCTCCATAAATCTTCCTCCGCGAAGCCAAGCCAAAGAAAGATTACAGTAATTGAGTACCAACTTCTGTATTTAATTAAAACAAAAAAAAAATCAAAATAAAATGATCTCATACATAACAACACAGGAGGAAACCCTTCAACCAGTCAAGTTCATGCTGGTCACAGAAGTCTAAACCCATATGCCTCATCCCTATATTCTTGCAACTAATTCTCTCTCACACACAAACATCATCCAGATGTTCTTTGATTCTTCATGCCATTGACCTAAACACTGCTAATTTACAAAAGTCAATAAAACTACCATCATAATTTGGGGACTTGGAAACTGGAGAACCTACACTGTGATTATAGTAAAAGCACTAAAAAAATGCTGGAGGAACTCAGCTGCTCTTTCAGCGGCCATAGGAGTACATACAGGTATTGCTGATGTTTCGGGCCTGATCCCTTCCTCAAAGTATAAGCAAAGAACAGAAAGGCATCAAAATAAAGACAAAAAATGGCAGGGGAAGTAGTCCTGATCAACAAAAGGTGTTAATTGGATATAAGAGGATTTAGGTTCTGTAAATGGAAACAGAGGGGAAAGGGAAGACAGAGGGAAGAGAAGGAGGGGGGAGATGGGGCTAGCTTGAGTAAGACGAGAGGGGGAAGAAGAAGGGGTGGGGGTTTAACAGAGTCAGGAGAAGTCGATGTTGATACTATCCAGTTGTAGGGTGGGAAGATCAGGTGCTGTTCCTCCTTTGCGTGGGTGGTGGTGCATGAAACGATGTACAGACATGTCAGCAAGGGAAATGGATGGGGAATTGGGAGATGCACACTATTGCAGATGATAAAAGCCAAGATCCTCAACCTGATCCAACCCTAACCCAGTCACAGAAAGAATGTGAAAACTCCATCCAATTAGCATCAAACCCAAGTCTGTGGAGCTGAGAGAACACAGTGCTAACTACTGCACTGCCGTGCTTCAGGATAGGGTATAAATGAACAAAATCGTGATGGCAGAGCTTTGGATGTGCACAAATTAAAGGAGTAAATGATAGAGGCTGATCATGTGAGCACTGAAATGGTTAATTCTGGGGGTTACTAAGCCAGGGATAATGGCTTTAGCATTGGATCAGCTGAACCAGAGGTAGGGTGAGGTTGTGCTTACAGGTAAACTTTGTGATTAAGAGATCATGTGATCAAAAACTCATCCACGTGGCCAAAGTAACCAATATTTGAAGAAGAAGTACAAAAATGTTAGGAACTTTCAGTTGATGAATATATCTCAGACTCAACCTTGTGGCTTGTAGTCTTGAGCCGCAGATTTCCACACCAAGACACAGGATTTCCACTTCAAAAACATCTTTCTCTCTCTTAACTCAACTGCCCCAAACCTTCTCTGTAGCTCTTTTAACTCACTACTCATCTTTTACCTTCACAAATTTCTGCCCATTGTGTTTTTTGAATAACAACTGACAGGTATAAAGTGCCTTTACAAAAGAAAATATTTCAGCGTACTCCAGAGAGACAAGGAAAACACTTGACAAACCAAGGACAGAGAGATTATAAGAAGACATTAAAAGGCAGGTGTTACTTGGGGAGAGAGGGAAGCTGGAGGGGAAAGGAGGAGTATAGCAATATCTGCGCAACCCATAAGCAGGTTCCATCTGCCAATCACACCAGAATTAGTGATTTATTGCAGCTCCTAATTACTCTGTAAATTACAATAGTAGGTAAATAAATCTCCCTTGGCTTTTGTATTCCTTGTCCCTGTACGTGGGTGGCACAGATAGTATGTGGGTGGCATGGTTAGTGCCACGCCATTGCACGGCCCAGGTATGAATCCTATGCCATCTGTAAGGAGTCTATATGTTCTCCCCATGACTGGATGGGTTTCCTCCAGGTGCTCCAGTTTCCTCCCACCGTTCAAAACATACAGGGGGTTGTAGGTTAATTGATGTATTTGGGGAATACAGGCTCGTGGGCCAGAAAGGCCTGTTACTGTGCTGTATGTCTAAATTAATTAAAACGCATTCACATTATTTGTTCTTCTTATTCCAACCATTTTTTTTTTCAAATTCCCTATCATTTACCATTGGAGGCTGCTTGCTCTCGTATTCTCCCAGTTTCCGGGACTCCTTCACGAAAATCCACTGAGGCGACTTCCATTACAGCTGATTCCGTGCTTAAGAAATTACCCTTGATTTTCATGCCCTCTTCTGCTCTCTCCAGTACAGACAATGCATTAGGGTGGTAGGTAATTTTATGCTGTAATTGAATTGTGCATAATTCCTTGCAATATTGGAAAAGAAAATAAGCCATTGTTCTGGCACAAAGTCAAAGGCACAAAATATATAAAACCAATTATTTTCTGCAAACAAAATTTGTGCCAAGAAATGTTGCCTGTAGCCCATTAGCAGACTAAATCACTTTGATGCAGCAATCAGAGTGAAAGCTTTTATGTTTCATAAATTACTGAGATCTAAACAGAATCTCTATGACAGGATAATGAGCTGTGAATGAAGGAGCTTTTTATATCAAAGTACAAAGAGCAATGCTTGTCTCCAAAACCAGCTGATTACATGGCAAATGCCCAGGCTCACTTATATTTTGCATGTATGAACTCCTTCAGACAAAGTCAAAAGCAATTTTTTTTTTACAGAGATAACAGCTCATAAACAAAATTATGTCATAAATCACACTTTTCAAAGGGTTTTTTTTCCATCATTTTGTAGCTAAATGTCAATCACTGAGAAAATATATTTTGCTTTGTTAAATAAGTATTTTGGATTAATGCTAATTCTCATTATTATTTTGCCAAACCTTTAAGCATATTTTTGACATGTTATGATCAGATTACCAGTACTAATGCTTTGGATGGTGAAGATCTCGAATTCCTTGCTGATACTTGGAAGGAGATTCTCAATACCACTGCCAATGTATGCTTGTATTTGGCATTTGTTTTAGGCTTGAAACTTCTTTTTCCTGCCACCAAGGTTACCATTAGAGTGCATGGGAGGTGGTCACTTAGTTTTATTTGGAAAGGTGCCACAGAAATCAATGGTATTCCAAAACAAAAAAACCTGACCTGAATAGAACAGGAGACCATCAGTCCCAATGGACAATGAAGGAGATACATTTCATCTACAACAATGCATTTGTATAGGACAGTTAATGTTAAAAATGCTGCTCAAAAAATGTTAGAAGCAAAATGTGAATCCAATAAGGATTTGTTGGGGCAAATGAGCAAATACGAATAAAGGTGCAAAGTTTAAGGAGTGCCTTAAAAGGAGCTGGAAGAACTGGGTAGATTTCGGAATGAATTCTACAGCATCCCATGGCTGTCAGTGATGGAATTTTGAAAGCCAGCCAGGACAGGATTAGTGCAAAGATCTCAGAGGACTGCGGTCTTGAAGTAGATTACAGGCAAGGCCTTGTACGGAATGTAAAACAAAGACAAGGCTTGTCACATAATTGCGAGTTAATGTAGGTTGGAGAGCACACAGCGGCAGGTAAGTGCAGTGGTTTCAATATGGAACATAGCAGCAGAATTTTGAACAAGTTCAAGTTTAAAGATGTTGAGAGACTGACCAGAGATATTTGGAATTATTGAATCTGGCATGGATGAGCTTTCCAGTAATAAGCAAGCTGCAGTATAAGCTGTGGTGGTTATTACTGGTAGCACAGATTTCTTTTTGCTGTAAATGAAAATTAAAAGAACAGCAGATGCAGGAAGTGTAAAATAAAACAAAAAAAAATGGAAACACTCAACCGGTCAGACTTTATCCATGACATTGAAAACTGATTTAACGTTTCAGGTCGAAGACCCTTCATTGGATGTTGCTAAATCTCCTGGACTTTCAACCCCAAAACCTGACTCATTAGGGGTGAGTTAGATGTAAAAGCCTTGAACACCACAAACCAAACCTCAACCTACCCAACAACCAAGTTGAATAGAGATAATAGGGCAATTGATCACAGCCTTTGGTTTTATCTACCAGGATGTTCTAATAGCTCAGATGAGACAGTTTCATGAGTGGTCAATCATAATATTAATTTTCTCTGGTTAAGACAATATATTCCCATCAGACCAAACCTCAGCCCCAACTTTCCATACAAAGAAATGCACCTTAAGATATGTGATAGATCCTTCAAGATCGGGTCCTGCCATCTCTTATGGAATCTCCATCAGTGGACATTTTAACCACTACAGGTGGTCTGATAATTGAAGATTTTCAGGTGTGACCTTGACCAACAACAATGTCACAAAAACCAAGGAGCTGGTTGTTGACTTTAGGAAGGGAAATCCAGGTGTATGTTCCAGTGATCACTGGGGGATCAGAGGTGGAGAAGGTGAACAAATTTAAACACCCCACTGTGTAATTGGATCCTGGGTTCCCTCACCACCAGACCACAATCAGTGAGGATTGGTAAGAACATCTTCTCCACAATCTTCATCAGAACCGGAGCACCAAAGGCTACATTCTTAGCCCTCTGCTCTACTCGCTATACACCTATGACTATGCGGCTCGGTACAACAACACTGTCCTCAAATTTGCTGAGGCAGAGGGTTGTATAAAAAGGGGTGATGAGTCAGCATAAATGAGGGAGAGTGAAAATCTGGCTGAATGGTGCACCAACAACAACCCCGCACTCAATGTCGCCAAAACCAAGGAGCCAATTCAAATTTACCTTAGTCTCAGATCCCATTTGGGGATTGGTGAATATTCCTCATGGACTTGCAAGGTGGGCAAATGTTATTAACAACTTCATACATCCTAGCCATTCCTGAAGCTTAATCTTGCTCTTATCAATCAACCTGACTCCAAATATGTTTGCTGAGTCAAGGACTATTGTAATGTTAGAGATATTTAGACAGGGTCATGAATAACCATAACTATACAACAATTCTTTCTTTGGCTTGGCTTCGCGGACGAAGATTTATGGAGGGGGTAAAAGTCCACGTCAGCTGCAGGCTCGTTTGTGGCTGACAAGTCCGATGCGGGACAGGCAGACACGGTTGCAGGGGAAAATTGGTTGGTTGGGGTTGGGTGTTGGGTTTTTCCTCCTTTGCCTTTTGTCAGTGAGGTGGGCTCTGCGGTCTTCTTCAAAGGAGGTTGCTGCCCGCCGAACTGTGAGGCGCCAAGATGCACGGTTTGAGGCGATATCAGCCCACTGGCGGTGGTCAATGGGGCAGGCACCAAGAGATTTCTTTAGGCAGTCCTTGTACCTTTTCTTTGGTGCACCTTTGTCACGGTGGCCAGTGGAGAGCTCGCCATAGAACATGATCTTGGGAAGGCGATGGTCCTCCATTCTGGAGACGTGACCCACCCAGCGCAGCTGGATCTTCAGTAGCGTGGACTCGATGCTGTCGACCTCTGCCATCTCGAGTACTTCGACGTTAGGGATGAAAGCGCTCCAATGGATGTTGAGGATGGAGCGGAGACAACGCTGGTGGAAGCGTTCTAGGAGCCGTAGGTGATGCCGGTAAAGGACCCAACAGTTTACAGTATGGAAAAATGTCATCTTGGCCCTTCTAGTCTGTGATCTCCTCTAATCCCACTTACCTGCATCCTGCCCATAACCCTCCAATTCCCTCACATCCATGCACCTGTCCAACTTTTTCTTAAATGAGTGAAAGGTCATTCCACTCAGCCAGCACTCTCAAAGTGAATAAGCTCTCATGTTACTTCTGAACTTTTGCCCCCAACCCTTAACTCATGACCCCTCGTTCCAATCTCACCTACCCTCAAGGGGAAGAGCCTATTCACATCTACTCTATCAAATCCACCCCGCAACCTTCTACGCTCCAATAAATAAAGACCCAGTCTATTCAATCTTTCTTTGTATTCTAGATATTGCAATCCAGGCAACATTTTAGTAAATCTTCTCTGTACCCTCTCTACCTTATTGATATCCTTCCTATAATTTGGGGACCAGAATTGCACACAATATTCCAAATTTGACCTCACCAATGCCTTGAATAGTCTCAACATCACTTCCCAACTCTTATTTTCTATGCTTTGATTTATAAAGGCCAGCATACCAAAAATCTTCTTTACCACTCTATCCACGAGATTCCACTTTCAAAGAATGATGAATTCCAAGATCTCTCTGTTCCTCTGCATTTCTCAATGCCCTCCCTTCACTGCATGTCCTGTTTTGATTATTCTTCCCAATATGAAGCACTTCACACTTAACGATATTAAACTCTATCTGCCATCTTTCAGCCCACTCTTCACAAATCCCTCTGCAGTCTTTTAAAACCATCTTCACAACTCCCCCTATTTTTGTATTGTCCACATATTTACTAACCCAATTTATCACTCCAGCATCCAAATCATTAATGTAAATGACAAACAACAAGTGGCACAACACCGATCCCCGAGACACACCGCTCATCACTGCCCTCCTTCCTGACAGACAGGTATCCACCATGACTCTCTGGCATCTACCTTCTAGCCACCATTGAACCCTTCTGACTATCTCAACATTAATACGTAGTGCCTGAGCCTTCCTTACCAACCTTCCACATGGAGCCTTACTGAAATCCATATAGATTACATCTACTGCTCTACCCTTATCAACCTTCCTAGTCACCTCCTCAAAATATTCAACAAATTTGTCAAACATGACCTTCCCCGCTCAAATCCATGTTGGGTCTCCCTGATCAGTCCCTGTCTCTCTAGATACTTATACATATAATTTCTAAGAATACTTTCCATTAGTTTACCGACCACCAACGTCAAACATACTGGCCTATAATTGCTGGGCCTACACCTGGAGCCCTTTTTAAACAGAAGAACCACATCTGCGACACACCAGTCCTGCAGCACCATTACACCCTCCAGTGACTGTTGAAAAATCACTGTCAGAACCTCCGCTATTTCCTCCCTAACTTCCCTCAAGGCCCTGGGGAAAATCCCATATGGATCCATAGACTTATCCACCTTTATATGCCTCAAAAGTTCCAACACCCCTCTTTCCTAATCCCTTCATTTCCAAAATCACCCCTTTTGGTTCTCTTATCCCACACGATTCCTTATTCTTTTCCCTACTGAATACCGAAGAGAAGAACTCATTTAATATCTCCCCCCATCTCATTCGGCTCCACACACAGTTGTCTGCTCTGATTCTCTAAGGGACCAATTTTATCCTTCACTCTCCTTTTGCTATTCACATATTTGTAAAAACCCTTCTGACTTACTTTCACCCTGTTTGCTATAGCCACCTTGTACCTTCTTTTCGCTTTCCTAATTTCTTTCTTAAGCTTCTTCTTACAATCCATGTATTTTTCAAGCATCTCGTCCATACCTTGTTCCTTATATTTAATGTAGGCTCCCTTTTAATTTGATCCAACTTTCTAATTTCCCTTGAAAACCTTGAATAGGAAAGGGTTATGTCCCAAAACAAGCAAATGAGACTAGCTTGGTCAGCATGCACAAGTTAGGTGGAGGGGCCTGGTCCCATGTTGTAAATTTGTACCACTCTATGATTCTAATTGCATATAGCCATGATAGCAAAATTTGGATCATCCAAGAATCCAGACCTCAAAAGTCTTGGCTTTTGCATGCATGCCAGTAGGTGGTCATACATTTTGTGCATGCCCATTATGTGCGCGCATGCATGGACATCATGCACGCATGCAATGCACAACACCGTCGACAAATTTGGTGATGATATCACAGTTCCCTCACTGGCTAATCATTAAATTAGGTTCAGTGGTTAGAGCACTAGCCTTGTAAACCAGGGGTCGCGAGTTCATTCCTTGATGGGACCTCATTTCTTTGAGGGGCACTTGACAAAGTGGTGACTCTCTGTCTTGCTTACAGTAGACAAAGTTAAGGAATTTCATGTATGTTGCATTCTAAATGTAATATTAGATGACAATAATGGAACCTTTACCTTCAAGCTCTCTAAACTGTTAATAATAGAATCAGAATTCGGATTTACTGTCATGAACAAGTCATGAAATTTGGTGTTTGCTGCAGCATCTTAGTGCAAACATTCATATTATAACCATCTTACAACATTACTATGAAAAATAAAATAAAAATATTAATAACAATAAGAGGGCACGAAAAGTAAGGCAGTGTCTTTGGTTCATTAATTATTCAGGAATCTGATGGCAGCGGGGAAAAAGCTGTCCTTGTGTATGGTGCACTGTTCGACAGAATCAGACACACACAAGGTAAAGGCTGTACAACAGGCTTTATTCCACAAAGGCTTCCACAGAGCCAGGCTGGTTGTAGCTGCAGTTACTCTGAGAGACTTCAGAGGCCAGCACAGGCTTATATCCCAGAGGGTGATTGACACTCGACTGGGTGGGGCTTGATCCATTCAGGTCAACTGATTAACAGCCAGCCAGGTGTTGTCCTGTCCCCTTTACTCCCCTGCAGGTACAGAGGTTGCCCCCTACAGTAGGCTAGCGGTATACTCCTGCAGGTTCAGAGGTTGCCCCTTGCAGTAGGCCGGTGGTGTACCACCACATTGTGCCACTGAGTGTCATCTTTAGGCTCCTGTACCTTCTACCCAACAGTAGCAGAGTAAAGAGGGCATGCCCTGGCTGGTGGGGTCTTTGAGGATAGAAGCTGCTTTTTTAAGCTACCGACTCATATTGAAGTCCTCAATGGAGTGAAGTCTGATGCCTGAGAAGTCACAGGCCAAGTTAACAACTCTCTGGAGTTTATTCATGGCGCTTCCATATCAGGCAGTGACGCAACCAGCCAGAATTCTCTATGTGGTACACCTGTAGAAGTGTATGAGACCAAATCTCCTCAAACACATCACGAAATACAGCCGCTAGCGAGCCTTCTTTGTGACTAATTAATATTAAGTAATATAACACAACACAATACTGCAAAATGATTCCTCTGTTCAATATTTCCAGTAAACCGTTGAATAGTCACTTAGATTTTGTTCACCATGTTGCCGACTCACTCCCCGAGCAGTCTGGATTTTAGAACTTTTACTGTAATTACTTTAAAATTGTTCCTTCTGGTCTTTTTTTTTTTAAAGTGTTCCTCTCTCCGGCAAAGGCTCATTATTTGGACATGGGATTCTCCACCATAAAAGGTAAGCCACAAAAATGAAAAATGGAGAAAAAGTAGCAGAAAACTCAAGCGCCAGAACTTAGGCAGGAACAAAAGCAAAAATAAATCTCATGAGGATTACAAAGTCAGAGATTTTGCCATTAGGGGATAAATTCCAATAAAGTGTCTTATTCACTGAATGATTCGACATTTGAATGAATGATTCATTCATCACTGAATGATTCGCCATTTCAGTTCAGGAAGCCGTCAATCTCTTCTTCCATCATAGCCACTAAAATATTTCTCCAGCAAACACTATTGTTCAAAAATACTTCAAATCCATAATCTCTACATTTACGATACCTCGCTTGTAAAACTTCATGACCACCCTGCATTAATGTGATCAAGCATGAGCCTGTATTCTTTTGCAGATGCGTGGATACTATGGTTGAAGAGCAGTGGCCAACAAATGGCCTCACCATGTTTCTGTGTTTTTACAATGAGAAGAGGCTCCCTGTAAGAATCACCTTTTCAATGGTTGCTCTAACAGCGTCGTCCTGCCTCAGGGAAAAGAAGTTGTTTGGGATGAAGGTTAAAAGTAAGAAATGCATGAGCGCTCCAGTGAGATTAATAGCCCAATACGTTGCCTCAAACTACAAAAAATGTCTATTTCAGTTCAAAAGCAATTTATTTGAATATGAAAATAAATACTGTATTATTTCTGCAGAGAAATAGAAGAGAATACATAATGAATATTACCTTGAAGGCTGAACAAACTATGGGGAGCTGGATTGGTTTATGACTAATAGTGTTCTGAGCAGCAGATTTTACATACTTCAATACCAATTTTTGGATGTAAGCTTCAGATTCAAAACAATTAGCAGATGCAAGAACTCCATTTGTTATGTGGTTCGTCTGGTGGATTACCTTATTCACAAGAAAGGTATTAACATTAATTTATTTGTGAATTTATGGAATTCCAATTTGGGCATTATGGAATTAATACCTCTATTGTTCAAGAAAACCAGATTCCTAATCCTCCTTCCAGTTGGAGGTAACTCAAATAGAATTGATGCTTAATAATCTTGAGAGATGGGTTTAAAAAAAGACTGACAGTGGGTGGGAGGAGTTGAAATGGCATGCAATTGGGAGCTTGGGATGGCTCTTACTGACAGAGTGGTCACCTAGTCTGCACTTGGTCTCACAAATGCAGCCCCAATCTGGATCAGCTGCAGAAAATCATCCCACCATCTCTTCATTCTTTGCCATCACAATTGCTACACTCATTCTTTGTTTCAGTCTCGGGTATGTTGTGCTCGTATCTTCAGCCTCCCTGTGAACATGGCATTGTTCCAGATGCCACAGCATCACAAGAAACATGTTGCTGTATCTCAATACATTCAACACATTACCCATATTGTCACTTGCTAACATGTTTCCAGACATTACGTGTTCAAATTCTTTAAGAGGAGTGACTTCACGACGGCAGCACACAAAACTGAGCCAAACACAACAAAAACGTATTGCTGCATTCTCTTTAGCTGAACATTGTGCTTTCATGGGCTGTTTGTCACATTACAAACTACTCCCTCACTGGCTGACCATCAAATTAGGCTGTCTATTCCAAACTCTCTAAACTGTTAATAATATTAAGTAATATGACACAACACAATACCGCAAAATGATTCCTCTGTTCCAGTTGGATATTTCCAGTTGCTTAGATAGTGTTGAATAGTCACTTAGCTATTGTGCACCAAGTTACCTGAGATCCCAGACTGTGGCAGTCTCCATGAATGCATTTAGCAGGCTTCTCTTGACACAGAAAGTTTCCTTTATGTTAGAGAATCCATTAGAGATTTGATTATCAAATTAAAAGAAAGTCATACCCCAAAAAAAAAAAATCACTAAACCTCTCAGACCAAAACTGAGCCAGGCAGTTAGAAGTAAAATCCCTAGCAGCAGAATACAAGTCAGCACATTCTGGACCTTCGTCCGTGTCCTGCAGTGTGGAAACCTGGAATCCTTTGAAGATTGAATGAAAGGGCTTCTGAGTCTCACATCACTTCTGGACTCACTAGTCTTGGAAAGTTATTCCATACTTTTGATTCAAGAGGCCACTTATAATTTATAGTGGTTGGATTCATTTAAACTGGATACCAACCTCAATTCATAAATTTTGATGTTTTTTTTTAAATCCTCTTTATTTCTGTTAACCCCATTTAGTTCAATACTATTACATAGCCAGCAACCCGGGTTGGACTCCAGCACTGTCTGTCAGGAGCTTGTCGATTCTCCCCATGTCTGCATGAGTTTCCTTCAGGTGATCTGGATTCATCCTACCCTTCAAAAATGTAAGGTGATTTTAGGTTAATTGGTGAGAATGAGGGGCATGGGCTCAATTACTGATTATCAGTGAAATAGACCTGAGGCACCAGTCGCAGCCCATCCAAGACTGAGGTTATTTGGAGTCATGTGGTCTGGAGTTTGAGCGGGGTATTAAGAATGCCAATGGGTCATGTCAAGTATAATCTAGCCCAATATTGCTGTTGTCATGTGGCAGACATAAGAGGAAATGTTAGCCAATTATCTGTGAAATCTCCTCCAGAACTGCATGGAGCTTCTCAAAGGATGACAGAACATCCATCTCCAGTGTTTCTGGCAGAATTCTCTGCATGTCAAATCAATAATCTGGAATCCAAGGAAACAGTCCTTTCAATTGTTTGTCTGTTATTGAGTGCGGATGATTAATTTACATCTTTTTGTAGATGTAATTATTGAAATTCCATAAAATTAATGTGCATGTTGCAACTATAATGAGACACTTACCCACTGAAATGGTAGCTGCATGTTAACACATAATCTATTGTGTAAAATGGTTTGTGACATTGAAAAGTCAAAGACATAGCTGCAAGCATTAAACATTACCATTGAGACAGATAAAAGTTTGTTAGCGTTTGATAGTGTAATTCAGGCAGTCCCCAGGTTAAAGAAGGGTTCTGTTACCAAGGTCTGTCTTTAACTTAGATTTGAATTTAAGACAAAACAAGCACATATGGTCCTTTATTTAGCGCCAGTTAGTCAAATGTTTATCTTTATAATAAATTATATATGTTACCTTTCTTCTTCTTTGGCTTGGCTTCGCGGACGAAGATTTATGGGGGGGGTTAATGTCCACGTCAGCTGCAGGCTCGTTTGTGGCTGACAAGTCCGATGCGGGACCTTTACATGCATAGAAAACTCATCCCAATACACTAAAACATCTTAAACATAATAATACAGGTAATAAATCAGTACTGTATACAATAATTAAAAATAACTTACATGCAGTCATTTCATGATTAAAAGTCGACACTTACAGGAGAATATGATGCAGAGGTGGCTACTCTTTCACGATGCTGGGTGATGGCAGCACCCCCTCCCACATCTTGGCTCCTTTCCTCCATCTCTCCCTCCTTCCCCCTCTCTTTTTAAAATTATTTTTATTGAGTTTAACATATTAATAGAAAATAGCATGTCATATCATATACATATTGCAAATTAATTAGATAGTGTTGAATAGTCACTTAGCTATTGTGCACCATGTTACCTGAGATCCCAGACTGTGGTGGTCTCCATGAATGCATTTAGCAATCAGTGTAATTCAAAATAACTATCCATATTTGTTTATTTAACATTATTTCTTAAAAAATAATTCTGGACAGAGGCCAAGTAAGTTGCATTATGCAATCTTTTGGTCAAGACACAGTAATTTCTGTCCAACTTGATATGATCTAAGACAACCATAATTAAACCCGTATATAACAAGTTATCTAAAAATAAGGAAAACAAAAAAAACTACAACTAAATCTAATCTATCCCCTCTCTCTAATCAAGGTTACCTTGTGAAAAAAAAATGCAAAGATATGGATCAAATAGCAACCTTCAGACACGAAGACAGAGAATCACCAGAGCATCCAAATTTCTTGTATCTTCCAATAATAATAGTATTCTATGAATGGGCCCCACATCTTTTCAAATTGAAACTATCTATCTATAATGTTGGATCTAATTTTCTCCAAGCTTAAAAAGGACATTACATCACATATCCACTGTATTTGAGTAGGTGAAGAGTCATCTTTCCACTTCAATAAAATTGCTTGTCTGGCTATCAACATGATAAAAGCTATAACTTTCTCTTGAGATGCGGACAGAGGTATATCCGGTTCACGAGAGAGAAAAAGAAACAAACAAGGCAATTAAAGGACATGGTTCTATTTTGATCTTAAAAAATCATTGATAAAGTTTGAAAAATGTCTTCCCAAAACCTTCCTAAATTGGGACACCCCCAAAACACATGGATCAATGAAGCTTCAAAAATTTTGCGCTTCTCAAAACTAATGGATCAACGTCTACATAAAAACGAGATCATTTAAGTTTGGACAGGTGTTTTATGTATCACCTTAAATTGTAATAAATAATGCCTTGCACAAAATCATGAATCATTAATCAAACTAAGAGCAGAGTTACAGTCTTCATCTGAGAATACTTTATTCAGATTAGATTCCCAATCATTCTTAATCCCAGCCATTGAGGTTGATCTTAAATCCAATACATCATTAGAAATACTTATTAATCCACCCCGAACAAACTGTAAATTAAAAAATACATCAAGATTATTTGAAATTGCGATTCGAGGAAAATCATGTAATTTTGACTGAACAAAATACCTAACTTGTAAATATCTAAAAAAAAGTCAATTTAGCTGTAATTGTTCAAAAGAGGCAAACTTATCTCAAATAAAACTTATCACAAATAAAAGGATCTTTATAACTTTCGATACCTTATCTGGACCATTCCTTAAAGCCTGCAACTAACACAGAAGGCTGAAAAAAAATGGTTGTCTGTAATGGGACTAGCAAGGGAAAAACTATTACAACCAAAAAGGTTTCTAAACTCCCCCCTCCCTCTCGCTTGCCCCTCACTCCTTCCCTTGCTTGTTCGCTTGCTCTTTCCCTTTCCCTCTTGCTCACTCCTTCCCCCCTCTCACTCACTCACTCCTTCCCCTTCTCTCTTGCTCCTTCCCCTTCTCTCTTGCTCCTTCCCCTTCTCTCTCGCTCCTCCCCTCCCTCCTTCTCGCTCCTCCCCTCCCTCCTTCTCGCTCCTCCCCTCCCTCCTTCTCGCTCCTCCCCTCCCTCCTTCTCGCTCCTCCCCTCCCTCCTTCTCGCTCCTCCCCTCCCTCCTTCTCACTCCTCCCCTCCCTCCTTCTCGCTCCTCCCCTCCCTCCTTCTCGCTCCTCCCCTCCCTCCTTCTCGCTCCTCCCCTCCCTCCTTCTCGCTCCTCCCCTCCCTCCTTCTCGCTCCTCCCCTCCCTCCTTCTCGCTCCTCCCCTCCCTCCTTCTCGCTCCTCCCCTCCCTCCTTCTCGCTCCTCCCCTCCCTCCTTCTCGCTCCTCCCCTCCCTCCTTCTCGCTCCTCCCCTCCCTCCTTCTCGCTCCTCCCCTCCCTCCTTCTCGCTCCTCCCCTCCCTCCTTCTCGCTCCTCCCCTCCCTCCTTCTCGCTCCTCCCCTCCCTCCTTCTCGCTCCTCCCCTCCTTCCTTCTCGCTCCTCCCCTCCCTCCTTCTCGCTCCTCCCCTCCCTCCTCGCTCCTCCCCTCCCTCCTTCTCGCTCCTCCCCTCCCTCCTTCTCGCTCCTCCCCTCCCTCCTTCTCGCTCCTCCCCTCCCTCCTTCTTTCTCCTCTCCCCCTCCTCCACTCCCAGTGCTTATAGCAGAGACCCAGCATCCTTTCAAAGATAAGTCTTACTTTTAAATTTGTCCATTTTATTTTTGCTTTCAATTATTTGGACATTTGCCAGGGTTACACTGGGAGGGGACTTTAAACCATGTTACTTCAGTCTTACTTGCAGCCCAGTGCATCTGTCCCATTTCCCAAGTAGATGGCTGCTTCTGGATGGTTCCTGGAGATAGGTGGATGCGTTTGTGAGAGTTCAAGGGTCAGGCAGTGGTGTCCAAGGATCAGGACCTCTCCACGTGGAACCTGGTCAGAATGTAGATTGCAGAGGGTCATGCAAGCAGTCTGGGTGGAACCTAGTGGGAAGTCACCGCACCTGCCTATTAAGGGTTAGATCTGCCCAGCTGTGAGGCTGATGGATTATTGGCCCTTGTAGCTGATGTGTGATTGGTTCTCCAGGTGATAATCAAGGGTTAGATTTGCCCACAACTGAGGCTGATGTGCAATTGGTCCTTACTGGTCATGTGGCTGGGAAAATACAGCACATGGAGTTTGTCTCTCTCACGCTCCCACTGCTGTTTGGAAACAATGACTGAACTCCAGGCACAGGCAGCTCCATTCTGCAAATGGGCTGACCCTGAGCTGTGAGTGATACTGGAGACCAGGCTCATTTGATATACTTGATAGTTGTAATTAATTTATTCTTTATTAGTGTCTCATGATTGTCACATATAGAGAAGAATGGTGAGTATTGTGTATTTAACCCTTACATTCCCAGTTGGGAGTTGAGAATATTTTACAATTTATTTCAAGATTCAATTTATTTTCATAATAATAAAACTGTCATATTACATGAAATTTCTTTTTACCTGCCAGAAAGCAGACAGACTCGATACCAGTAGAATTGCCTAAGCACGTTGGTAAGTGAGAGAGAAGCAAGAGTTCCAGAGTCACCGAGTGTCCGTAGATTTGCCTCCAGTGCTTCCATAGCCCCCACAGCCGCATACAGTCCAAACTATTGGCAACCCGAGCTCCAGATCAGAACTTCCAAAATGATCAGAAACATTTCAGTGCCCTCGGCACCTCTCTCACCCCAGTTTTGCTACCCTTCCAGCCAGTTTCTAACAATCTGCAACAGTCTCCCAACAGCATCCCATGAGTTCCTCACCTCGAGTTGCCGGCAGCCCGCCGCACACACTGGTCCCTCGACCGCAGAGCCTCCTCACTGGTCCACCACCGTGTTCGCCATCCCTCTCTCCTTCTCAGACAGTGCGTGATCTTTCCATCCTCTGGTGTC
Organism: Narcine bancroftii; assembly: GCF_036971445.1. Taxonomy (NCBI): domain Eukaryota; kingdom Metazoa; phylum Chordata; class Chondrichthyes; order Torpediniformes; family Narcinidae; genus Narcine; species Narcine bancroftii. The sequence goes on along the minus strand of NC_091482.1, from coordinate 21,002,929 downwards.
CTGCTCCAGTCCTCCGCTTCCCCAGCGTTGGCGACCCCTCGTGGCTCCTGCCGATTAATAGGTGCCGCCATCTTGGGCGCAGACCCACAATCGCGGGATTTCACTGTCGTCTCCCTCAACGAGCCGTTCAAACCCCGGGCAGAGTTGATGTCAGTGAACTGGGTGACTGGACCCCACAAGAATGCTGCATCTCTGCTCCCCGCGGGTCCGCAATAGCAGCAGTGCTGCTGCCACAGCGACTCTGGCAGCGCCGCCATCTTCTAGTTCCAGTATTTGCACCCGATGTGTAGTTATTTGGGTATTATTCCAGGTTCGTCTGAGCCTTTTTGTGAATTCCCCTGTGCACAAGTACAGACCACTTTGTTACCACATGTCCATACCACATGTCCAGCCTTGATTCTCTTTGAACCCATTGAACCTATTCTGAACATTCTGCAGAAAAATACCTCTGTACCCATCAAGACCCTTAGAAAAGCACATCAAGGTTAAAAATAAGTACCACACAACTTCCCCAAGTTCATTAGTTGAACTGGGATCACTTTAGTGAGGAAGCTTAATAATAAAGGAGCGATATGCGGCCCACACCTCAATTGAGGCCACAATATGTTTATATACTCTATATAAATGAATGCTTTCCTCAAATTGCAAATGGCATTACATATAGTTTCAGTTTTCTGTTAAAATAAGTATCTTTATTACGATTACAAGTGGCTCAGAAAATAGCGTTATGTTTTGTTCAGAGTGAAATGGGTTATTTGGAAAGCGGTGCATAAAATATTTCACCACTTAAGTAAGCCGCAAGAAGAAAGGTGTTATATTTTCAGTTTGAAAAGAACAAATGAAATTGGATCCAGCTCCCAAGTTGACAACAGCTATTAATTGGCTCCTGCATCTCATCTGAATTGCTTTCACCCATACATGCCTTCATTGTATGATTAAATAGTGACCAAATCCTCTGCCAGGAAATGAAATAGGTGACAGTCCATCCAATCTGATGGAAGGTCCTATCTGAAACAAGATCCGAAGAGTGCATAAACTTTTTTTTTTAATAAAAGAATATTCCATAATATGCTCTTACATAAATTCTGTATCCTTCAGTCTCGATAGATCTTAAAAAAAAATTCTTCATTCATTCTAAAATTTTGAGCGGCTTTCTGAATAACCGAAGGGAAAATAGTTCTCTTTTATTGCGACAATAAAATCCCCGTACTTCAACTTTTTGTAGAGTTAAACAAGAAAGTTTGCTGAGGAATCAATAATTTTTTTTTTGTTGCCTCGATTAAAACCCTTCACATTCTCCCTTAAATGCAAATGAATCGAATTTCCTTGGGCAGATTATGTTTCTCCCATTACCAGACACAATTTTACAAGCCAAGTCTGGACTGCGATAACGTCATAAACTTTTCTTCGGTTTACCTTTCTCCGAAGTGAACTTTGGTTTGTTTTTCCCCAGCTGTGGGAAAACAATGTTCTGCTGCTTGGTCGTTAGTTGCTCATGAACTAAGTACCAAGCTGAAGTATGAAACCAAGGGTTTTGTGGGGTTTTAGTATTTTTTTTTGTGCTCTTATTCCAGTGTATTTTTCTTCCTGGATTAACTTCTACTGATGTGGTACTTCATTTTCAGTGATTAGAATATTTAAAAAATTTAGACATGCAGTACAATAACAGGCCTTTTTGGCTCTTGAGACCGTGCCACCCAATTGATCCTGGTATGTTTTGAAGGGAGGGAGCATACCTGGGGGTAAACCCTCACAGATATACTGCACAGGTTTCGAACCCCACCTGTGCCACCCCACAGTTATTTACAGGTTTTCGCCTTGATATTTATCATTATTATTATCAAGATTCCTTCATTGCCATGTAATAAAAACAGTGCAATATTACACAGAATTTTACACAGGGGTCTGGGGTAAGGCTGACCTGCTCGCCAACGACAGAAATCGCCTGAAGCGCCTCTTATGGTCAGAGAAAGAGAAGCAAAAGAGTCGAAGTTCATGAGTGTCTGGGAATTCGCCGCAGCCCCTGCTGCCACAGGGAGTCCAGTCCAAGCCATCAGCAGCCCAAGCTCCAGATCCAAGCCTCTGACATGATCAGGAAGCCTGCAGAACCCTCGGTACCCTCTCGCATCCCGGTTCCAATACCTGGTAATCCTTCAGCCTGTCTCCAGCGGCCCGCAGCCCTGTTGCGCATCCCCTGACCGCAGTCGCCAGCAGCTTGCGAGGTTTCCTTGCCAGCAGTCCACCGCCTGTGTACTTCAACCGTGGGACCGTTTACTGGTCGTCTCCTCTGCTTCTCATACTGGGGCGGGGGGAGGGGTGGTATTCTCCTTGTTTTCTGCTGCCCTTCACCAGTCCATTGCTTCCCCTGCAAATATGTTCCAATCTTGCATGATTCTGCATCTGAACTTTTAATAAATTGGTATACCAGAGAATGAAAGTTCTCTTTGACCCATATTTGATGGACAAGAACCAATTCTTCCATGTGTTGGCATTTCCGCAGTTAGGTTCCAACAAATTTGGGATTTAAGTTTATAGTTCATTAAGTTTGTTGGGATTTCCTTGTCCACCTGTTTCCATTGTTGTGTCCAATGTGGGAAAACGAAGTTCTGACAACTTCCCTATGCTTCATGTAGAAAGTTGACTTAAGCAATGTCTCTGCTCATTTCAGTTGAGAGAAATGAATGTGAGTGATTACGGGAAGACTTAGTTGACTTGATTTTTAAAATGGTTTGTTAAATTTTTTTAGAGATTTGGCACAGTAACAGGCCCTTCAGGTCCATGAGCACTCACCGCCCAGTTATACCTATGTGACCAATTAATCGATGGCTTCCCATGTCTTTGGAATGTGCGAGGAAACTGAAGCAACCAGAGGATCTCCATGCGGACACAGGAACCAACCATAAACTCCTTACAGACAGCGGTGGATTTAAACCCAAGTTGCTGATGCTATAATGGCGTTGAGCCAACTGCTTTAATTTAAAAAAAAAATTAATTTAGACATACAGCACAGTTGTAAGCCCATTCCAGCTCAATTAACCTACAACCCCCGAAGGTTTTGAAGGATGGGAGGAAACTGAAGCATCTGGAGGATCTCGTGCAGACACGTGGAGAACATTCAATCTCCTTTACAGACAGCGCTGGATTCAAACCTGGTTTGCTGGCATCATAATAGCGTTGTGCTAACTGCTCGGCCAACCATACTACCTCTATGCTAACTGTGGCACTTGTTTGTTTTTGTTAGTTAATATTTAAAGACATTTTCAAAATTGTAATATTTCTTTGATTTTTGATAATCTTTGAATTTCAAAAACATTTGGGAATACTCAGCTTTGAGAGCTGGCTAACAAGCTATCAAAAGTCATTCACTAGGCCTTTTTGGCAAGGCTTGTCTTCCACCCCATTCCACTCCAACTCACCAAACTCAGCACTAGGAACAGATGATGAACCTACATTGCAGAAAGCCCTGAGGTGGCGCAATGCCTGAGGATTTGGTACTACTTCCAGCTAGCAAAATCACAAACCCACGTTTGGAGAAGAATTGTTGACTGTAAAATCTAGACATAAATGGAGAACACTGCATCTAAAGCTACCTGCTGATTGAGACATCGACTCATAAAGCACAGAAAAAGACCTCTCGGCCCATTACTGACCTTTTTGCCCACCCATAAAAATCCCATTCTATTTCCTCACCTATTTGTGTCCATCTAAATGCATCCAAAGTATAGTAATCACAGGCTGCAATGGTTTCAGGGCAGACAATGCCAGTGGCTGCCTTTTAACACAACAGGGATACAATTTTGCGGGTGGCTGACTTAATTCAAAAGCCAGTATGGACTGTTTGAGGCTGGCTGATCCCTGGGAGGAGCATGGTGGCCTGCAGCATATGTGGATGGGCCATGTGGATGTGAGCTTTAAGAAAGGTTGAATACTAAACTGAACAGGCTCCATGCTTTCCAGCCCTGTGCTAGCTGAGACATCAACATCAAGTCTGCATGCAATTCAAAGACACATTCAGAAACATTTCTACAGAGAGCTCTGGTGGTCAATGTCAGGAGCCGAATTCCAAGGACTTGGTTCAGGATGCACAAGACGCTCAAGCACTTTCTGTCCTGCAGCAGGTCAGCAAATATATAACGAAGTGTCATTTCCAGTCAATCACATCGTCACCCTTGTACATTGCTCAGTGTACCACAGTTTCTTTAATCAAAACATCCATCTCTATAAATTTGGATTTGTTTGTTGCACTCTACCATGGGCTGAAAGAGAGATGCAAGGCTCATACCCATTTGTCAAAGCCAGACATTCAAGATAACATCATTATCCAAAGAGGATTGTAGAACAATGATAGATTTCCTGCTGTCTTGCAGGTCAAGGTAAATTTAGAAGATTTGATGTTTTGTGGCAGCTTTTATTTTTGCATGAAAATTTAAAATAATGTGTAATTTAGAAACCTAAAATAAAAACGCAAATTGCTTAGACTACTAAAAATGTCAGGCTGCATCTACAGGAAGAGGAACAATTCACCCTTTGTTCCACCTTGCTTCCTGAATCTATTTCATTCTCCCAGTACGTCTGCCTCCATTGTATTTGCTTCAACAATGAGACCCTCTGTACAAGTGCTTCTGAAATGACTTCTTTCTTCCTGAGATGTGATTTTATTTCCCCCCTCAACCATTGCTGATTTAAAAAAAATCCTTGCCCGTATCATATTGATTTCCTACACTTCTGCTCCCACCCCCTCCTCCAGAACACAACACTTTCTGTCTCATCTGTCTCTGAATTGATCGTCCTCTGTGATTTTCGTTCCCGTCAGCAAGATTTCCCCACCATGTGAAGGGAACAGTCCCTGCAAAAATGCTAAAAGGGGAGAGGGGGGAAGGATGTGTAAGGTCCTGGAATCTTGCTGATCAACTCCTCTGTTCCCACCAGGAAGACATGCCTGGGAAGTCAGGTTGGGTATGACCTCCACTCACAGACTCGTCTTTTATCTCTTCCCTTGGCATTTGGCAGTAATTGATTTGCACTCCTTCCAAACTAGAGGACCACTTTCGGCACCTCATCTATTTGGGCATGTTGCATCCTTCAGGACTTGGTATTGAATTCCACAACTCTGCATAGTTTTGTTTCTCTGTGTTTTGGTCAATCTGTGATATGGGCTCAGCTTGTTTGTTTTCATTCCTTTTCTTTCCTCTGTGAATGCAGGACTTCCCAGGCATATCCTCCTGCTCTGCTTTTCATAATCTTTCATCTCTGTTCATTTGTCTATGTTCTCAGTTGCTAAAGGGTCCCATTCACTCAGTGACCAGATAACCTTGATTACAGTTTATTCCCCAGTCACCCTGGTTTACCTCTGTCAGAGGTATCCCCACCCCACCCCCCAACCTCCATGAAATATAGTCTCTCACCATGACGAAGGGGCTTCAACGAAACAATAACTGACTTCTCTTCCCACAGATGCGTCCGGCTGCTGAATATCTCTTGCATTTTCTGTTTTCATTTTATTTTAGCTTGGCATTATTGTCAACAACAGTGGAAAGGTTGTAATGGCACTGGTTTACAACAGCTTACAAACTAATAAACAATACACTCACTCGTTTCGTTCAACACACCATGAAGTCGACTTACTTTTTATTATTCACGAGACATGACATCGCATGCTTCAACACCACCCGGCCATACCCCTCTGACCTTCCCATTGGCTCACCCCCACACGGTTGATCCTAATACTCACTCACATTCCTCCTCCCGATCTAAGTAAGTACGTGTCCGCAACATCCTTCTCCTCCCCCCCCCCCACCACCCCAAGCTATGCAAGGAGGCATCTGATTGGAACTGTCCCGCTACGCAACAGTCCTTGGATTCAGGGTAACATCTCACAGGTTTTATCTTGATTATGGCTATTAATGGGTTGTGGTCTGTCTCCGCCATGAATGTTAGTAGACCATACACATAGCTGTGAAATTTCTCAATCCATAGGCACTCTTCTCCATCTGCGCATATCGCCATTCAGATGTGGTCATCGTCTTTGATGCATATGCAGCTGACCTTCAATCTTCTTCCACAGCCTGAAGTAGTTCAGCACCTATTCCATCTTTCATGCGTAGATATTTCCATCCTTCTGGATGGGTTAAAAAATGTCAAAAGCACTGGTTCTGTAGTGAGAATGGTCTTCACTCATCCCCATTCTTCCACGTGACTGGACATTCATTTGAATTCACATTTGCAATGTAACCATTCCCTCAGTTACATTGTTTTGAAAGACAGGTTTGGTATGAAATTGATAATTTCCAGCACTCTCAATATATCCTTTTTGTCTATGGATCTGGGCATCTCTAGAATTATTTTCACCTTGCTTTTGTCTGGCTTCTCACCTGCCTCCAATAGCTTATCTCCCAGAAAGGTGATTTCCTTCACACCACACTGACATTTTGCTCTGTTTAGCTTTAATCCATACTTCTGGATGTGTTGTAGCACTTTGAAGAGCCTCTCATTGTGTTGTGTGGATCCCCATTGGATCAGGTCATCCATTTATGCCCTCTATGATGTGCACTATTGTCCTGTGGAACACTTCAGGAGCTGAGGAAATTCCAAAAGATGTCCTCAGTCAGGAGTATTGGATGGTGTTTTGAAGGTACAGTATTTTGTGCTATCTTCATGCAATTTTATTTGCCAGAAGCCCTGGGATGTATCCAATTTGGTGAAAAATTTTACACTGGCCATCTTGCTTATAATTTCATCCCTGGTTGGAATCTGAAAATGTTTCCTCTTTATATTGACATTCAAGTATTTTGGGTCCATGCGCACACACACAGGTCACTGTCCTTCTTTTTGACAGATACCATTGAATTCACCCATTTTGTGGGTTGCCCCACTTTCTTTATGGCCCCTAGTGATTCCATTCAGTCGAGCATCTGCTTAAGCTGGTCTTTTAATGGCACTGGAACCCATCTTGGGGCATGTACTACTGGTATCCTCCTTTATCGGTATCTTGTAAGTGAATTGTAGATCATCAGCCCCCTTGAAGATGTCTGGAAATTGGTGCTGTTAATGCTGTATACCCTTTTGGCTAGGCCTAAGTTTTCACATGCTTTGTCACCAAGCTGAGAGTCATGTCCCTCTGGGATTACTACAAACATGAGGTGGTGCTCTTTACCTTTTAACTTTCACCTTGAGTCTACATGTGTCTTTTATGTCAATGTGCTGTCCTTTGTAGGCCTTGAGAATTTGGATGGACGAGTGGCTTTACCTTCATTGTCCTGACATCACACTCACACATCAAATTGGCCTTTGCCATGTGCCCAGCTTGAAAGGAATATCTGCTCTATTTGCATGTAATTGCATCGTCCACTTGTCCTGATCAACTCTGTTCATACTTGGCTATTCAGTGTCTGTTGGTTTGAAACCTTCCTGTGCTACCATTCTCATGAAGCATGTATCACTGAGGGCAGTTTCTTTTATAGTGTACACAATTTCACTTCTGTTTTGTTACCCTTTGGAAAAACATTGCTTTGCATAGTGATTCTGTCCTTTGGACTTGTAGACTTTTCCATGAGCTGGGCATTGTTTTGGTGCAGGTTGAGTGCCACATCATTTACAATTGAATGTTACTCTATCTTTTATTGTTTCCTATGTCTCGTTCTCTATTTATGCATGTGTCCAGACACTGGCTATGACTGTGCCTTTGTTTTCACCAGCCCTTGCACTTCTTATGAACTTTTTCATGTGCTGCAGGGCTAAGTCATTGGCTTGGCATATCTCCACAGCTCCAGCTAAGGTAAGCTCTATCTCTCATAGCAACCTCTCTCTCATTTTCTTGTCGATACTTCCAACACAGTTCGATCATGTATCATTGAATCTTACTGCAATCCAAAATTGTATGTTCTTGCTTTCAATTTCAAGTCCATTTATTTAAAAGAAAAGGCTTGTAGTTGCATGTGCCAGTGAAACACTTACCTCTTGAATGCTTAATTTTTCTTTCTTGAGCAGTGTTTATCAAACATCTGAATAACTTTGTTGAACTTGTCCTGGTCATCTGCTTCAGCAAAAACAAACGTGTTGCGGTCCTGCCATGACAAGTAGCTGTGCAATCTTCTGTACATCCAGTTTGCTATCGAGTCCAATAGCATGAATCATTGTTTGAACAACTGCCACTCGTGGTTGACATTCCCAGTCTAATTCACAACGTCAAACGGCTTCACACTTTCCATGTCTTCTGCTGATACTGACTGCTGGTACCATGCGATGTCTCTTCTATTGGGATAAAGAAATTTGGGTTCTTTTGTATTACTTATATTTAATTATCAACTCATCACCTCGAGGGACACATCCATTTTGTGCATCTAACCTGAGGTGGGACCTTCTGTCTCTGATGCCCTCTAGTGGTCAGGAGGATCACAAATGCCCAGTCATCACACCCATGAATTTACATCCCATGGTATCCTATTTCTGTCCGATGTGTTGGCACCTCAATACCAGATAGTGATTCAACCAGTCAGCTTGGGCTCTTCTGAGCAGAATTTTTAAATTAATATTTTCAACATTCTGTGCTTCTACATCAAGAATCATATTTTGATTTGCATTAGAAATTTACATTTTCTTTTTCAATTAATGTACTATTTGTACTTCAATGCAAAAGAACACTTGTAAAATTATTTTCTTTTTAATAAAAAGTGTTATCCTTGTTTGATTTATAAAGTAAGACCGGAAAAGGTGAACTAACAGTTCATGTGTAGTAACTGCAATGAGATATCGAACAATAGTTCTGCAAGTAATAACTCAGCTTAATTTTCCACACAGAAGTTGACTGATAGGTGGAGAATTGTCAAAATTTTTTAGTTTTTGTTTCAAAGTAATATTTCTCCCAGAGTTTTAACCTGATACTTTGGACATTGCCTTTTCTTTGGTTTAAACTGCAGCTGAAAAATCCCTTGCAGAAGTCGGTTTTCCTGTGAGGATAGCTGATGGAAATGGGGGAAAGCATTTGTCTCAATGTTGAAATTCTCCTCATTTTTTTTCCAACCCTTCCATGGCCTCCTCATCCCTACCTTGGAAATCTTCATCAGCCCCATCCCTTTCTCAGACAACTGTGGTTCTCCCATTCTAGCCACATGGCCATGCCACATCTCTCCATCATGAGTTACTTCCTTCATTTTCTTAGACAATCCCTTGGGATTGAGGATGACTTGATTCATGGAACATTACATCACAGTACAGACCCTTTGGCCCTCAATGTTGTGCTGATCTATATATTATTACCAAAAAAACTAAACCCTTCCTATCTCATAACCCTCTATTTTTCTTTCATCCATGTGCCTGTCTAAGAGTTTCTTGAATGTCCCTAATGTTCTAACCTCCACCCCCACCCCTGCATTTCCAGGCACCCACAACTCTCGGTGTGGAAAAACCTACTCCTGATGTCTCCCCAAAATGTCCATCCCTTCATTTTGTACAGATGTCCTCTGGTGTTTGTTAGCCCTGGGAAAAAGGCATTGGGTGTCTACCCTATCTATGCCTCTCAGAATCGTTCATCTCTGCTTCTGTGGTGATCAATGAGTCCAATGTGGGTATGATAGACTCTCCTGCCAATGGAACAGTGATGGCTGATGGGGCAGGCAATCTATCACACAAGTCTTCTTGCTTCCAGTGTAGGGATTGGCAGCTCTCAAAACCATTCTGTGTTCCTTCTCCACTTTATATCACCACAGAATTCCCAAGACTCGGATTTTTCAAACAGTTATCTGAGCACATCTTGAATCAAGTTTTCAGTTCACTCTGGTAACATTTCCTGTGACAGATTTTACAATTAAACCTCTGCCTCGGGAATCTGAGTTAGGCCTGAAAATGATATGGTCTGACCAACAGAGCAAGTGAGTATCATTAGGGCTTCAGTTTTGTGGATATTGGTTGGTGAGCATATGTTTCCAGTTAGCAAAAGACTAAATTCTGGAATTTGCTGCCAGAAACATTGTTCTCTCTTTCCCTTTTTTATCTCTCTCACTCTCACTCTCTCCATTTTAATGGAACACATCAAATCAAAAGAAACTGAGAAATCATTGATTATTGACTGTTTAAATATCAATGAGCTCACAATTGTTTATAGTAAATAGTGGTTAATCTAAGTCAGGCTGATGTTCTTCAGTTCTCTGTACAAATCAATGCATCACCTTCTGCAGTAATGAATCACAAGAGTATATTGAAGGGTAAGGGATGTGTCGCTCGAGGTGATGAGTTGATAATTAAATATAAGTAATACAAAAGAACCCAAATTTCTTTATCCCATCTGCAAACCACTTCATTGAGTATTGGGGGGGGGGGGGGGGGGGGGGAAAGGACAGAATAAGGGATTTTAAAAATTCTTCCAAAAGCTTCCTTTTTAAATAAAATCAAGGACCCATTTTTTTAAACTACAGTTGACATCAAAAAGATTCAATATGCAACATAATGAGTTGGCAAAAGAACAAACAGAACAGTCAATGCATCAATTAATAAATTGTGATGCCTGCTAATATTTTAATACAATATTGTAGCTTTCTTTAATCATCTATTGAAAAATGTGCCCATGTTTCTGGTGATCCTGCTTTGCAGTCAGAACCTGTTGTCCCACTCCAGGAGGAAGGTAACTATAATAGAGATAGAGTGGGCTCTTGTTACATGACATTGTTTAATTGAACTTTCCCCCTTCCCACTCGTTCAAAGGAATATGAAAAGTTCCATATTTCCAAAACCGAGGTATCTCAATGGCCAAGGCCACCAGATTAGTTGAACGCATCGTTTATCTCATTGCTCTTTGTGGGTTCGTGCAGTGCAATCATTATTTATAACTGCACAGCGATGGAGATGGTACTTTGAAGAAATTAATTGATTGTAATTATTAAGTATTTAGAGGTGCTTTGAAGGGAGTCCTGCAGTAGTGAAACAATTTCATTCTTCCTTTCCAACAGAGTGTCTTGACAGATATAGTATAGGTATGATCATTTGGAATGCCTTCCACCCCATTGCCAGCAATAGTTCTGGCATTAAACTGGGGGACCCTGAAGAAATTCCATATTCCAGCATCATAATCATTTGACATCAAAGGTAATAACTTCTGCTTTCTCATCATTGCTGCCATTATCCCAGTACAGCTTTTGTGTCCCCACAAGCATAATCTACTACAGGCTCAGATATCTGCCACTGAACCTGTGTTCCTTTACATTCCTTGAATGATATCAAGTGTATTTATCATTCAGTTAGACAGGTACAACCTGATGAAAGAGCGGTGCAAAACATGTGGGCTCACAACCAGTCGTAACACACATACAGACAAACAATGCATACACAGGACAAATGTATAAATATTGTTTCGTAAATATGAGTGTCTCGGATGGTTAGTGTGAGCCGTTCCTTTGGTCATTCACCATTCTCACTGCCCGTGGGAAGAAGCCGTTTCTGGCTCTGGTACTTTTGTCTCTCTCTCCCAATGAGAGTGGCTGAAAGATGCTCTGTGCAGAGTGGTAGGGATCCTCAATGATATTGAGTACCCTCTTCAGAAAACAATCCCAGTAGATCACATCGATTTTTAAGGGTGGGGCGGGGGGTGAAGATAGACCCCAGTGATCCTCTCTGCCACTCTTACAGTCCTGTGGATTGACCTCCAATCCAATTCTCTACGGCAAACACTCTGTGTTGCATTTGGCCGTGATGCTCTCAATGGAGCTCCTGTAGACGACATGATGGTGGCCAGTAGCCTAGCCCACTTCAGTCTTCGCCTTCCTGAGGAGATGTTGTGTGTCACTAGTTAAGTTGGCTCGAAGGAATAGTGCTCTCTCCACTATCAAGTTGTATACATGTTTGTAAATAAGATGGATCTTGATGGACATTCAATTGCCCAAACAAGTCTGAGCAGCATGGAGGCCTATTGATGATCAAAGCCACTGTGCGAGAGCAGCACTGACTGTGCTGAGATGGTCTTCATCTACTATAGTATTGTGTATGTTCCTGTGTTTGCAGCCAGAACTGGGGAAAATAACTGAGAAAACAAACATATTGTAAACCTCTGTCATATTGATTATGACCTTTACACATGAATACAGTTGAACTATGGCCAAAGAAAAAGAAAATAATTCTTGTCTTTTCTTTTCTGCTGAAAATGTTTTTTTAGGCAAGTTCCCAGATATTAATTAAAACAATACTGATGTTGCAATTAAAGAGATCATGATTGTATAACTACAGTGAACTGAAAGTAACGAAAAGGTTAGAGTAGGAATTGTATCTCATCTGTTTCCAGCAAGCAAAAACATTGCTGAGTTTACTGTGAGGGTCCAATCTGTTCCCTTGCAAAGGTTTTGCAAAATTAATTAACATTCACTCTGTATTTGATCATTGCAAAATAATCATTAACTATTACATTCCTAACAATAACTATAGCATTTCCTTGTCTTGTCAATTTCATTTAAAAATTAAATCTAAACATTTAGGACCTTTCGACCCATGAGCCCGTGCTGCCCAACTACAACCAGTTGACCTACAACCCTGGCATATTTTGAATTGTGGGATGAAACCAGAGCACTTGGAATCCACGCAGACGCAGGGTGAATGTACAAACTCTTTACAAATAACATCAGATTCAAACCCAGGTTACTGGCGCTGTAACAGCCTGGCACTAACCGCCACACTAATTGTGCCGCTCTTTTCTAATCACAATATAATATTGATATGATATCAAGTTCATTTATTATCATCTGATTGCACATATACAACTGGTCAAAACAGCATTCCTCCAGTCCAGTGTGCACACGCATACACCGCACATAATAATCAATTATTATCATTCATACACAAGATGACTGATTGTATCTCAAAATGGAAGCATGTTGGAATTACACTGTATCACAGCTCTCACGAGAGGTGTTATTTTCCATAGATATGTCTGACTTTCACCTGAAAATTAGTAATTTTTAATTTTTTTTTAAATTTGGCCATATGTATGGACGTTTAGTCGTATATGTGCATGTCTGTATGTATTATTACAAGCTCCCATTTTATTTGGGGTGAACATCACTTTAAGGGCTAGTACAAGTTGCATCTATTCACAGCTATGGAGAGACTGGGTGGCAACAGCTAGTACAGACAGGAACTACTTTTCAGAGGAGAAGAGACATTTGTTGCTTTTCCAGGGACTCTGGTGGTGAGAGAGACATGTGAGTGGGACACTGGAGGAAACAGCATTCATTATTGACCAGAAGCCACCTCATCGAACATGGAGCAGGAATGACTTTGTGTGATATTGGACAATTCGGCTGATTCTCCTTGTCTGGGGAATTATTAAATCACTGTGACCCAAGGAAAGGTAACTTTGATTGACCCGTGCCTGGGTTTTGGAAGCATCATGGAAGTCATTCATTTAATTTTTCCTACGCAAAGAAAAGGGGAGTTGTGACAACTGTTCCTATCAAAGGATCTTTTATCTGGAAGAAACTCAACAAGGATTCGTGTGTTTTCAGCAGTCCTGTCACTCAGTCTCTTCCCACCTCCTTCATGATTATGCCTGTACATCAGTTCCTCTCACTTTTGATTTGACTAATGTGTTATGTCATTAGTAGTTATTAATTTTAAAAAGTGGTTTAAAAGAAAATAAACACTGAATTTTTATTGCTGCTTGTCTGTGATGTAACAATATGTGTGCGTGTCTGGATAAAGTTCAAATTGCTTTTGTACGTTTGGTGTTATCAGTAGCACATAAATGTATTGCTATTACTTGGAAAGATGATGTAGAAATTAATATTATACACTGGCAAAATGAATTGAAAGCTTGTATCGTTATGGAAAATATTACATAATTTATGTGATAATTATTCTTTTTTTGTTGATAAATGGTCTCCATATTTGAAATATATGCAATTAGATGTATTTTGAACTGTTATTAACATTTTTTTTAATATATATGATTTATATTTTTGGCTCCCCTTAAGGGGGCTAGCTGAAGGGGTGGGTAGGGGGAAAGGGTTTTTTTTTGTTGTTCCTTTTTTGTTTTTTAAATTTTTATAATTTTTTTTACATAAATCTTTGTAAAATTACTTTGTTTGAATATTTAGATTGTATGTTATACTTTTTACTTATCTTTTAAATAAAGTTTTAAAAATAAATCAATCAATAGATAGAAACTATGTGTGTGTGTGTGTCTATCTATCTTTTTAAAATTTATTTATATGCAGCTTGAGTGTACCCCTTATCTGAAGATCCAAAAAGAACCAAAAACCAACTTGTTTTAAGGGCCGACAGGGCATTACGTGGGAAAAAAATTCAACATCTGACTTGTCTAAGTCAGTCTGAAGCTCTATTGGCATCGGTTTCATTACAATAACAGTATTTTTTAAAAATGATATCCTTGCTTCTGGCTGGGAAGATGCCAAACAGAGCTGGGTCCAAGTCTTCAGCATCGGCTGCAGCCGGAGTTGGTGACGGTGACTCCATTCTCAACATAGAGTGCTGTGCCATTGCGTTGAAGTTGACTCGGCCTCCCAGGCAGGAGTTTGGATCATAGTGAGGGACCAGCTGTGACAGTGGTGGAAAGATGTTGGGGACCAGCGGAGGTGGTCGGATAGGTAGTCTTGTTTGGTAAGCAGAGATCGATTTTTTTTTTTGGTAAGTACTAAACATTATTTCATGTGAATTTTTGTCTTGTGGCGTCATGTCGTCTCTTAAAAAGCCTGTTCTTGTTTATTGTTGCTGTTTAACCATTGATGCAGGTTTTCTGCTGATGCGACTGTGCTGCTTAGTTCCATGGTTCAAAAATCCAAAAAACCCAATAACTGAAAAACGTCTGGTCCCAAGTATTTCGGATCATGGGTACTTGACCTGTAATTTTATATATACTATTTTATTTATCCTTTGCAAAACTTCAAACAAAGTTAATACAGCTACCATCCACACCATGACAGTTTATTGTCATATACATAACTACAATGTACAGATGTACCAAAAATATTACAAGCTGCAGCCAGACAGGTACAAAAGTACATTCATAACAAGTGATCTGGTCTGCAGCAACAAGCCCAAGGCAGATGGATACACAGAGGGGAACTACACCCTGTTCCACTTGACTTCCTCAAGTCCCCCAACCCCCACCCCAATACCATGTGATTTTTAAAAAATATTGTAACAAAGAAATTTGGGTTCTTTTAAAAATAATTATACTTTATGAGCTGAATAACTTGCTCATGACTGTGTGGAGGCATCCATATTGAATCCAATGACCTGCAACTAAGTAGTCTCTGACTCCCTCTAGTGGCCAGGAGGATCACTAGCACACTATCATTACAAATAGTAAAAATTAAATGATCTTAATGTGTCATGAGATTGAAAAAAGATAATAAAATATAAATGGATAGGCAGTAGTTAGACTACTTCATGCTGTCGATGCTGCATCGAATCCACGCTGTTGAAGATCCAACTGCGCTGGGTAGGTCACGTCTCCAGAATGGAGGACCATCGCCTCCCCAAGATCGTGTTATATGGCGAGCTCTCCACTGGCCATCGTGCACCAAAGAAGAGGTACAAGGACTGCCTAAAGAAATCTCTTGGTGCCTGCCACATTGACCACCGCCAGTGGGCTGATCTCGCCTCAAACCGTGCATCTTGGCGCCTCACAGTTCGGCGGGCAGCAACCTCCTTTGAAGAAGACCGCAGAGCCCACCTCACTGACAAAAGACAAAGGAGGAAAAACCCAACACCCAACCCCAACCCACCAATTTTCCCCTGCAACCGTGTCTGCCTGTCCCGCATCGGACTTGTCAGCCACAAACAAGCCTGCAGCTGACGTGGACATTTACCCCCTCCATAAATCTTCGTCCGCGAAGCCAAGCCAAAGAAGATAAATAACACCTTTGAATACCATTTCAGACTGAACTGTAAATTACCAGCTCTCCGTTATTTATATTTAGACCAGTACATATACGTGTACATCAAAAGCCCCAAATAGTTCTTTGGAAAATAAAGTAAAAGTATTTGAGGATAATATTTCATACTTCTGCATTTTCATTAATATGGCCTAATTACAATGGCAACCACTGTGAATTTACAAAAAGTTTTCTACTCGTCTATAAGTCTTTAACTGTTCTCGTGATTTTGATTCCAGACCATCGTTCACTTGCTTTGAAACCTGACACCTTTCAGGACATACCAGCTTGCTTGATAAGGAAATGATGCCACAAACTTTTTTTTAAACCAAAAATAGACTTAATTTACAATAAATTATTTACAAAGGAAAACTGTTCGGAGTCTGTTCCTACCCTTACTTTCACATCCTTTGATTCTATTGACACCATTACCACCACTGGCACTTCTTCCCACCCTGCTGTTTGAGGGACTTCCCCTTGGTCTCATCCCCTTAATGCCTAGTAATGGAAGGATTCTACACGGTGGTCCTTCACTGCAGTGCCCTTATGTTGGCTACACCAAGCCTCAGTACGTTCCTCAGCATGTATTTCTGCAGCCTGGAATGTGCCAGTTGGTAACAATCCCACACCGACATTTCCATGCCCAGCAGGTTTCAAGCAGACCAAAGTGTGTCTTTCACCGAGTTGATGGTCTCGCATCAGTTCTGGATGTCCATAAATCAGACCATCCTCTGTCAAGCAGCTGCTGGGGATGAACCGTGGCAAGGACACATAATCCACTCCACCACAGTCATCTCGGGGTCGACGTACATATTGGGTGATATTCCAGTTGTACTAGAAGGATCTGACTGGGAGGGTTCCTCTCACTGCCAGCTAGGACAAGTCCTGGTGCATGTCTGTGATGAGGCATGCCGTCAGATGACCTCACTAAGTCTATCAAGTTCTCAGCTCTTAGTTTCTGCAGGATGGTCTGTGCTGACTACTATCTGATGGCCTTGTGGTCAAAGGTGTTGGTCTGGAACAACTTTCCCACGAAGGATAGGTGGTGTGGCAAAGTCCAGCTGACTGGAACATTATGCGGTAATAGGGTCACTCCCATATTTCGCAACACCTGGGACAGCTGCATCTGGTGCCCTCGTACTTGGGTTCCACGCACAGCCTGATGCAGCCACACATGAAAGTGGTCATGAGGATGGGGGCCTTATTGAGTACACCTTTGCCCCTGATGTCTAGCAACTTGTACATGGCGACTCTTTTGACCGTTTCCAAATTGGATCCCCTTATGAACCGGAAAACAGCTCTAGTGACCTGCAAGGCAGAGGTGCAGGGAATGTGCCACACCTGCACCATGTACAGTCGAAGTTCCCTCACTGATACACAATAGCATCAGTTTGTTTCATCCACAGATTGCTCTGCAGCAACTCACCAAAACTCCTTCAATGGTACCTTGCAAATGCACAAAGTGCCGCAAAGGCATGACATCACAACCTGGAACTCGCCTTCCAAATTACACTCCATACTGATTTGGAAATAAATGACTGTTCCTTCACCTTCTCTTAGTCAAAATCCTGGAAACTGCTCCATTGCAGCATTGTGGGTGCACCCATATCTCAAGGACTTCTCATGGGCAATTAAATGCTGGCTCAGCCTTTGAAGCCCACATCCCTAGTACAATCAATTCATAAAAGTTCATCACCAAATCAATTAGGTCTAAGCTTAGCACTTCAATTCCAGGAGTCTGATATCACATTCTAAAACAACATGGTCTGCTTGCAAATGTGACAGAGTGTAAATGTACAGTTTAATTCAATTCAAGATTGTCACATTTTATACCAGGTACAGCTAGGTTTGTTTCACGAGAAATTCAACAAGTCAGCTCTAACATGCATAATGTAAAAGAGTCAGAACACATTAACAGTGTGACAGTGAAAGGGCTAATTACTCTCAAGGGCAGCGCAAGATCACCATTGTGAGGTTCATTCAGGAACCTGATAGCTGCAGGTCTCCATTATTTATATTTAGAAATAAAGAAACTGTCTTTGAACCAACTGACGGGAGGAGGGAAAAGAGAGTGTGGGTGTGGGATCGGTCCTTCAGTATGTTGGCTACCTTTCCAAGGGAGTATAAAATGTTAATGGGGTTGATGAAGGATATGCATGACATTCTGATCTCTGTTCACTACCTTCTAAAGCTTCTTCTGATCTTGGACAGACTGGGATTTCAATTATAGGAATGTTGCCGCGATTTCCAAGCTCTGCGATGAGAAGACATTACCAGATGGATAGTGGAAAAGACTGTCGGAAGTTCTCAATACTTCTTCGCTGTGTCCTGGAAATTCCTGGAGTGGAGAAAGAATATTCAGGTTGGCACTGAAAGCCCTAAGTCCATGTGGCTAGAATTAAAGTGCAAACTGTAAAAGAAGTGCTGCCCATTCTGAGAGGCACCTCCCGACACACCTATGGTAGAATCAGTGGATCATGTGCTGAACCCATCAGTCACCTCAGAGAGTGGGGGTGGAAGCAAGTCTTTCTGGATCCATAAAATATAGAAGAAGAGGTAGGTCTTTCAGCCCAGTGAGTGCACTCCACCATTCTATCTTGAGCTAATCCATTCTCCCACTCAGCCCCACTCCCCTGCCTTCTCCTCATAATATTTGATACCCAACTATTCAAATTCATATCAATCTCTGCCATGAATAAACCCAACAACCTGGCCTCCATAGCTGGCCATGGTAGCAAATCCTAAGGGTTCACCACTCTCTGGCTAAAGAAATTCCCCCACATTTCTGATTGAAATGGGCCCCCTTCAATCCTTAAACTATGCCCTCTTGTCCTTGACTCCTCTACCATGGGAAACAAGTTTGCCACATTTACTCTGCCAGGCCTATCAACATTCAGAATGCTTCTAAGAGGTTCCCCTCTCATTCTTCTGAACTCCAAGGAGTACAGATAAAGGAACCACTGGTGCAACTTAATCATTATGCCACCAAGCTCCTTTAATTAAATTTGAGTGTAGCCTGTGGACTTAAAGTAATGAACAAGTGAACAACTCAATTTGAGCACCGTTGCCCAGAATCGTGTGCAAGAGAGTTTTTTTTTTTAATTCTTTTATTCTTCATGGAACAAAGAATGCGCTGCTGTGAAGTACCACCACTGCAAAGGTTAGCATAACAAGGACAATATCCTTGAAAATAACCGTGGGATTGAAACACGAAAGTCTGCAGACACTGTGTTTGAAGTAAAAACACAATCCATACCTTGATGGCCTCCAGCCCGAAACGTTGGTTATCTATCTTGATCTGCTGAGTTTCTCCAGCATTGTGCTTTAACCTTTATTCCATAAAGATAACATTCTGTTAAAATATTTCTTGATTCTGAAGGAAATCAAATATAAAAACCAGGATATTAATCTGAACTACGGCACATTTGGTGCAAAGCTTCCTTCCCATCGTTATTCACCCCATATGCCTGAACTGAGATCCTCAAAATTTGCCCCACTATAAGTAATGAAGGCTCCTTCCCAGTTTTAAGTAGTTGGCATCAGCTTTCAGGATTGATATTGCCATGGTCGGAAATAAATAGCCTGCTGCTGCTAAATACAAATTCATTTTAAACAACCTGCTTTAACAATCTAAATGGCATGTATCATTCAAAACTAAAAACTTTAACCTAAACAACTGACACAAATCACAACTACTGAGAACTGTAAACCTCCTAAATGATAACAGATCATGGTAATCCTATTTTCGAGCAGAATGTTGGCAGTTCTACCTTACTTCTCATGTATATTACACAGGTAAAATATTCCCTTTCTTTCTGTCCATGATCCACTATTCTGGGTACTTTGCCCTGGCTTTCAATCCACGACTTTAATCTCTATTCCCCAGTCAATTTTATTCAGCTCTCATACAGCACTTCATTCGAGGATCTGAGGTGTACTGTTACTATGACGACCTTTCTAGGAAGCGACGAACATTTCTAGGTCATTATATTTTCTTTCCATTGGAAGAACATATAATAACCTAGGCTGTAGACTTCGGGGAAGCGGAGGACTGGAGCAGGGCACCAGAGGACAGGAAGAGGAGGGGTACCAGGTATTGGAGCCAGAATGCAAGGAGGTGCCGAAGGGTTCCTAACCATTTTGGACTTTCGGATCTGGAGCTCCGGTTACCAATGGTTTGGAATGTGTGGCTGCAGAGGCTGCGGAAATGCGGGAGGCGAATCTACGGACACTTTGTGACTCCACGAGGGGTCGGGGGGGGAAACTCTCCTTCGCTTCTCTCTCTCTGACTGTAAGTCTGAATGCAAGAGGCTCTTAGGCAATTCCTGCCAGTGGCGAATCTGTTGGCCTTTGTAGGCAAAAAGAAAATTCATGTAAAATGACACTGATTTATTACTCCAACAATAAATTGAATCGAATGTTGAATATAGATTTAGTCCTTGCTCTCTGATATTTGCTGAAACAAGTGGATATTTGTGGATATTATGGGCAAGTTTACTGAATCTAATTCTGTTTTCCAGCCTCCTTCAGCTCAGATTGTAAAGGAAACCTTATGTTCATGATGGCAGCAAACTCCACCACATAGCAATTTTCTATGGAGATGAACTGAAATGGATTAGTTTTGGAAACTTCTTTTATTTCAAGAGTTTATTGTAAAACTGAACCCAAGCAACTATAGGTAATCCTTACTCACCATTGTTGAGGCATTCCTAGAAACTCTAATTTTCAATGAAACAACACTAAATTATTCAGATTTTCAATAACTAAATTAAAGGTCCCTTTTCCATAATCTTTCATTGGCTTGGCTTTGCGGACGAAGATTTATGGAGGGGGTAAATGTCCACGTCAGCTGCAGGCTCGCTTGTGGCTGACAAGTCCGATGCGGGACAGGCAGACACGGTTGCAGCCGTTGCAGGGGAAAATTGGTGGGTTGGGGTTGGGTGTTGGGTTTTTCCTCCTTTGCTTTTTGTCAGTGAGGTGGGCTCTGCGGTCTTCTTCAAAGGAGGTTGCTGCCCGCCAAACTGTGAGGCGCCAAGATGCACGGTTTGAGGCGAGATCAGCCCACTGGCGGTGGTCAATGTGGCAGGCACCAAGAGATTTCTTTAGGCAGTCCTTGTACCTTTTCTTTGGTGCACCTCTGTCACGGTGGCCAGTGGAGAGCTCGCCATATAACACGATCTTGGGAAGGCGATGGTCCTCCATTCTGGAGACGTGACCCACCCAGCGCAGCTGGATCTTCAGCAGCGTGGACTCGATGCTGTCGACCTCTGCCATCTCGAGTACTTCGACGTTAGGGATGAAAGCGCTCCAATGAATGTTGAGGATGGAGCGGAGACAACGCTGGTGGAAGCGTTCTAGGAGCCGTAGGTGATGCCGGTAGAGGACCCATGATTCGGAGCCGAACAGGAGTGTGGGTATGACAACGGCTCTGTATACGCTTATTTTTGTGAGGTTTTTCAGTTGGTTGTTTTTCCAGACTCTTTTGTGTAGTCTTCCAAAGGCGCTATTTGCCTTGGCGAGTCTGTTGTCTATCTCGTTGTCGATCCTTGCATCTGATGAAATGGTGCAGCCGAGATAGGTAAACTGGTTGACCGTTTTGAGTTTTGTGTGCCCGATGGAGGTGTGGGGGGGCTGGTAGTCATGGTGGGGAGCTGGCTGATGGAGGACCTCAGTTTTCTTCAGGCTGACTTCCAGGCCAAACATTTTGGCAGTTTCCGCAAAACTGGACGTCAAGCGCTGAAGAGCTGGCTCTGAATGGGCAACTAAAGCGGCATCGTCTGCAAAGAGTAGTTCACGGACAAGTTTCTCTTGTGTCTTGGTGTGAGCTTGCAGGCGCCTCAGATTGAAGAGACTGCCATCCGTGCAGTACCGGATGTAAACAGCGTCTTCATTGTTGAGGTCTTTCATGGTTTGGTTCAGCATCATGCTGAAGAAGATTGAAAAGAGGGTTGGTGCGAGAACGCAGCCTTGCTTCACGCCATTGTTAATGGAGAAGGGTTCAGAGAGCTCATTGCTGTATCTGACCCGACCTTGTTGGTTTTCGTGCAGTTGGAAAAAGTGTATAATAAAGTGTAGGTTATCTACGTGTACACCCCCTACTCTTCCACCGGTATATAGACGACTATATCAGGGCTGCCACATGCATCCACATTGAGCTTGTCAGTTTTAACCACTTCATGTCCAACTTCCACCCCAATCTCGAACTCACCTGGTCCATCTCTGATAATCCTCTCCCCTTCCTGGATCTCTCTGTCTCCATCTCTGGAGACAAGCTTTCCACTGATGTATACTACAAACCCTCCAACTCCCACCACTACCTGGACTACACATCCTCTCACCCTGTCTGTGATGTCACAGGCCGAGTTAACCCGCTGGTGTTTATTCTTGTCCTGAGAGTTGGCACCTCCATCCCAGCCAGAATGCTCTCCATGGTACATCTGTAGAAGTTTACGAGAATTTTTGGTGCCATACTGAATCTCCTCAGACACCTCACAAAATACACCCTCTGTCGAGCTTTCTTTGTGATTGCATCAAACTGGAGGCTCCAGGACAGATCCTGAGATGTTGACACCCAGGAATTTGAAGTCCTTGACCCTCTCCACTACTGAGCCCTTGATGAGGACTGGGCCGTGTTTCCCTGACTTCCTTCTGAAGTCCACAATCATCTCCTTGGTTTTGCTAACAAAGTTGTTAGACCATTCAATGAGCTGATCCACAGAGATCATACAGGTGATAACACCACACAACATAAGCAATGACATAATAATTGTGTTAGGCAATGAAAAATGAACCTTGAGTTATGAATGCAAAGAATGAGAAGTTGGAAGGACTCAACTAGTCAGGTGGCATCCAGAGGTACAAATGGTCATTCAACGTTTTGGGTTAGCATCCTTTTTCAAGACTCTAATAGTGAGCAACATCATTAGAAAATGATAAAGAATGCAGCGATTCGAGGCAAGGATTACCTGTGTTTCCTTTTCCAAGATAACCTTTGATGGAGGAGTTGCAGACACTTCCATCCTATCTGCAGCTCCCTTTTTTTGAGCTTACTTTTCCTCTGACTTCTAAAATTAAAGTGTACTCCCCACCTCACGCACACTCTAACAAAGCCCTAAACTCTTCCCCTACCCTTGCTCTACTTCCTCGACTCACCCTGTCTCATTTCTAACCTGCACTCGGTGTTCAGCACTCAGATACTTCTGCTCAATATTCCTCATCGCTACTTCTGCACTCGGTTACTGCTTCTCATCTTCCACCACCTCTCTGAGCCAAACATTATTCTCAATTACACCTTCCTCTTTGAATGCTTTTCCATCCAGAGACTGCTTTCATGTTCTACCATCTGTTAAAAAACATTGCCAATGGGATATTTCCTGTATTCTGATTATATTGCAGTTAGAAGGACTGCTATTTATTTTAAGTGGATCATCTCCACTTTCTAAATTTCATCCATTTTGGGGAAATTTTCCACCAGGAGCGATTATTGAGAGGAACAACTTCACTTAATTATTTATCCTTGTTTAATTAAGCCTTAGCAGGTCCTTTATCAGACCACTGTATCTTGCAGTTTTTAATTGAATGAGTATATTCTTCTTGTGTATCCACTAAAAATTCAATTAGAGTACTCCTCTCAGGTTATAAGATTTAACTTTTAGCAGTGGGCTCAAAAACACCGGGAATTGGAATTTGACGCTGTGATATAAAATATTTAAGCATTCAGTGTCAAGTTGAGACTCAGATTCACCCCTTGATTAAAATGAACGCATCTTCCATGGGAACAAAAGAAGGCTGAACTTTGTTAGGAGAATTATTCTTGGAAAACATGAAACAAAATGGATATCAATAAATAAAAATTAAGCATTGGTAGCAAGATTTGTATCAAGGCTCAAGGGTTAATATCAGTGTTCAAATAGCTTTCTTCATTATTCACGACAACTTCCTAATTGGTATTGAGGTACACATTAGGTACCTAATATGAGATTCTGCTCATATTAGATCACAGGAAAAAAAAAAATCATATTTCATGGTGAAAAGAGTCGGTAAAATCTGACCTTTATTCTTGCCTTGTGGCTTTGATCTTGCCTTCATCAGAATTCACTTCAATATGGAATCCTAAAAAGAGGAAAATAATTTTAACTTATTAAATGTTATCACACTAGGTGTACTGGACTAGCAATTTATTTGTCAAAAGCATCTATAGTTTAGCTCTACATATTTTTGCACTGCAGAACTGCTTAGTACAATAAGTTGGCATACTGCACTTCAGAATTTATTTTTTATTACCGAGAAGGTAAATCCTCCCTTGATCCTATATGGGATTTTTAAAATCATAACCGAAGAAAGATGCTCTGACTAATTTCACCATTGTTTGTATATTCCCATTTTGATGGAATATTTGGAGATGTTTTTGGGAGATAAATTAGTAAAATTAGATTAGGTTACATACACACACAGATCTTATTTGAAATACTGAAGAATTCATATTCAGTGAATTTACAGAAACTATGGAGAATGCTATGCATATTTCACAAGTAGCTGCTAATTGAAATGATGTCATGAAATGAACAGGCTATTGTCTTGGAAGAGCCAGGTTTTCTGTGCTGGACCTTTTTTCAAGGCTTTTGACCTCTCTGCGAAGTGCTCACTCAGATGTCATTGAGAGGTTTGTTTACCTAAACCAACAGATGGGAGCAGAAGACTAACTCCATTTGTTTGCTGGAGAAGGTCATGAGTGTTGTAAGTGACAAAGAGAGGGACATGATGCTGGCACTTTGGAGTCTGAGAGAGAGAGAGTCAGAAAGCTATAACAAGCCAAGAGAGGGTCATTGGAACTGAAACAGAAGCTCCAGAGTGGCGAATGGCTAGAAGTGCTATCTGCCTGATGTTTCTCTTGGAATAAGTGGAACAGAAAGAAACTCACAGAAAGTGAGTAGAGCAGGGGGCTAAGAACACAGCCCTGTGGTGCTCTGGTACTGATAGAGATTGTGGAAGAGATCTTCTTACCAAACCTCACTGATTGTGGTCTGGAGGTGAGAAAATCCAGGATCCAATTACACAGTGGGGTGTTGTCGATACAGTATTCAAACTGTAGTCGATTAAGACCATCATGATGTATGCATCTTTGCTGTGCAGGCATTCTCACAGGTGTTCCCATGTTTTTTTTTAGAGCCATTGAGATGGCATCCGCCTTAGTCCCGTTGTTACGATAGGCAAATTGGAGTGGATCTATGTCGGCACGCAGACAAGAGCTGATATGCTTCAACATCAGCCTTTCAAAACACTTCCATCGGCGCTGATGTGAGTGCTACTGCCATGCCCTGGTGGAGTGAGGTGTCGAGATCAAAGCCTCAGTATCGAAAATTTTAGAGATCCCATATCAGCATTTGAATAACAGCAATTGCGGATCCTTGTTCGTCTACAGTTCTGCAAGAGGATGCTTTCTGTGAAGGTGAGGGATCCATTGACAGATCGCTGTCAAACATCTAACCCACAATGTTAAACAGATCTCCTTTCGCTATCAGATCTGAGCTCACTAAGCACTAATGAGTTACAATTTCTGAACTTTCTCTTTGTATTAAAAAAAATGACCTAAAGCTAAAAAGACAAGACATTAACAGCATTTATATTTGCATGGTACTGTTCCTTTAACTATGGCATCTGCTCCACCTCCTGTAAGCCTGCAATCATTTATTTGGTGTGATGGAAATAGTGAATTAATGATGATTGATAAATAAAAAATGAGCACCTCCTACAATCATTCCTTTTCAAGTGAAGTGATTATCCAGTTTCAGGTTTCCAAGTAATTATATTTTGCGGCCATCAATCAACGTCATGTAAATGGCTTTGATTTATATTGCTAACCTACAGGGTTCAGTAAAGTTGCTACAGCTATATTTAAATTTGAATAAATGCATTCATTGTATCTCTAGGGTATAAATATTATGCACGAGTACCGGTTTTATCAGGCCTAAAATTTGCAAAGAGGAATCATCATAAAAGTTCAAAATAAATTTTTTATGACTGGTCTTACTAATGAAGCATAAATTTATTTATTTCTTTGTTGGTAGATTGATGGACTCTTTTGGTTCTGAGATGCACAATTAGAGTCACTTGTGGCAGACACTCTCGTCACTGGTGAGGAGCAGCCACAATCTCAGTGAGAATGCAATGAGCTCAGGTACATGGAGATTTTTGTGATTTTGTTTGAAGCTGATGTAAAGGTACATAATTATCTAATGTGGGGAGTGAATCTGGTGGATAAAGTGGGTGACATGAAGGTGGATGGAATCAGGAGGGGGAGAGAATGAAAAAGGGTGATGGGGAGGGTTGGGGAGTGACGAGAGACACGGATATGGGAGAAAGAACGACAAAATAGGAGGAATGGACGCGGATTGGAGAGAGAGAGAGAGGGGGGGGAATGCAGGAGGTAAGGCTTTCCTGAAATTGGAAGATTCAGGATACCATTGAGCTTTGAACTCCCCAGGGTGAATATGAGATGAATTATGTGCTCCCAGTTCATTTTCGTTTGAGTGGGATTCACTTAAGAGAATAAATCAAGCTGCAAAGGTAAAGGTTCCATTATTGTCACATAATACTACATTTAGAATGTAACATACATGAAATCCTTGAAAATTTGTCTACTGTAAACTTTTGTCCAGTGCCCTTTACAGAAACCTACAACACCTGGTGTTCCTAGACAGCCTTCCCTCCAAGTATTGGCCAGTCCTGAGGCTGCTTAGCTTCTGAGATCAGACAATCTCAGGTGCATTCCGGCTATTAGGTGCAAGCTTTGGAGACTGACTGTGGGCTGACAGGCTGGGGACAGCATGTACTCAAATCTGCTACTTCTGAAGAGCGAGGAAGAACCTGGAACACAGGTACAGAGACCATGTGACCAACATATTAAAGAAACAGTACACTGTTTGATCAGGGGACATTTTAAGGATGCAGCACAGGAGCAACAGCATTTTGAGATATACTGTGCTGAAGTGGCTTTATGTGGCCAAAGAAAATGTCACTTTAAAAGGGGACTTGTTGGATCCCATAGTGGCCAAAGAAAACATGTTGAATCCCATCATGGTCAAGAGAAAAGCCACTTCTGAACACCACCATGGGCAAAAGAAAAGGTCACTTGAACTGATCCGTATTTGGTTTCTGGAAGCAGAAGAAATACTGCGTTTGGATCATGACGTTATGAAGGTCACTTTGGACTGACTCATGAATGGGTTCTGGAGGCTTTGTGAAAGTCACATGCTTCATTTTCCATAGAAAAGGTAAAGAGGAGTTTTGTCTACCACTCGTCTGAAAGGACATTTTGCTGGAAGCAACTCAACAAGCATTTAGTGAGTTTACAACAGTCTGTCACCCCAGTTTCTCCCACCTCATTTGTAAATACTTCTTTGCATCAATTTAAGAGTCTTCAGGATCTCTGAGACTGGATTTCGAACTGACGTTCCAGAATTGGGCCTGAACTGTAATGGTGGGATATTTTACACACATACACACACACGCGTATAGTTGCACATAGTTGGGGGTAAAGTTTAGATAAGTTAGATGAGGTGTTATATATTTGGTGATTAAAAAATTAAAATATCATTTAAAATATAACACCAGAAACAGTGTTATTCCTCTCGTTTGCATTCAGCCTAAGCCTGGCAGTGGAGAAGTCCAAGTCAGTGTGCATTTAGGAAGTGAAATTGAAATGGCATACACCAAGGATCTCAGGATGGCCATTGTGGACTGGTCTGCACTTGGTCTCACCGACGTAGAGGAGACCACACTGGGAACAATAATGCAGTTGACAATGCTGGAGAAGGAGGAATTTGAATTTTCCCCATACGTTTATAAAACAAAATCACATCTAGACACTACATTGAGAACAGTTTATACTCAACTGACATAAAAATGCAACCTAAGGGATTTGTTTTAACAAGCAAAGTAATTGAAATAGATTTTTAAGGTAATTGCATTCCCATTCCTCTCAAATCTAATTAAAAATTAGATTGAATTTTCATTAAAAATGCTGCCATTTGGAAAATGTTCTAACCAATGGTTCCATTTTCATATTCATTCTCAGAACCTGGGCATCTCCAACACTGCTCATCCTAGTTTCTCTTCCACATACAGCATGGGAACAACCACCCAATTACACCCAATTAACCTACAACCCCTGATACATTTTGAATTGGAGTTTGAGTAGTGAAGGTGAATCCAACAATATTTTAGTAGATGATCAACAATGTCCATCAGAAGTCTCCCTGTGAGATGAATATGGTAATTCTATGGTCTGTGCAGGGTGATCAAGTCAAAACTGGAAAAAAAAACATAATAAAGTTTTTTAAATTGTCCTAATTCAATTCTCAATGCAAATACAAATGCAATAAAATCCCCAATGATCCAGAATTCAAGCAACTGGCAAAAAAAAACCCCATGGAAAATAAATAAGTTAAAAATATTTTTTTTTAAAATTAGCGCCCCCTTGCAGTCACTTCACCAATCACACAACAGTCTCAAGCCACGGGAAAAGTTCATTTATCCAGCAAAAACCAATCCCCATAGGTGCCTGATACCAGGGGTTTTACTGGATCAGGTACTCAGAACAAGACCCCTACAAACTC
The DNA here is from genome assembly GCF_036971445.1 of Narcine bancroftii. Lineage (NCBI taxonomy): Eukaryota > Metazoa > Chordata > Chondrichthyes > Torpediniformes > Narcinidae > Narcine > Narcine bancroftii. Next base: position 20,974,437 of record NC_091482.1, on the reverse strand, counting down.
ATCGAAATTACTGACTTTAATTTAATTTGCACATTTCTTTTAATTGAATCTGAATATATTGTTTTGAACAAGCTTTGTTTTATTTGTAATGAAAGTGAAGTTATGAGAATGCATACTGTATTTAAATTTAATCATATTTTAGGTGGAAAGTTTTAATTGTATTGTCGGGTTGGATGCTCACATTTCCACCCTGACCATGATGTTGAAAATAGTGGGATTTTGAGGCTTTGTTATTCTAAGAACAATCAACAGGGTTAGAGGCTTCCGAGCAGAAAAATGGATGTGCAACAAGCATTAAAATTTAATATAAATGCATTGTTAGAAATACTACCCATTCCATTTAAGGTGGATATTAACCAACCAATAAGAGAGTGCTCAGAGGAAAGGGACATTTCTGGCAAGTTCAGCATTTATTGCCAATTCCCAAATGTACCATCCATTGGGATCATTTCCCAGACATTAGGATCTCTCCAATGGCCACCAGGCGGCATGATGCTGATTTTGAGATGTCCCCTCCAAGCGGAACAGTAACGATTATCCCCCATTTGTTACAGTTCAAATCGGAACCAAAGAGTTGGTATATTCTCCTTACTTCTGTGGGGGTTTCCTCTGAGTACTCGGCTTTCTGACCACCCTCTGAAAGCATATGGGGTTCATAGGTTAATTGGTGTATTTTGAGGGCAAGGGCCCATTACTGTGCTGTATCTCTAAATTGACTTTAAAACCTAAAAAGCTGAGGAAAATATCATTTTACCTATATGCTTACAAGTGGATTTTAATGAGGCAGTTGGTTGGCAGGAAAAAAGGGAATAGTTTTTTAAAATAAATTTGCCTGAATATGCAAATATTGTGAAGTTTTTAAAAACCGTTGCTCTTGGCATCGAAAGTCTCACCATTGAGGCCATCGGGTTATGGATCTTCATCTTGCCTACATCTCCATGACACTGTCACCTCCTAATCCAGTCACCTCCTCTTTCCCACTCACCAAGGCCACACATTGCAGCCTAACTTCCCCAAGTGCTGCACAGAGCAAGCTACTTATTCATCTTTGTATTCGGCCCAATGAGCTGAATATCGTGTCCAGCCAAACTTCAGGGTCTATTTAAACCATCGTATTTACAATTTAAAGCAAATATATTGAACTGCAACCATCTGCAAATGATAAAAACTCTGAAAAGCTCAGTGTATGCATTTAGAAATGATGATTAAAATTGGAGTGAACTAAATTCAATTTGACATGAGTAAAATAAATCCTATCCATTTTGATCCATAAACTAGACATGGTCACAGTCATACTTAAATTAATTATAACCAGCAACCTCATTATGTTAGAATTGCTGGTTCAAGCAATGTGATATATCTATGATTTGTTCTCAAAGTGAGTATATCAGTGCAAGTATAAAAGTAAAATCGGACTTTTCCATTGAGCAATGGGTTATAAATTTTAAATTTAGATATACAGCACGATTACAGGCCCTTTCGGTGCACAAGCCCATGCCGCCCAATTGACCTACAGCCCCTGGTACATTTTGAACAGTGAGAGGAAACTGGAGCACCCAGGGAAAACATGGGGAGAACGTACAAACTCCTTCCAGACACCGCAGATTTCAAACCCCAGCTACGACCACTAACCACTTCACTATCTTCTGAGGATGGGAGGACTATTTCTCATTTTCTGGTATAGAACCCTAGAATATTACAGCACAGAAAAACAGGTCATTCAACCCCTTTGGTCTGTGGCAACCAGTAAAACTAGCTAGTCCCTATTACATTGAGGTCATTTTTAAATCAAGTAATAGCTGTTCCTACCATTTATTTGTGATCTAAGATCTGAATTGCTGCCAGGAAAAATTTTTGCAGGCTTTTCAGATCAGAATCAGAATTGTTCTGTTTATCACAGGCTGCCATGTCAATTTGAAGTTAATCAATTTCCCTGGTAAGCAAGGTGATAGTCCATTGAGATAAAAGATAATGCATTTTCATTAATTTATCTAGTCTAATTCATATAGATTCAATTTTTCTCCAAAATATTAAAGCCAGATAAACCCGGAATGGTAAAGAGAGCTGAATTTGGTCAGGTTGACTTCCGGCAATAAAATGAGAGCTCTCTGAGTCCAGTACTTTATGAAGTAAATCCAGTCCACCAAGCAATGAAATTTAACACAAATATTGGGATAAGAGGATAGCAAGGCTAAACAGATTGAGTCTGTATTCTACGAAGTTTAGAAGATGGAGGGATAATTACTTTGAAACATGAATGTCCTAAAAGCGTATGATAGCATAGATATTGAGCTGTTTTAACTAGTGGGAGAATCTCAATCGAGGGGGATAGAGATTGAAGACAAACGGTCGATCATTTAAAACCATGAGACATAGAAGTTTCTTCCTGAGAAAGTGGTGAAATATTCTTTGCCCCAGAGAGTTGAGGGCAAGCCTACTGGTAGATAAATATTTGAAAGATTTGAACTATAGATAACTGGCACAGAGAAGGATAGAGCTATGATTATTTTGAATGGAAGGGCAGACTTACATAGAACAATACAGATCAGTACAGGCCCTTCGGCTCTCATGTTTATGCCAACCCATATATTCCTTCCTAAAAAAAACTACTAAATCCTCCCTATCCCATAACCCTCTATTTTTCTTTCATTCATGTGTCTGTCTAAGAGTCTCTTAAATGCCCTCAATGTTTCAAACTCCACCACCATCCCCAGCAAGGCGTTGCAGGCCCCCACAACTTGAGGAGCCAAAAGGTCTAATCCTGCATCCATTTCCCCTCTTCTAATAGATTGATTTTACATCACATGTGCATTCCAAAAGGGGATAAGATCCTGCATCTGAACAGCTGTTAAATGCCAACAAAGAAAAGATAAATTAAATAAAATTAGAATATTTTTGGTTTATTGCTCTTGGGCCTCATTTTTCTTTTGTCAGTGTTAGAAACAGAATTACCTTTAAAGAAATTGCTCGAGACAAAAATTGAGAACAAAGAACATTTATTACAACAACAATGCAAAGTTGGGTGCTTCCCCTTACCCTGGGAATACACACATACACTGGGGCTCACCCAACTTTTATACAGTAAATTTCAGTATCAGAATACCCTCCCCCTTACATTCTTCTGCCCCCTGGATGGGTTTGGCAGAGGCAATCCTTCCTGCCTACGTGCAGTTTCAGTATACTTGGAGGACCAGGGGGTATCCTGTCGGTGTCCCTTCATGTTATTGTCCTTATTCACACCTTCCTGATTCTCGGAGCTACAGTCTCTTGGTATGTAGAGTTGGCTCATCCTGTCTAGGGTTGGCTAATTTAATATGTATAACTTTGTAAATCTGTGTAAGGTTAACTAATTAGATATGTAGAACTTGGCACCTCTGTCTATCCAGACTACCTCAACTTCCTACATTCTATTGTTCCTTACCGCTCCTTATCTTATTCTTATGGTGGCTCATTGTTCTTGTCACAAAGACTAGAAGATTCTTATGTTAATCGTGCTGACTCTGCTTTCCTGCATCCTAATTCCCAAGCTCATCCTGTTTGTACTGGTTACAGCCATTAACTGATGTATGAATTTTAGTTTCCTTCATGTTCATAATTTTAGATCAGTTTTCCCATCTCTCACATCAGTAACTTTAGTTTGAGTTTTCAATGTAATTTCTTTCACAAAGATGCCACGCAGGTATTTTGGGACATTCTGACCAGGAAGTGGTGGTGTCAACTCATGTTTTTCTGACAGCCTGGCATGCTGTTGTGAGAGATGATAGATTATAGGAAGTAAAGTTAGTATGAATAAAATAAAGAATAAAATAGACTAGACTAGAGGAAGTTAAGTAAGTGCTGAATAGGGATGAATTCCGATAAGAGTGTGAGGAAGGGTTCCGCAAGTACAATAGAAGAAAGGTCATAGTGATAGAAAGAACTAGCAAGTTCTGCATATAGAATTAGTAAGTCCTGGGGGTTGAGAGGTGTGAATAAGGACAAAGGCAGATTCATGAATAAGGACAATGACATGATGGGACCCAGACAGGATACCCCATGGTCTTCCAAGTTTGCAGAACCTGCACGTAGGCAGACAGAATTACCAAATGCCAAACCAATCCAGGAGGCAGAAGAATGTTAAGGGGGGGGGGGGGTATCTCTACACTGAAATGAACTGTATAAAAGTTAGGTGAGCCCCAGTATGTGTGTGTGTTCCCATGGTAAGGGGAAACACCCAACTTTGCACTGTTGTACAATAAATGTTCTTTGTTCTCAATTTTTGTCTCGAGCGAAATCTGTGAAGGTACTTCTGTTTCTCACACTGTCAAACTTGGAGGGCTTTTAAATGTGGATCCAGCTATTCTCTCTCTTCATTTCCACACACATCTCCGAGCATGGAGCACCGAAGAACTGAGTCGAGGTGAAGGTCAAATGTTGGTCAGTATCACTGTCCGCTCTATCACTGGGCTCAGTACTGAGTCCAGTTGAGCCAAGAAGGAATTTAGACTTACTGACATATGAGTGTCTTTAAAATGGGATTATTCACCTTGTGGAACAAAATAATTGCTGTAAGCTTTTCATAATTTGTTCTTTGCATTGTAATATGACTTTGGCACTTTAATAATTATTATTTTATTGATTTAGTGTACAATCTGTTGACTGTAGAACAAAAGTAGTTGAGTGTGGAACAATCTGTTGTTCTATACTCATCAGATGAGGCATTAATACAGATTAATTATACTTTAATACAAGTTAAAATATAAATTGTTGAGTATGAACCACTGACATCTGTTTTTAGGCAAGTGTTCTAAACTCAACAGTTGACACCAATAGGCTTGGCCTCAACTCTCTGTGGTGAAGTTTTTACATCTAAGGTCACTTTTCTTTTCTGGAAGGTCCATCAACTGAGTTCAATGTTGCACTTAGGCTTGTGTGAGCTTGCACAGAGGAACTCAGCCACTCTTGTAGCATCTGTAGGAGGTAAAGATATATTACTGACATTTCGGACCGAAGCTCTTCTTCAAGGAATAAGCAAAGAACTGAAAACTGGCAGAGGGAGGAGTCCAGACCAACAAAAGATGTTCATTGGATATGATAAGAAAGCAGTAAGAATTGATTTTGACTCTTGTGAAAGGGGACAGGGGAGAGAGAAAGAAAGAGCTGAGAAAGGTGGCAGAGGGAAGAAGGGTTGGGGCTTTAAACGGAAACCAGAGAAGTCGATGTTAATGCCATCTGGTCTCCATGAAGCCAGAGTACCTGGAGAAAGCCCAGTCAGAGGATGAGGTGTTGTTCCTCTAGTTTGCAGGTGGTCTCTTGCTGGCAACATGATTTTCATCCTATTTCCTTTGTATTCTAGTCCTTGAAAAGAGAAAGCATTCGCATTGCGTCATCAGCAATAGGATTGTATCTGGAGACACAGACACCAACATAAGCTAATAATGCGAACACACTCCACCTCTGAGATCTAAATCATTTCAGTCAGCCACCTAACTACCAGTACTTCCTCAGCACAAGAAATGAGGAGTAGGTCATGAAGTCTCAATCTCTGGTCTGCCATTCAATTATATCATTATCATAACATGTTCAAGGAGGACATCAGAAGCAAGTAAGTTTAATTGTTTATCCCATTGCAAAAATATCACGAGAGGCAGGGCAATGCAATCTTTTGTTTTGCACACGTCAGTAAAAGAACAAGGTATTGCTGATAGTTACTTGAGTTGCTTGCCAAGTTTCCAATCAAATGCTAGCCATAAAGGAAATATTACCTTTTTAGATTTTAATTTTAACGATACAGCCCAGGAGAGGTGCCATGAAACCCATGCCACCCAATTAACCTACCAACCATTTTCATTTTTGAAGGGGGGGGGGAATGAAGCCAGAGTACCTGGAGAAAGCCCAGGCAGAACATAGGGAGAACCTTTTAGACAGCGCTGGATTCGAACCCGGATCCCTGTGGCTGTAATAGTGCTGCACTATCCATGCTTCCTGTCAATACGTCTATCCACGTCCAGATCTGTAACTCAGGTGCATTGATTCTTTATCAGAATGTGATCATCTGTATCTTGGTACTTTCAAGTAAATAACTAAAGTTATAATGCCGTTACATAATCCTCCATAATTATGGTTAATGATTTTCTGAGCATGGCATTCCATGTAGTCTTTAAACGGTAATTAATCTTTAATCTTTAAACGGTACTTTCGATGCTTAATCAAGTCAGGGGTGGGGTAGGAGTGGCAGATTACAGGGTAATAAGACGTTGGTGCGGCCTAATTTGGAGTTCTGTGTGCAGTTCTGGTCGCCTAATTATAGGAAGGATATAAAAGAGTGGAGAGAGTGCAGAGAAGGTTTACCAGAATGTTTCCCGGGTTTAAGCATCTAGAGTATAGGGAGAGATTGGACAGATTAGATCTTTATTCTTTGGAGCGTAGAAGGTTGAGAGGGGATTTGATAGAAGTATTTAAGATTATGAAAGGGATAGACAGAGTGGATGTGGATAGACTATTCCGTTAAGAGGAGGAAAGATTAAAACAAGAGGACATGAGTTAAGAATTAAGGGGCAGAGGTTTAGAGGTAACATGAGGGGGAACTTTGTGGAAGTAGCCGTGTGGAATGAGCTTCCGGGAGAAATAGTGGCGGTGGAGTCAATTGTATTATTTAAGAAAAGGTTGGACAGGTATATGGATGAGAAGAAGATAGAGGGTTATGGGCATTGTGCAGGGAGGTGGGACTAGAAAAGGGTGTTTGGTTCGGTGCGGACTAGAAGGGCCTAATGGCCTGTTTCCGTGCTGTAATTGTTATTATATATGTTAATTATTCTAGTCTCCATGATTATTTTCTTCAGAAGCCAAATGATAAACTACAGGGATGTTCTATAATGAGCAGTGGCTGGGTTACATGCTAACACTGGACAATGAAGGTTTTGCTTTCTCTATTGATTTTGGACTGCTAATCACGAAAATCACCCAAAAAATATCCTATTGTATACCTTTTTTTAGATATAACTTATTTTTGTAATTTCCTGTTATATTTTAAGTCTACTTCAAGCCATGACGTGCAACATCATTGAAAATTTGTTTCTGCTTTCGGAACGTGGATTCTTTCTTCCCTGTTAAACTTGGTGCAGTCAGTGACAAACTCCAGGACATTGTGAATGGAAAAGTGGCATTGGGGCAACTGGAATCCACCAATTCTGGCCGACTCTTGTTGGACACTGACACGGGAGGCATCAGATGCGGAGGACAAACGCAACTCAGCGGCAAAATATTGCTAGATCACTTGAACTAACTCAGTGTGCCAGCAGCGTTATGCGATTAAACATGCTAAATTCAATCAAAGTCAATTTAATGTTTCTCCAAATTCCTACGCGATGCAACAAATCTGATTTTTTTTTTTGTGCGCAGCATGCAGCGTGGATGATTAATGGTTAAATATTGAAAACTCTATGGCAGCAAAATGAAAAAAAAAAGTGAAACACTTATAATTGTATAAAGTCTTGCACATGCTCAAGATATCGCACATTCCTTTGCAACCACACAACCCATTGTAAGGCAGGGAATGTGGACAAGTCAAGGCAGATTTCAGTATCCTAGCACGGGGCTATACCACTCAGACTTTGCTAGAAAGGCCCAAGTGCTTTTGCAACCCATGAGGAAATGAGTCACAGAACTGGAGAATTTTTTTTAAACAACGGCAGTTGCTGGAAATTGGAAATAAAACCAGAAAATACACAGCAAGACAAGCGGCATCAGAAGGGAAAGAAGCAGAGGGAACATTTCTTCATCTGAACGATCTTTGACCTGCTGAGTATTTTCAGCAGGTTCCGTTTTTAATTAAAGTTACAGACTTTTGAGGTCAATTTAACCCTGACGAACAACTGATTTAAATGGTATGAATATAGTAAGATCAGCTGTAGCTGCCATTAGCCACTCACAATATTGACCTCCACTGATGCCTCCAGTGAACAGATAACACAGTTAAGTACTGCTTGGATGCCGATGTTCTTAAATTAGTAAAGCAAAACCAGCTCGGGAATTGGTTGCATTATTGATTAATTTGTATAGGTCCAGTCGCTCATTACAATCTGTATGCTCACACTCAATAGATGTTGAATCTCCCTCCCTCCCCAACACTTTACCTCAGTTAGTTAAGAAAACAACAATGTGAAGGAAAACTTAAATAATCCAGCAAACCACATATCCCACATCAACATTACTCACTTTTTAAAGATCACCAAACAATTCAGCACATTACTGGATAAGGCATTTTCATGATACAGATTCTTGTTTTCCTTGCTCCTTGATTGTAGTATTGAATAAATACGAAATGCTCCTTTGGTTCTTTCTTCTTTTACTGTTCACCCTCATTTTAATTATATCTAAATAGAGATTTGGCCAGACTTTAAACACCTGAGTAAAACTGTCCAGGGAAACGCTACACCAGCAAGTGCGTCCTGATTAGTCACTAAGTGAATACCTTTGGTGCTTGGCAATCTTTTTTTCTCCCAGCTCAAAGAATCTAAACCACAATGCCTCGTGGATTGAAAAATTAGACTGACATGAATCTGGGGAGAATAAAAATTCTGCATCTCAAAGAGAAGCCTGTCAAATCAACCACACCCTCCTGACAGATATGATAACAATATGCTGACATTGTGACCTCACCGCACAAATTAAATCTAATTCTGTCAAACACTTGTCGGGAGAAGGTAAGAAGAGTGCTCGGAGGCGCCTTTCTGGCGTGAGGATTGCTATGGAAATTAAATATGTTATTGTTGAATTAATGAGCCAGCCACGTATTTCAAAGTTGCCAAATAATTACAATATGAATTAAATATATAAAGTTTAATATGTATTTAATATTGTTAAATGTACAACTATTAATTTTTCCTTCCATGATCATGTAAATTATAGGACAAATATGTAGTTGGATTCCAATCTCCGGTGTGTTGAATATTGGTCTTCAGTGAGATATACAATTTTTATGAGCTTATTTAAATACATTAAACATGTCTTAAATATTGTTTCAGCCTTGCCTTGATGTGCGAACGCAATAAAATATGTCCATAGAGGAAGATACTTCTTGACCTTCGAATGAATGCTTTGTTTGCAGAATAAATACATTAATCTGAATGACTGAGCTCTCTTCTCAACCTTGTTATGAGCACTGTGGTTGACACTCTTTGTATTTGACGAATTTTGGCGTAACAACAGATTGAGAAAGAGCTCATTAAGCCCGTGTTCCCTCTAAATGTCACACAGGAGGTCATGGAAAGCACCATTTCCCCTCAAAGTTGCTATATGCAAGAGAATTCGACAAAATTCCTGAAACTGTGCATCAAGCATTCAACTCTGAATCCAGCTGGGATGCAGAGACAATTGTTCTCACAAGGGATCTATCAATAACTTGATTTCTCTCTCCTAATCTATTATTTCAGCATTTTCTGTTTTTATTTCACAATTCTGGCATCTGCATTTTCATTTTCATTTTCACTCCATCTCCTCGAGCAGATGTCTGAACTGTTATGTGTTGTGAACACACTGATCTTCTCTATTAATATTTTGAAATTCTTTTGCCAAACAAATACTCATCCCTCTCCTTCCTGAAGGAACTAATTGGCACATGGTGCATGAAAAGTAATTTGGGAATCAGTGGGGAAAAACCTTCTAACCTTTAGTCTTGTTGGAGGCTTGTTATCATCACTCACCATTGCCATATTTATAAACCAACTTCTTTATATTTACAACATGTGTCTCTCTGGATTTCAAAAAGATTCAAAAAAAGATTACATGGCACTTCAATCTTTTTCTCCTTTACATATATTCTAGATGTTCAGTATCCTTGGCTAATCATAACATTTTGAGATGATTATTATTTTTTTGAACAGGGAGCACGAAAAAGGACAATTAATGAGTTCCTTTCTCACTTCTAACCTGCAAGAACAAACCGTGGGTAGTGGAGAGATATTTTAAAATGTGTGTGCCATTGATCATGTTGATTTCAGTATTTTAAATTATATTCTTCCAGATTTTCTGCTTGTGTCCACAAAGCAGAGTTCTGCCTTGTCCTAGTGTTGCAGACACAAACAAATAATGCGTAAATTGGTAAAGGATGTCTAGAAAAAATATGAGTATTTGCTGGTTAAAAAATAAATGTATTCCCATCCCCAAGGAGAAAATAATCCATATGTTGCTTCGCAAGCAAATGACGTGTTGCTCTAACAGCTTTGAGCAGATCAATAAACTGATTACAATATTGTTTATGTTTACTCACACTAGACATGGTCTGTCTGCCTTAACTATAATGGTTAGGTAATGCCAATATTTAAACATATCAGGGAATTGTTCAGTAAACCAGATATAAATAAACCAACCTAAATTGGAACAATGGCTACGGAGTTAATCCAGCCTGAAAACATAGAATATATCAGTGGTTCTCAAGCATTTTTCTTTCCACTCACATACCACTTTAAGTCATTCCTATGCCATCGGTGCTCTGTGATTAGTAAGGGATTGCTTAAGGTGGTATGTGAGTGGGAAGGGAAGAATCACTGCTCTAGAAATACTGAAATATTTTGCTTGAGAAAAATTGTCATTGGCCATTTTCTTTGGAGTAATGAAACCCTGCACATAACGAGTGCATTAGGTACGATTAAAAGTGGTTTTCAAACATTTTCTTTCCACCCACATACCACCTTAAGCAATCCCTTACTAATCACAGAGCACATACTTAAAGTGGTATGTAAGTGGAAAGAAAAAGGTTGAGAACCATTGCTTTAAATTTAAAAAAATCTACTAGTGATATTATGATCTTTAATGGTCTTTATTTATCTAAATTAATTTAACACCCCATGCCTTTGATTTATGTGATTTTGCACGATTTTGAAACTTTGCATTTGCTTAAAGGGACCGCCATTTTAAAATGATTCTGAAATCCAGAAGATTCCAAACAACAGCAGGTGTTCAGTCCCAATGATCCCAGTTAAAAGGTTAGGCACCTGTACAATAAAATCCCTGATATCCGGATTTCAAGCAACCGGCAGCCTTTAGAACTGGCAAAAAAAATTACAGAAAATAGATAGATAAAAAATACAAAAATTTCAAATTGACATCCCCCAGCAGTCAGTTCACCAATCCATGCAACACTCTATCTCAAGCAACCGGCAAATTCACTGATCTGGCATCTATCAATCCCCATAGATGCTGGATACTGGGGCTTTTACTATATTTGTTTCAGGTTCTAAAAAATGTATTGGTCTATTGTTAAATTATTTCATTATTGAAATAGATTATTTTTAAATTTCTTCACTACAAATTACATTCATAAAATAAGCCTGTTTCTAAAATAAAATAAGGTTTGATGCCATTTCAGTCAGCGACATACTCATGTGTATCTTTATCCTTCTCATTTTTCGGCCCAGCCACCCACCCTTCTGAGCTCCCGACCGCAGATCCTCACCCCAGCCACCTGGCCATCTGAATTCCCGACACCCTGCCACCCATCCATCCGAACGACTGATTGCAGATCCTCGTCTTGCCTCATCTTGCAGACCTGCCTACCACGCAGAACCCTGCCAAAGACTTCATCCACAATCTTGCCCTCATCCATCTTCTCTGTCACCTCACAAGACACGATTTCCTACGCAGAAATCCATGCTGATATTTCTAATCAGCCCTTGCCTTTCCAAATGCTATCAAGTCCTCTCTCTCAAAATCCCCAGCCATAACTTCAAAGTTCAAACTTCATTGGCCTGGCTTATCCCTGCTGGCCTTCTTAAACAAAGGCACCATATTTGATATCCTCCAGTCATCTGCGACTTCTTCTGTGACTACACCACAGAAATCTCTGTCAGAGTACCAGAAAACTCTTCCCTCATTTTCAGGACCCACAGATGCATGCACATTTATGTGCTTTAGGACCTCCATCACCTCCTTCTTCATAATGTTGATATACTCCACAATACTATCATTCTCAATAATAATTAACCTCCTTACACTGTTGAACTCTGCAGATCCTGTCAACAGATCACTGCTTATATCGAAATCCCAGAAATAATCAACGTGCGACTCATTGCATATTCTTTTTCAAATGCACAATTAAAATGTAGCTGAACATTCTTGCATGACATGGTAATTAAATATTTTTTTCTAAATCTTTTAATAAACAAACTAACAGCTATTAATTAAAATTGTATTAATAACTCTCTTCCACATAGTTGACATTTTTCACTCCAGAATGGAAAACGAGCCGATCTTCTAATCATTAAATTTTATCTGCAGGTGTTTTACTCCAAAAAGATTTCGTGACCAAAATTTATTTAAATTGCAGTGAGAGAATATTAGGGTACAGACGTTTATGGTGGTTCTCACGCCTAGCATATTATCAACACTCTGACTTCTCTTTCATTAGAACTGCAGCAATATTAATAATTAAATAGCTGCTATTCAGTCAATTTGGGACTTGATGCTTTTGTTCGGATATGGGAAAGTCATTATCCTCCAATCTAATCACAGATTTCTTTATCTTAAGACTCTATTCCAAACTGAATGTAATCTTAGTCTTAAAAGTACCTAAAGATTCTGCAGGCTCATTTTCAATCAGAAATGGCTTCCCAGTGAGACATGTTCTTCATTTGGCAAAAAAAAAATCCTCCTCTTTCCCACAACTTTAAGGCTGTGGTCTAAGTTCATCTGGTAAACCAGATCTGCCAGACTGATAACACGAAAGGGCAAACAATTATCTTCAATGTAATTTTTATTTAAATTTTAGGCATACAGCAAGGTAACAGGCCATTTCGGCCCACAAGTCCGTGCTGCTCAATTTACACCCAATTAACCTACACCCCCAGTATGTTTTGAAGGGTGGGAGGAAACCAGAGCTCCCGGGGAAAACCCTCACAAGTCAGGGAGAGAGTACAAACTCTTTACAGGCATCGGGGGGATTCGAACCCCAGTGCCGATCGCTGGCGCTGCAAAGGAGATGTGCTAACCACCAAAATGCCGCCCCGTAAATTTATCTGGGAATGAGGAAGTGAAGAATTCAGCTGGGATTCGACGTTCTTGAACTTCCAACTCCTGATTTTTGTTCAAAGCCACATCTCATTAGTGGAATGGGCAGGCAGGATGCAAATTAAGTCTTGAGAAAAGTAAACTAATTGTCTTGATAAAAAGGGAAGGGAATGTTTAGAGAAACCCAAAAGTTCTCAAAGCCCAAGTCCTTAAATCTATGAGATGAAAGCTATATAAAATCTAATCGCATTTTTCTTTTTAGAATAAGAACACAGAAAGTATGATTTTTTTTAAAAATCCATTGAAACCATTTCTGCAAATGCTGATTAGAGTGCAGTTGTAGTGCCATAATAAAACTGTAAAGCAAATATGACATAAATCTACTAAGATCTTGCTCAGTAAAATAAATCATAGCTGGTAGGAATGATGCGAGTCAACTTCTGTCATGGCACAAAAGATTAAAATGAGATTTAATAGGGATTCTTAAATTATTTAGGGCTTCGATTCAATGAGTCGATTCCTCCTGTTGGGGTGTCATTCACAAAGGGCAAGCAATTCAAAACTGTTTAATTTCCAAAGTCCACTCCGTTTGTGGACTGTCAGAAATGCATTTTACCCAGTAAACTGATTTTATTTTTATTAATTTGCAGATACTTGGTACCATGCCGTGTCTTTCTGACTGTGTAATTAGCATTTCCTTAAATAAATTGGATGATTAACATTAACTGCTTTTTATTGGAACAAATGATGAGAAACCAATATGTCTTAAGCAAGTTATGTGTTAACCAAGAAATAATTGTTGGCTCTATTGCACAGCATGCCGGCAATGATGTTAGAAAAAGTGAAGAATTTATTTTGTACTGTACAAGGAAACCACCTTCATAAGACAAAGCATTAAAATATTAATAATCAGAATTTATTTTTACTCATTACTACAATATTTATGTAAGATTTTTATTTGTCACCTTATGATTTTACAGAGGTTAGATAACCAGCCCAATTTTATATTTTGGTTGCTTTTAGTTGCTGACATTGCACCATTAAAACTTCTCATATTTGGATAAAAAAAAGATCAGGACGATAATCTTTCATTTATGTATTTCTTTATGTAATTTCTCTTTTCAGTGTCGGTGCGCTGCAATGGCTCAGTAAAAGGAGGTGTATAACACTCCTTCTGTCTGATGGCTTACAGGTCACCCTTGGGCAAGGTGTAGTATCTATTTCGCCTCTCATTCATGGTCACGTGAAGCCATGGATTGCAAATGGCAGATGGTCTTTACAAGCAGATTCTCCAAATTGGAATTTATGGTTATAAAATTTAAAATGCTGGTAACCCTGGCTATTGAAGAAGGCAACGGGAAACCACTTCAGTGCTTCTTCCCTTGTATAATCATGAACTCAACATCAACTACAGTCTCGGCTCACTGATGGAGCATTCACTGAAGAATAGGGGAGGCAACGACTACAATTCAGAGGGTCAGAGATGGTGATGGATGGAGAGACATGATCACCCATGCTGAGCGGCAAGGAAGCTGAATGATGATGAATTTCCTAAATGATTTACATCAATTAAAGTAGTTTTAAAATTCAGTCACTTTAGGAAACTCAGCAGTGGGTTTCTGCATAGCATATTCCAACAAATAGTAATATGCAAATGACTTGACAATATTTTTGATGTTGATTAAGGACAGATGAAAATTTTATTATCATAGCATTGCATAATGTACATTTGCAATAAAATTGTTAAATCTCTCATTTGAAGATAATGAAAAAAATGAGTATTTTCTTCTCCATTGACAACAGCGTGAAGCAAGGCTGCGTCCTCGCACCAACCCTCTTTACTATCTTCTTCAGCATGATGTTGAAACAAGCCGTGAAAGACCTCAACAGTGAAGACGCTGTTTACATCCGGTACCGCACGGATGGCAGTCTCTTCAATCTGAGGCGCCTGCAAGCTCACACCAAGACACAAGAGCAACTTGTCCGTGAACTACTCTTTGCAGACGATGCCGCTTTAGTTGCCCATTCAGAGCCAGCTCTCCAGCGCATGACGTCCTGTTTTGCGGAAACTGCCAAAATGTTTGGCCTGGAAGTCAGCCTGAAGAAAACTGAGGTCCTCCATCAGCCAGCTCCCCACCATGACTACCAGCCCCCCCACATCTCCATCGGGCACACAAAACTCAAAATGGTCAACCAGTTTACCTATCTCGGCTGCACCATTTCATCAGATGCAAGGATCGACAAAGAGATAGACAACAGACTCGCCAAGGCAAATAGCGCCTTTGGAAGACTACACAAAAGAGTCTGGAAAAACAACCACCTGAAGAAACACACAAAGATCAGCGTGTACAGAGCCGTTGTCATACCCACGCTCCTGTTCGGCTCCGAATCATGGGTCCTCTACCGGCATCACCTACGGCTCCTAGAATGCTTCCATCAGCGCTGACTCCGCTCCATCCTCAACATTCATTGGAATGACTTCATCACCAACATCGAAGTACTCGAGCTGGCAGAGTCCGCAAGCATCGAATCCATGCTACTGAAGATCCAACTGCGCTAGGTGGGTCACATCTCCAGAATGGAGCACCATCGCCTTCCCAAGATCGTGTTATTTGGCGAGCTCTCCACTGGCCACCGAGACAGAGGTGCACCAAAGAAGAGGTACAAGGACTGTTTAAAGAAATCTCTTGGTGCCTCCCACATTGACCACCGCCAGTGGGCTGATCTC
Source organism: Narcine bancroftii (assembly GCF_036971445.1). Lineage (NCBI taxonomy): Eukaryota > Metazoa > Chordata > Chondrichthyes > Torpediniformes > Narcinidae > Narcine > Narcine bancroftii. The sequence continues at coordinate 20,958,725 of NC_091482.1, read as the reverse complement.
GCCTCCAACCGTGCATCTTGGCGCCTCACAGTTCGGCGGGCAGCAACCTCCTTTGAAGAAGACCACAGAGCCCACCTCACTGACAAAAGGCAAAGGAGGAAAAAACCAACACCCAACCCCAACCCACCAATTTCCCCTTGCAACCGCTGCAACCGTGCCTGCCTGTCCCGCATTGGACTTGTCAGTCACCAACGAGCCTACAGCAGACGTGAACATACCCCTCCATAAATCTTCGTCCGCAAAGCCAAGCCAAAGAAAGAGAAAGAAGAAAGATTTGACTGAAAGTTGTTCAAAGGAAGCTAGACTCACCTCGACAAATAAATCTTTAAAAAAGTGGTTCTCAACCTTTTTCTTTCCACTCACATACCACTTTAAGTAATCCCTATGCCTTCAGTGCTCTGTGATTAATTAGTAAGGGATTGCTTAAGGTGGTATGTGGGTGGGAAGGGAAGGTTGAGAATCACTGCCCTAGACCCAATTGTTACTGAAATATTTTGTTTGAGAAAAATTGTCATTGGCCCATTTCCTTTGGAGTTCTAAAACGGTGCACATAACGAGTCAATTAGCTACAATTAAAACAGTGGTATGTGAGTGGAATGAAAAAGGGTGAGAACCACTGCTTTAAAATATTTAATGCCCAATTCTTACTGCAATTGAACAGATATTTTGTAATTTAAAAAAAACTACAACAAATAAAAATTAACTACAACAGCATAAATAATTGAATTAAAGAGGCAATAAATACAAAAATAAATAGACAATAAACATTCACTGTTATTTTAGTGCAATGTAAATAACTGCAATAGTACAGACAGCCCTTTTGTGGTGTTGGATCAGTCCCTGATTAATATAACAAGGTGAGGTTCAATGGCCTGATAGTAAAAACACATAATAAATGCTGTAGAAACTCAGCCGATCTCGTAGCGTCAATCGGCGGTAAAGATATTTTACTGATGTTTCAGGCCTGAGCCCTTCTTCAAGGTACAAGCAAAAAAAAACCCAGAAGGTGTAAAAATAGACTGGAGACTGGAAACTCAAGAGAGAAAGGGGGAAGAATGGGAGGGGGAGAAGTCCAGACCAAAAGATGTTCATTGGATATAATAAGAGAAAAGATGAGAATTGACTCTGGCTCTATGAAAGGAGACAGAGGGAAAAGGGAAGAGAGAGAGAGAGAGAGCTGGGAAAAAGGCCACAAGGGAAAGAAGAGGGGTGGAGGGTGTTTAAATGGAAACCAGAGAAGTTGTTATTAATGACATTCAGTTGAAGTGTGCCCAGACAGAAAATGAGGTGTATTCCTTCAATTTGCAGGTGGTCTGAGTCTGGCAGTGCATGAAACCATGGACAGACATGTCAGTAAGGGAATGGGATGGGGGATTGAAGTGGATGGCCACCAGGAGATCCTTGTTATTGCAGCAGACAGAGCCGAGGTGCTCAGCAAAGCGATCTCCAGGCTACGTCGAGTCTCTCCGATGTAGAGGAGACCACAATGGGAGCACTGGATGCAGCAGATGACCCCTGCAGATTTACAAGTGTAATATTGCTTCACTTGGAAGGACTGTTTTGGCCCCCAAATGGTGGTGAGGGAGGAGGTGTGAGCACAAGTGAAGTATCTCTTGTGGTCACGTGGGTAGGTACCATGGGGATGATTGGTGGGGAGGGAGGTGAGGACAAGGGAGTCATGGAGGGAGCGGTCCCTGTAGAAGGCGGAGAGGGGAGGAGAGGAAATATGTGTCTGGTGGTGGGATCACATAGTAGATGGCGGAAATGGCAGAGGAGGAGATGTTGGTAGGTGAGGACAAGAGGAATCCTGTCCTTGTTGGGCATGGGGATGGATGGGGCCAGGACAGATTTGTGGGTAGTGAGGGCCGAGTTGATGGCGATAGAGGGTAAGCCGCATTGTTTAAAGAAGGAGGACATCTCTGATGATCTGCCTGATAGATGCATCCTGAGGAAGGGCTCAGGCCCAAAACGTCAGTAACATAGTGTTACCTCCTAGAGAAGCTGTGAGACCAGCCAAGTTCCTCCAGCATTTCTGTGTTTTGACTACGTTCACAGCGTCTGCAGACTTCCGTGTTTCACTGAACTGTCAGCGCTGACTTGTTTTGTGCTCTAGATTTTGGACTGAATAAAGCTGCCGTTTTCTGTTTTCATGCCATCGTTGTCTTTTAAATGACTAATTAATTTGAATTAGTCTATTAACTTTATTAAAAAAGCTCTGGTGAGATACAAAAATCAACAGGAACATTTCGGATTCATCACTTGATCTCAAATCTTATCATGGAGACATATTAATAAAACACACCATCCTTTTATAAACCTTAGGGCAGGGGTTCCCAACCTTTTTGTTCCTCTGTACCACTTGGGCATTTTTATAGGTTCCCGTGTACCCCTCAAAATTAAGGATAAAAAAAGCACGACATTGTGCAATCTGACTGCAGATTACAACACCATGTATTGTACAGTAGTGGTTATTCTCTCAGACCCAATGTACCCCCTGAAAAGTGTAAATGTACCATTGGGAGTACATGTACCCCAGGTTGGGAACCCTTGCCTTAGGGCATCCAAAGCATCTTACAGAACATTATGCAATTCTGAAACTTACATCATCACTGGCTGTTGGCTTTCTTGAACCATCTATTGGCATGGTGGCTGCGTTCAGAAGCCCGAACATATTTATGGCACCAGCTATACTTTACAACTCTATCAGATGAATCAAGTGCACAGCAATGATTCCTACAAGTTATAGAAGAAATCTATCTTTACATATTCATCAACACAAAATATGTTTTCAATTTAAGTTCATTTTTACTTTTCTTATGATAACGTAATGGTCAATCTTAACGCATTCCTTTCCCTTACACACGTTGAGAAATAGTCTTAAATCAGTCATGAGACACTAAACTCTTTCTATGAATGATAGATTTTTTTTAATGCAAGTTTACAGGGGTTGTTTCTCCTGTGCAATCATATCTCCTGAGCAAATCTAGATTTATATTTGGAACTTCCCTTAGTGTGAGGATAAGTCATCAATAGCATGCATTACATTAGGCGTAAAGAACAAAAATGTTAGATTGTGCATCCTTCCAAAAGGCACATCCATTTGTCAGATGATACATTCATCTTGCTAATAAATACATTGGCCACTGTTAGTGAGAAAATAAAGGATATTGGTCAAAACTCATGTAACTTTGGACATTTGTAATCATGAGTCAAGTGCTGAAGGCTAGAAATAACAAGTTGGCTGTGGAACTGTGCTGCCCCTACAGAATCATGATTTGAAAAAGTATAACCGGAAGGATGGAATCACAGGGGAACATGGAAACTTTATTTAAACTACTCCATCCTGATCTATGGCAGAATATGAATGTTCATATAAAAAGAAGAGAACATGCAGGTGTGGCCAGGAACTAAGAAGAGAAGGGAAACCACTCCCCATTCTCCCTCTCTTCCCTATCCCTCCGTCTTCATTCCCCCAGCTCCCCCCCCCCCTTCCCCCTCCATTCACAGAGTCACACACCCCTCCTCCCCCTGTTTTCTGGTGTGTTCTGCCTCCCTTATCCACCTGTCACCTCCTGCCTGTTGGACTGCGCTCCTCCCCTCACCCCCTACCCTCCACCATTTTGTTTGGGTGCCTATCCACATTTTGCTTATACCTTGATGAAGGGCTCAAGTCCAAAACGTTGGCTATGAGTCTTTAGCTTTGCTATACAAAGTGCATTGTTTAACCTGCTGAGTTCCTTCAGCATTGTGTTTTTACTAGAGCAGAGAAGTGGTGCTTTAGTGCTTTGGTGAGACCGCATCTGCAGAGCAGTGTAAGATCTGGTCTTTTTTTTTATATTCACAATCTGTTCATTGGAGACAGTTCAAAGAAGATTCATTAAGTAGATTCTAGTTTGAAAAAGGTCATGTCTATACTAATTGGAGTTTAGATGAAAGAGGGATGATCTCATTGAAACATCGAATATTCTGAAGGACGGGTCATTGATTTAACAGAGATAAGGAGGAATTGCTTCTTCCCAAAGGATCGTGAATCTTTAGAATGCGCTGCACCAGAAAATGATAGAGGCAGAGGCGTTGAATATATTGAAAGCTAAGATAGATAGACTTGTAGTCTTTTAGGGAATTACAGAAATAAGCAAGAAAGTCCTGCTGAGTCTGTTTGTATCAGGCATGATCTTATTGAAGGCTGACAAGGGAGTGTGTGGCCTAATCCTGCTTCTTTGTCCAGGACTGCAAAGGACAGAAGAGTTAAGATTAAAATAGATTGTATATTAATCCACAATGTTTATGCATCAGGATGTGTGAACAAAAAATAATTTTTGGTCCTTTCCAATCATTCATAAATTGCAGATGGCTGGTAATCATGGCTCATTCATAATTATTCGAGGACCATGTGACTCACTGGTCCACTTCAGGGGGGGCGGCTGTGTTTCTGAAATCACATGTCACATAGATCAATAAATCAATATTATAGGCATGGACTTCCCTCCCTCAAGAGATCAATGAGCAATTAGGAGTTTCATTACCATCCCGGAAATTCACATGGTCGTCACCGACAGTATTTCTTCTAATTCCATATTAATTAAATATTTTTTCCATTCCTCGGCTAATGGTGGTTGAAATTTGCACTTCTATTCCCAATTTTTAAGTCTTGGCTTCTTGTCTACAAGAGTGGAAACATAAACTACCATAGTTTTAAAAATAAAGAAGGCAATTTCTACTAAGTAATATTCAACTGTGATCTTAGAAACGAAAAAGTCTGTAAGATTGATCAGATGTCTTTCGCGTCTTTTGTTTAATAAAAATCAATATAACAATGAGATTTTGGGGGTTTGTTTAATTTAATTGAATACTGTAATGATGTTATGGGCTGTGAGGATAAAGTAGCATTCCTGAAAATGACCCAAGCCACGGTAGTTCAGGTCGTCCGACGTTTCTACATGATCAGTATTTGCATTTCAGGCATAAAATCGAAAACATCTCGATCCCAAATCTCACCTTCCCTTTTTGATGTATGCAAAGTTTGGAGGACTTGAGCTGACTATGTTCCTATCAATCATGTTTTTAAACCAGTGATTGAAGGTGGAAGACAGTGTCGAACATTAAAAACCAAATGAGTGCTTCAGACTTTTAGCAGCATGAGGGGTTTTACTTATAGCAATGATATAGATCATAATTACTGTTCCACAGCTAGGTTAATGGTACTGCACATTTAACAGGGGCCAATGTTAAAAGGTACCATTTGGAAAATTGTAATTCTATGACAGCTTCTCTCAAGAGCTTATTATCATTCTGAAGTTCTTTTTGAAACAGTTGAAGTGCTCTTCACTGGAACCATTCACATAATACCATTGCGGGGGAGAAAGAAAAGGGGGGCAATGCAATACAGCTGCGTTGCAGACTAAGGGGAACTGCCCTAAACCATCTGCTGGAGGAGCTCAGGGGGGGTCGAGCAGCGTCCGTGAGAGGAAAAGAATTGAATTTTTTTAAAAAAACACTCTTCTTTTTCTCCAAATGGCAACCTCCCAATGTTCACGTGGTCAGCAAGAAAACAGCACTGCTTTCTAATTTCAGGCGCAAGAGCATTTTTAAAGTGCGGCTAGAATCTTATTTCAATGTTTGGTGAGGAAGGAGGGATTTGCATTGTTTGTTAGGTTAAAGCAATGATTGAGCCACCAGCCTGCCTGCTCATTAAATGAAATTGCAAATGTGTGCCACCTAGCACGCTGAGTCCTCAGCCACAGATGAAAATCACATGCTGATCATTGGGTTGGAAAAAAAATTAAACAAGAAAATGTCAAGCGATATAATTAACACAGCTCCAAACTGAAGTGTAATAATAGCCACTTGTCAAATACCAGTTAAGTGCTATGTATTCAAATACAATAACTACTTAGCAATTAGCAGATGCTTCGTGTGAATTATAGACATGTGCAATGTTCCAGTGCCTGAAGAAATCCAACACCAAGAGATAGTGTAAACATCTCTTACATCTATAGCAAATTTATTACACACTGCATGGCAAAAGCCCCTTTTGGCCCATGAGTCTGGGCCACCTAATTACACCCAATTGACCTACAACTCCCAGTACTTTTTTGAATGGTGGGAGGGAACCAGAGCACCCAGAGGAAACCCATGCAGACATGGGGATAGCATACAAACAGACAGCACGGGATTTGGTCCACAGTCCCGATCACTTGGCACTGTAACAGCGTTGCGCTGACCTCTAGGCTAACCGTGCTGCCCCATTTAATTTAACTATTAGTTCCATTTCCCTCCCCATGGATGCTATCTTACCTGCTGAGTCATCTTCAAAATGTGACTTCTTGAATTCATTATTGGTCAGCCACGTACTTTGTTGAATGTTTTCAGCCCCATCAGCTCTCTCGCTCTTGTTGGGAATCACTGACTCCTAAGACTGGTAAATCATATAAACATTGACTGTAATAATGTTTATAATGATTGAGCAGTCAGAAAATTAATGTGGGATGCAAAATTACAAACTGACATGCAGTTTGCAAGCATTGTTTTCTAGATCAGTCATTTCCAACTTGCATAGTCAGGTAATACATTTGTTGAACTTTGTCTCCAGTTCATGATCTTTCTCAGTATAAGGAAACTTGCTTTGAAATAGCTTGATAGATTCCTGAAGGACCAGTGTAATATTATTTATTTTTACAATTTTATCAGGTTGGGGCAATCAATTTTCTATCGCTTGAAATAAATATGGATTACATCTATAGGTGCAATCCAGAAAATGGACACAGCTTTTGTGTCTGGTAGAAATAATCAGGATAGCTGTTCAAGATTTCTCTCTATATCATGGACATGGAAGCACACAGAAAACCATGCAGAAAGTTGGTTGTACACTTCACTCAACATTGCTCCATGTTACATTAAATGGGAAGTAAATTTGGAAGGGCTGTAGAGCCAACATTACATACTGGCCCATTCAGTGCAATTACACACCAAACTATTCAGACCTTCTTCTTTGCAATACCACCTATAGTATCAGGGACAAGGTGATTTCCTTACCTTTGTCTTCCACAGCAGAATTGCTGGTATAAATATTCAAGTGGAATCTATAGATCCAGAAAGCCTGGGCTGGACCATGTCTACTCATCATGACTGTGTCTGTGCTGAATGGATAAATTTGCAGAGGACAGAGGATAAATGTTGTTTCCCAAGAGAGAACATGGCTCTTTAATGGCTGCAGCTATTGCCACTCTCTCAGGGGAGTTCCTGATACGATTTGGAGACAAAGGTTACTACGTGACATGAGCATGCACACAACCCTCTTTAACATTGGAAAGCAGGCCCTGATGCCAGTAACCTGAGCTTCTGCAGGACACGGTAATTGGGCAACTTTGAGTTTGACTGCAATGCAAACAGAAGTATTGGCGCTCATACAATCCACAAGTCCGTGTCCTCAAATGTTGAAATGCAACTGGGTACAATTTCCAAGCTGCTTGAATGCCATGCAACAACTTGTGCAAGGGTGAGAGAGGGCTCAGTTGCAGTCGTATCTCAAGATTGCTGGAATAGAACTTAGGTGTAATCTTGCCTTCCAGGAGGTTGGCATCACGACCAGGTCTTCCCCCAACCTGAATGTGACTGATACATGCCCAGGTTATACAAATTTCATCTGTAACCATTTATATCATGCCTCGTGAGCTGATGGCAACGAATGTTGGAACAAGTGACATCCTATCCTCGTTCATTGCTCATCAACCTCATTCTTAGTACTTCCCACATTTAAGTAAACACATGTCATCCCATCCAACTGATTACGTTTATGCCCAATCCCTCTGCCAGTTCTATCTCACAATCTTTCTGCATGTTGCATCTACCTTTCCATCTGCTGCTCCATCATCTGACCTAACATTCTGATTCCTATCCCTCACCAATAGTTTTATTTTGAAATGTTATTTTTCATTTGCATCAATACATACATATAATTTTTCATCATATCACAATACAATGTAATAAAAATAATACAAAATTATATATAATCTTTCTTTCTTTTTATCCCCCTCCCAAAAGAAAAAAGAAAAGAGAGAAAAAAAGAAAAGAAAACACCTGAATGTATTTATCATTCACTATTCATATATTCCTACCATATTATTCTATCCTGTACTTATTAATTGGGAGGAGCAGGTGTCATGGACGATGTGGATTGAATCTTACTGATGAAATCGATATATGGTTTCCAAATCATATAAAAATTCTCAGGTTGATGCCTTAAATTATAAGTAATCTTTTCCAATGGTAGACAATTTTGAATTTCAGTATGCCATATATTCAACCTTATAAAATTATCTGACTTCCATGCTACTGCCGTACATTTCTGTGCACTGTAATTGCTACACTCAAAAATTTTCGTTGATATTTATCTAACTTCAATTTAGTATCAGTGTTATATAAATCACCAAGCAAAAATATTCTGGGATCTTTTGGTATCTGTATCTTCATAATTTGCCCCAGTGATATATTCAAGTCTTCACAATATTTTCCTACTTTTTCACAGGACCTGTTCTCTCACTCTGTCTTGGCTGTGGAATGATATCCAACACTATTTGCAACCTCAAAACATCTTTCCTGTTCTTTTCTTTTTAGAAATTTTTTAAATTGATTTTTAATAAAGGATTTATACAAACAAAAATAGGACAGTTACAGATAGGACGGACAGTTACATAACCTAAGTAAGATCTTCCGTATATCACTAAACTACGTAAATTGTAAATCATATCCATATTACATTTTCTAAATCGTATATACCATTTTTAGAAAAAAACCTCTAATAATACCAAAAAAGAGGAAAGAAGAAAATAGTAGAGGAGTTTGACCCTTACCTAACCACATTGCCAGATGCTATATATGATTGGTATTAAAAGAAAAATGGTTAAAAAAATAATATGAATGTGGAAAAGATACAAGTCACACAATATAATTACCTTGGAGTAAAACTATAAATTAAGATTAGTGAGTCATAAATGATCCCCATAACTTTTAAAGGGACAGATTACTATGGAACAACTCCTACTGATCACCCCAGCCAGATCTTGCTGCGGAGCGCGACTCATCACTAAGCCAAACAGATGTAAAACCTGGAAATGGTATGTAAAAGAGCTCATTGACTCACTAGCACATATCAGGGCCAATCAGGTTTCGCCACACCTTCTCGTTCAGTCCATTGCTACATATTTTCCAACACATTACACTTTGGGTATTTTACTATGGTCATTTATTGCTGCCTGTCTTTTGCACTATTGAAAAGATTCACTCCCAGCTAATCATGGAAAAGTATTTTTAAAGAACTTATTACAGCAAGTTGAATAAATGGAATAAAGGAATCTGGATGAAGAAAATAGAATTAATTTCTGCAAAAAGATCAGATTAACTTTTCATTTGAGAACATATATATTAGCACTCCTTTTAATCACTAACTCAATATTCATGCGAATTAAGTCACTTAATATTAAAACCCTAATATTACTGTTACATGACTAAATGAAAAATATAACAATTCTCTTTTGGGGTCATTTATTATATAATTTGATTTCAAATTATAAAGAAACAGATTGGTGAACTTATGCTCGTAGTAAATCTCGGAATGAATGGGTCAGAGACAGATGAAGCTGAATTGGATATCTCTGGAACACTAATGCTGAGATTATGATGTGTGATGAATCTGTGCCTGTTTGACCCAGTGTGGGCTATTTAATTTTTTTTTTGCGTTGACCTCATAGTTATGATTTTACCATCTATTCAGAATCAATCACGCTAGTTGATTGTTAATGGCCCACATCCAATTTCCAGAGACAAATAGGCCCAGTTGAAACTATCTCACTCTGCTTCTGTCACTCAAAAGGGAGATGTCTTTGCTATTAATCAATTGACGATCCTCCAAACATTCTGGAAGCTTGGTGGAAGCCATGGCTGATTAAGGTAAGCACTGACACTATGAGATATGATATAGAATGGTGTAGCAAGGAGAGCTTATCCTTCCACGGGCATTTCATCAAGCAGTAGTGACAAGTGATGTGGACATATACTTGGCAAAATGTTTATAAAGGCATAGCATCATTCCACATCAGCTTGAACCAATACATTTAAACATGGTGAGACCTTCTTTATATTGATTAGGCCATTGGATGACCTCTATATTCTGTTTGTGGATCTGAACGAACCTCCAGAAGCCAACCATTATAACTCCCCCCCAACCTTTCCTAAAATTACATGTTTGTCCTTGGTTTCATCCATTGTCAGCAGGAGGCAATGTAAACTTGAGGAATAACGCATTATATTCATCGAGGACAGCCTTAAACCTAACACCATGTACACTGATATCATGAATTTTAGGTAACTCTCACCCCCATCTAGTTCCACACTTTCTGCCTCTTCTTTATCTATTGTACTCTTTGTTCCTCTCAGTATCTTCTCCTCCTTCCCCCTTCATTGCAGTTTCTCATTCTACCTTCTCTCCACCTCTCACAACTTCTTTTCCATCACGTCTGGGACCCTTCCTCCACCTTTTTCTTTTTTGTACATAATATCACCCCCTTCACTGTCATCTTAATTAACACGTCACACGGTAACAGGCCCTTCCAGGCCACAAACCCAAAATACTCTAATTGAGCTCCAACTCCTGTACGTTTTGAACGATGGGAGGAAACCTTTGCAGGCACAGGGAAAACGCACACAGACCTGATAGTCAGTGCCAGATTCGAACCTGGGTCGCTGGTGCTATAATAGCATTGCACTAACCCCTCCGTTAACTGTGCCGCCGCCCTCGATAAAGGGTCCAGACCTGAAACGTTGACTGACGACTTCTACCCCTGGATGCTGTCTGACCTCTAACTCTTTGTTTGCTTAAGATTCCGGCATCAGCTGCTTTTGTATATGTCTAACTTGACCTTGCTCAGTGAGCAACTCGTTCTGAATATATGGACCAGACAAGATGTATTGTTTGATTATCAACAAATGGATGGATTTCAATAAACATGGGAGCCTTATAAAACCCCAGCTCAATACTCTTGCCCATTATTGCTAATCGCATCATTTAGTTACTTCCACACATTTTTATACCCCCTCTTCAGAAATTCATTCTATGGACCGATATAATCTATTCAATGGTGCTGACCAGTGTTGAATTTTTAGAACAGTAAATTTAAAGTTCCAATTCAATTTTCCTTCACTGTAAACTAGAAATCCAATGTGACCTTTGTTATGTGACTCATTGAGATTAAAAAAAAGAACAAGTTCCAGCTTCATAATGAAGTAGGACTGAGTTGACCATTTAACAATATCAATTTGATATTGATTTGATTCATTCAAGCTTTCTATTGCAAAAATGTCGCTGCCGCTTATTTTTTAAGGCCTGTACTGTTAAGAGAAAGCCCCTTTGTCTGTTCTACCCAACTTTGATACTTGACAACTTTGACCAATTCTCTGCACAGCCAGTTGCTCTTGAAATGGGATACTGAGCGATAGAAATTTAATGAATCACTGGGGGATTCTTATGTGGTAGATCCACCGAGTTAATATTCATTTTACAAGGAAAAAAAACATATGCACAGAAACACATTTACAATCCCCTGTGGACGTGGCATCCATTTTAGCACTTAAAGTAAATCTGACTTGTTTTAACCTTCACCAGTTACATTATTCCCTTGATATTATCACTTAAGAGGGAAAAAAAATGTTGCCACAACACCTAGTAATGGTACAATGATTCAGTGGGTTAAATGAAATCTTTTTTAAAATTCCAGAACAAAACACAACAGTTAAAACAAATCCGTACATTACCTTGACTGCCATGATGGTGAAAGAGAGGTCACAGTCTAAGGAGGAAAGAAAGCCACATAAAACTGAACTGATCGGGAATTCCTTCACCAAGAGCACTGTGAACATGAAGAATTCCCTAGGAGAGAGTTGATTTGAAGTCAAATTACACTGGACAACAATTTTTTTTTTTTTCAAAAGGATGGCTTCCTGAAGATAAATGAGGGATTGTGATAGACAACTTCAAGCTGAACACAAAAATAATTTCAGATTTGCCGCATCACGCAGGAAGTTGGAGAAACATTAAGTTGAATTTAGCATGTTTAATTCCAAGTACCCCTGAAACAAGCTTCCAGGTTGATGGCACATGTGGCACAACAAATGTGAGGAGCCCAAGGTTTGTCTTGGACACCAATTTTACAACCAAAGGAGAGCTTGTGGGCATTCTTTTTTCTTCAAAATACATTTATTGGGTCAAAATATAATTATTAGGTAGGCTTTCTTAATAAGTGCAGTCATGCTGTGCATTTAAGCTTTAAGCGTATACTCACCACAAATGTAACAGCATGCATTGCAGCTGTTGCGACCTTTATGCTGCATTAAATCTTCTCGAAGACAATAAATGCTATTGTTAAGTACACTCAAAATGCTATTGCCTGAAAACGGGTGCATCAACACGCATTCAATCTATTTCAATGTAATGCACAGCATCTGTATTTGTGAGCTGCTTTATTGCCTGTCTGCATCTATCCTGATTAAGCATGCCCAGGCCTAAGACCACATTTGCATTGCATGTGCACTGAGTGCATGCCTAGGCAAAATGCTAGTTGACTTAAAATATGAGAGGTAATCACAAAATACAGTAGAGCTTCGTGATCAGCAGTCCAAAATTCCTAAAGTACACCCAAAAGTATTCTGGAAGCAAAATATTAGTTGTCCAGTGCTATTAAATATATTAAAGAAGACAATGGATATTATTTTGGGGGCATGGCATCTATGGAGAAGGCTGGATCAAATTTGGATGTTCAGCCATGATCCTGTAGCAGGCTTGAAACGCTGATCTCCGCTCCTATTTCCAATTCCTCTTTATAAATGGCTGCATATGCAGTCAGAGTTACGTTCATCCTTGAGCATCTCAGATTGCTACCGTGCAAATCAGATCATGCAGGTTAGAGAACAGCGGCAGCACCATTTACACAGCAGGTGAAACTACTGACTCACGGCTGCCACCGCTTGGGTTCAGTCCTGACCCTCCGGTGTTATCTCTGTCATTCTCCCCATGTCTTCTTGGTGCTTAGGTTTCTTCCCACATCTCAAAGACAGACAGGTTGCAAGCTGTAAAGGACATCACTGTAAATTTCCCCTGAAGGTCAAGGTTTACTGGTAGAATTTAAACAGAGTTGATGGGAAATAAAATTAGAGATTCTGTATAGCAATGGGCCTTCCTGCCCATGCACTGCCCAAATATGCCAATTAACCTTCTAACTCTGTGCGTCTTTGAAATATGGGAGGTAACTAGAGCACTCAGAGGAAGCTCACGTTTTTTTCAAACTCCTTACAGACGACATCCAATACAAATGTGAGTAGCTGATGCTGTAATCATGTTGCCTAGCTGCTACACTAACTGTGCAATCCACTAAAGATAAAATGAAATTATGGGATTAGTGTAAATAAATATTTGATGGTTGGTGCTGATTTTTAGGCCCAAATAGCTTGTTTCCATGTTTACATATCTTTGACTCTCTACGATTCCATCTGTAAAGGATAAACAAAACTTTATTGGCACTTCCAGCTTACCCTTTGTAAATTTACAACCTATTTTCAATATACCCACTCTACCCGAAGTAAAATGCATTAGCTGCAGCAAGTTGCAATCAATTCAGAGCCATTTTTTCATACAGATGAGAGGAGAGTGCTTGTTTGGCTTTGATGTGGGTGAAAGAGGAATTGATGTCTTTGCTAGGTAATGTAAGTGAAGTCATCACTTTGTTGATCAGTGAGACAAGCCAGACCTGTACAAAGATTCACAACTGACTACTTAACAGCCAGTAAAATGGGGTGCAAATTCTGTTTCACTGCACAATGGATTAATGTGCAATAATAAATTTACCTGCAGAGAAATGCAAATTGCTAACAGCAAATTTGTGCACTTAGGAAATTATGCAGAATGTTTATCATGCCTTTGATTCCCCCATTCAGTGTACTTGTGTGTCAGAACCAAAAAGCTCACCCCATGGAAATATCAAAAATGTTTGCCACAATTGACTCAATGGAAGCAACTTTAGATCCTTTGAAAATCTTTATTGCTGGGATGTTCCATTCATGATGCTCCCTAGAGCAGATGCCCAGTTCCAACAGTACAATCCCATAACTGCTTCTCAAAGGCACATCTGCCTCACCAGTTAAAGTAATATTTCCAACAGGAAATCTTAATGACGTGCTTGTTTTGTAATTCAGGATAACAGTTGTCTAGGAACTGCAGCTTGCTGTCGCGGTGATAGATCATAGAGCAAATTTCATCAATGAGCTGGGTTTGAATCTGGAGCTGTCTGTCAAGAGTTTGTACATTCTGCCTTCGAGTGCTCTGGTTTCCTCCCATCTTTCAAAATGTACAAGGGTTGTAGGTCAATTGGGGTATCTGGGCGACATGGGCTCGTGGGCCAGAAGGGCCTGTTACTGTACTGTGAGCGCTGCTGCAGGAATAATTCTGATGCAAAGTCCACAGACTGTACAATAGGCTTTAATTAGCTTAAACTTGTACACACCAGGCTTCACGTGTCTGACTACTCCCAAAGCGGGCAGGCTCGAATCTTTATACAAGCTGATGATTAACAGCAGGAAGGTAGGGCCAGGCTCCCAGGTTCCCTGCCTGCAGGTACAGTAGGCCGGTAGGATTGCGGCCAGTGTAGTGGTTGTTTCACCACAGTGTCTAAAAACAAAACTATGGAATACCAATTCAGATAAAAGCAATATATTGCACATTGAGTACTTCAGGATATATTTACAAACAAAACAAGTTCTATCTTGTTTAGGCAGCGCACCATAGCAAACAAGCTATGGAGTCCATTTTTAAAAAGTCTCGACCTCAGCAAATTGATCTCATGACCTAATTTGCAGACCTAAAGTCTCTTAATAAAATTGAGCAATTTTTCTTCGACAACATCCAACAGTGAAGTATGAATTAAATCAATCATATTGACTTCTGACAGTGCAGTGTCTGGGCATGATGGACTAGAGGATTATAATCATAGAGCAATGGTCAGGGAAACAGGTCCTTCAGTCCACAGAGTCCATGCCAGCCCACAAGCATCAATGTACATGAACCCGATTTTACTCTCTCCACATTCCCATCAACTTTTCCCGGATTCCACCACTCACTTACACACCAGGAGTAACTCACAGTAGCTGATCCCCCCGTCGACCCACACGTCTTTGGAATGTGGGAGCACCCGGAAGAAACCCACACAAGGTCTCGAGGGAAAGGTGTGTGATTTTACCCAAAAAGCAAAATATACTCTTTTTTTTCTCCTGACCTTGCAGTTACACAGAGTGAAACATCTTCCTCCCCTTAAGAATTTCTCCTATTAATGTTGCTAAACTTTCAAAATTTGAGTTTCAAAACCCCAGCGCAGGCCACAATAAGAATCAATTCACAAAACACTAAATCACTGTCATTTCTTTTCAGGCTCCAACTAGTTATGTTCTCAAATAGGGAATTCTGATAACAATACCTATACTCTTTGCTACTAATGGGCTAACCCTTCAACAATTTCTAGATCCAGACAACTGCACAAACGATCAGTTTTCAATCAGAAGGTCACACATCATTATTATCCTCTAATGCTTTGCACAGTTCCAATCCCCAAGTGGAGAAGTAAGGATCATTAAGATTTCTTGTTCTTCATTTACTCAAAGCAGGCAGCATTGTCAAGGACAGCAATTAGTTCCCAATTGTCCTGTGAAGGTGGTGGCAAGCTGTGTTGTGGAACTTGTGAGGAAGACATTCCCATGGTACAACATGATCAATCATGTTTTGTCCTAGCAAGATTAAGGATCAACAATTCACTCTCACATAAGAATGGTGTGTGTGTGTGTGTGTGTGTGGGGGGGGGGGGGGGGGGGGTGGAGCTTAGAGGGAAATCCACATTATTCTTCCACCCTCTGTCACTCTATTCCACTGCAGTACATTACTGGTGGGGACAGGTCTGTCACTTCATAACGCTGGGGTGGAGCACAGGTCTGTCACTTTAGTGTTTTTTAAGACAGTAATATTGAAAACAATCTGTGAAAAATTAATATAATTACTCATTTTGTGGTCATTTACACTGCAAGCCTTAAATTCCTGTGCGCCTTACTCCAGGTGCTTTTACATCGAGCAACATAGCCTGAGTCTTCATGAGGTGAGTTTTGCGAGGCTTCCCCCAAAAAGTAGTAGGGGTCGTACAGGATAAATTGTGGTGCTGGAATTGACTTAAAATTCCTGCACTTTCCTTTTGATTTTGTTGATTGTGCCATTATATGCCAGCAGTCTAAAAACCACTTACTGTATAACACTAGGGTGCAGTACTGCTGGGCATGGGTCTGTCTCTGTATAACACTGGGGTCTGTCACCGTATAATACTAGGGTATGAGTGGAGACAAGTCTGCCACTGTATAACATTGGGGTACAGTACTGTTGGGGACAGGTCTGTCATTGTATAGCACTGACTCCACTAGTTTCATATCCAAGTTCCATTCCAGACTGACAGAGGCAACATCTGATTACATTGAGCAATACTCCAAGAGTTCAACTCATTTGAAGGAGAGGGAAAGATAACTCTTTAGTCAGCTACTTTTGACCATGGAATCATGGTCAACTCTCTTGGTTGTCCAGAGCTCATACAACACTGAATGCCTTTCCGGTTGTAACCAAAAGCCAGAAAGGAAATAAACTGAATTAATTTGTCTTCAATTTAACACATTTTCTGTGTAGTTAACTTTATTTTACTGTAGCATTGCTGTGATCCCACAGCATCAGGTGAACCTTTATTTCAATATTCAGTCAAATCTTTTAATTATATAGAAATAATGTCTAATACACAAAAGTGCTGGAGAAACTCAGTAGGTCACATCACACATTATTCATTGGATGTAAAGGTTAATCAACATTTCAGGCCTGGGGCACACAGGCTTCCAGCACAGTAACAGGTCCATGCTGAACAACGTGCTCTCCTGCCTTCCTCCAATGCCCACATCAGGCCCACACCCCTCAATTCCTTCAAAATCATGTAGTGTTTCTTAAAGGAAGTCAACGTCCCTGCCTCCACCACTTTGACTGCCAGCTCGTTCCATGTGCCCAATACCCTCTGAGTGAAAAGCTGTCCCCTTATGTCCCTTCTAAATCCCAGCCCCACCCCCTCAGCTATGACCTCTCGTCTCAGATTCTCTTATTCCAGGACATAGACTTCACCTAATCAATGCCACTCATGATTTTATAGACCTCAGTAAAGTCCCCTCTCAACCTTCTACACTCTATGGAAAACCAGCCTAGTTTTTTTTTCCCCAGTCTCTCCCCATAAATCAAGTACCCTAAACCTGGCAACTACTTTGTAAACCTCTTCTGTACCCTTTCCTTCTTTATAATATCATTTCAATAGCTGGACAAGCAAAACTCCATGCCATATTCCAAATGTGGACTCACCTACTTCAACTTGATGTCCCAACACATATTCCGATGGGCAGTGTGAATGCTGAATGACCAAAGGAACTGCTCACACTAACCATCCAAGACTTTCATATGTTCAAAACAATACCTATTTATTTATTTGTATAAATAAAATACTTATCCTGCATATATATTGTTTGTCTGTATGTGTGTTATGTCCGTTGTGTGTCTGCATGTTTTGCACCGAACACCAGAGAACGTGGTTTCTTCGGTTGTACTTGTACAATCAGATGACAATAAACTTGACTTGACTTCATTGCCCAACAAGGAAAGCAAGAATCCCAAATACTTTCTTCACTACTCTGTTCTACATGTGATGCCATCTTTAAAGACATGTATCGGCACCCCTATGTACCTGTGTTCTATAACAGTCTCAAGGGCCATGTCATTGATCTGGTTTGATTTATGCAAATGTATTACCTCTTATTTCTCTGGGTAGAATTGCACCTGCCATACCAGAGCCCAGTTCCCCATAATGGTCTAAATCCATTGGAAACCTCGGTAACCCTTCTGCACTCACCACTGCAGGAAATAATTTTGTATCATCAGCAAACCTACTCATCTTGCACATCCATGACCAAATCTTTTATGTATATTACATAAAGGCAAGGTTCCTCGTCCTGAATGAACCCTGAGGCATTCCACTGCTCACAGTTCTTCAGTCTGAAAAAACTGTCCTCTACAACCATAGTCATTAAACCAATGTTTTACCCAATAGGTTAGAGGGCTTCCTATCTCATGTGCCCTAACAGCATAGAAGGTTGAGAGGGGATTTGATAGAAGTATTTAAGATTATGAAAGGGATGGACAGAGTGGATGTGGATAGACTATTTCTGTTAAGAGGAGGAAAGATTGAAACAAGAAGACATGAGTTAAGAATTAAGGGGCAGAGGTTTAGAGGTAACATGAGGGGGAACTTCTTTACTCAAGAGAGTGGTAGACGTGTGGAATGAGCTTCCGGGAGAAATAGTGGCGGCGGAGTCAATTGTATTATTTAAGAAAAGGTTGGACGGGTATATGGATGAGAAGAAGATGGAGGGTTATGGGCATTGTGCAGGGAGGTGGGACTAGAGAGGGGTGTTTGGTTTGGTGCGGACTAGAAGGGCCTAATGGCCTGTTTCCGCACTGTAAATTGTTATGTTTTGTTAACACACTATGTAGCACCTTATCAAATGCTTTACTAAAATCTGTAGAAATAACACCATCTGTCCTTTCCTTGTCTACCCTCTCTGTCATCGTAAGATACTATTTACTATGCACAAATCTATGCTGGCACTCTTTAACTTTCCTCTGACCATCCAAATATTGATAGATTCTATCTTTCAGAATCTTCTCCAGCAGTTTCTATACCACCTATGTCAAACAAACAAATCTGTTGTTAACCGGATGATCCTTACCGCCCTTTTATCCAACAGTATCACATCTGCACCCTCCAGTCCTCCAGAACTTCTGCTGCCCTCAGAATGGAGTTACACGAGGCAGTGTCTTAAAAAAGCAGCATCCATTTCTGCTAATAAAATTGAAATGCCAGTTGATGAAGTCGACAAAGATGATGTAGTCAGACCAAAATCATGGCTTTTATTAGCAGAAACTAATGGTACAATAATGAAAGACAATGAGTGCATATACAGTTATATCCAAGAGGAGTGTAGAGATAGAGTGGTAGAGATAATACTCATCCAATGTCAGTAAGGCAGGGCTAGGCAGAGTGGTAGACTGACTGCTCAACATAGATTCACCACAACCACACAAATAATTTTAGGATCTTGGGTAGCCATTCACCCTGTTGTTTACATGCTGGTCAAAATAAAAAAAGTTACTCAGCCTAATGCCACTTTCCACCATTAGGGTTCTTCAGCTACTGTATATACCGGTGTAGAAGTCAACCCACCCCAATTTTGGACCAAAAATCTGGTATTTTAATCTCACATCTCGGCTCCAGCCTCCTGCCCATTGGAAATCCTGACAAATTGAATATGGACTCTTGCCTCAGTCCATCGGAACTCCCAATGTCTCTGACGATGCAGGTACTTACCCCAGTCAAAACTTGTGTCCGATAAATTAAAGGTTATAAAATGGTCTACCAAACTTGACCAACATCCAAGTACTTTTTCTCTAATTGTGACAATGGATTTGGTCTCTCCCACATTTTCAGTGGGTAAGCTCCCACCTCCAAGGGTAGTAAACTTTCTCAGCCCCTTCTCTCCTCTCCTTCCACCAATCACTTTAAATCAATGCCTTTGGGATTTGATCCCTTTTCTCAGGGAAACAGCTTCTCCCCAATTTCTCACACTTTCAATGATCTCGTTCAAATTCCCTCTGCATCAGAGAAAGGAAGCCTTTCTGATCTCAGTTCCTAGAAAAGTGTTTCTCTTCTGCACTCTCTCCAACGCGATCACAACTTTTTTTTTTCCAAATGCAGTGAACAGACCTGTACTGACGCTATCACTTAACCAGCATTGTGTAAAGTTCAGGTATAACATCCTTGCTCTTATATTCCACATTAATAAAGAAAACCATGCCATGTGGGTTGTTATTTACAGTAGAAGTCCAAGAATCTGAACCACCATAAAATCTGGACTTTTTGAAAACTCTCAAACTTTTTTAAATTTAGCGGGCTTTTGTGTATGTGCATGCATGCGTACAGCAGCATGTACAGATGTACAGCAGCAACAAGCAACCGGAAGCTGCAAGAGCTCCATTCACAAGCCAGGCAGCAGAAGTCATGGAAATGAACCAATGAGTATTTTATTGGGGTTTTGTGCTTTTAGGTGAAAATATTTTGCTAATAAACTAAAACTAAATGATTACTTTGTATAAAATAACTTCTGCTTTCATTTACATCCTGTATATTTCATTCATAATGTTCATTTTTAAACATAATTTCAAACATTGTACTCTTTTCTGGTAGTGAAAAAATTGTTTACAATTTTGTCAAGTGTTGACTTTATTTTTCTTTAAACTGCTCGTTTTGATAAGCTGCATTTGCTCTTGAATAAACTCTCAAAATTGACCTGTTCATCCATCTCTTCTTCATTCCTCCTTAAAACTGAATTTTAACAGTACGGCCCGGTAATCCGGAAACAACGGAAAATCCGGACCGACCCAATCCTTGAGCAGTCTGGATTTTCAGGCTTCGACCTATACTTTATCAAACTCTCCTGTTACTATTAAGGATCTGAGGATCCCAGGTCTCGCTGATCCTCCCATTAATTGATCCTGATGCAGGGTCTTGACCGTGGTTCCCTCTAAACTGGGTCCCTGTGCGCACACACCCTCGTTTTGCAACCAGCGCACAAAGGAAATTAAGGTGCGCATAAAAGGTTAGTTACCTAAAATAATGTCGTAAACAATAATTATACATTGAAAATAATCTCAGCCAGCTGTTTCTGTTAATTAGTTAGTCCGTTAAACAAATAGTTAATCATATGTGCATTATATTAACACATGCCAATACAATTTTATTAGCCATGAGAGATAAGCTGGGCCAAAATGATCTTGAAACAACTTCAAGTTTACATTTGCACAAGCACATAGAAAAAAAATTTGGCACAACTTCAGATTTTTTGCACGCGCTGACTGACTAAATATTATTGGGAACATTGGTCTTGACATGGATCATCAACATCCAGTTGATGCTTCCACAAATACTGTATGATCCTCGGAGTTCGTCCAGTGCTCCTCATTTTATTCCAGACTCTGCAGATTCTTTTATCGCCACCCATTTATTTTGAATTTCATACTTTACCAAATGCATTAACTCACGTGGCCCTTGGATGAATTCCAGAATGATAACTGCATTAGTAACTGTAGTCACTTTTACAGGTAGGTGATTACATTGCCAATTGCATTGGCCTAGTACTAAATGAATATTTTATTAGAGTGCTTCCTGTAGCACTCTAATAAAATGGAGTGAGAATATTTTAAGTAAGGAATCTTGTTCTCCCTTCCCAAATACCTGAGAGCCTGCAATGTCAAATTAACTTCAAATTTTAAAAATATACAATTTTATGTTCAGCAAATGTAGAGGACATTAAGATGATATTTTGAATGCCAAGCTTGTCAGACATTATTCAGGCTGGAAATGAAATGTTCTTTTAGAAAAAAAAGCCCAGTCCATTGCTCATTGTTTTAAAACCTTCCCGAAGAAGCCTTTAGCTTAAGTAAAATTCAAACAGCTTCATTATTGCTGTAATCTGAAGCTAGAGTGCTTTGAGCACTCAGTAATCTGGGCATTTCAGAATTTTTGACCAAAAATATGGGGGGAAAAAGCATGACATAAAATTCCATCAAATTATTCCCCCCCCACCCCCCCGCAGCAAAACATTTGGAAAATCTTTTGTTTCTGTATACTATCTGATAAATAAAGGTACTTTCTCAGATGTTATTTGGTTGTGTTGAGATTGACGACTATTGCAGAAGCAAGCAAACAAACACTGAAGTAAAAACACAAAATTGCTGGAGGAACTCGGCAGGACTCGCGGATCCATAGGAGGTAGGGATGTATAACCAATGTTTCAGGCCTGAGCCCTTCTTCAAGGTATGAGCCCTTGAAGAAAGGCTAAGGCCCAAAATGTTGGTTGTACTTTGCATCTTTTCTTCCAATGGATGCTGCAAGACCTGCTGAGTTCCTCCAGCAATTTTGTGCATTTACTGCCTGCAGACTTCGGTGTTTCACAAACAAATGCTGCCCCTGGGTTACCTTGGTAAAATACACCATTTCATGACTTCAGATGCATAAATATTCCTGCACTTAAATCTAAAATCAAATCCATTTAATATGATTCAAATACAATTAAATAATGAATAAAACATTCAGCCAGCACAGTGGTGCAGCTAGAACAGCTGCTACCCCATCAGCACCAATGGCCCGGGCTCAATTCTGATCCCAGTGCCATCTTTGTGACGTTTGCTCATCCTCTCCCCCCCCCCCACCATGATGGCATGAGGTTCCTCCGGGTCCTCCAGTTTCTTCTCGCTTCCAAAGATGTGCGGTTGGTAGGTTAATGGGCTGAAAATTGCCCGAGTGTGCAGGTTGAATCTGTGGAGAAGTTTCCCTCCAGGAAGCCTTAGGTCTCCACGGCAGTAGATCAGTGAGGGGCACAGTGGCTGAAGGACTCACGCAAGCTGCGAGATGTTGGCGGCTCGGGGTCGAAGCATTTGTAAAAGATTTAAGTTATCGAATATGCTTAACAAAGGTTTGATGACCTTCTCTGTGCTGTAGTGAGATAGTCATTAACACCACAAAGAATGTAGCAAGACCAAATAGATCAGGGGTTCCCATCTGGGGTACGTACCCCCAGTGGTACATTTGCACTTTTCAAGGGGTACATTGGGTCTGAGAGAATAACCACTACTGAACAATACATGGTGTTGTAATCTGCAGTCAGATTGCACAATGTCGTGTTTTTTTTTATCCTTAATTTTTAGGGGTACACGGGAACCTATAAAAATGCCGAAGGGGTACAGAGGAACAGAAAGGTTGGGAACCTCCTGAAATAGATAAAGAAGTAAGGTCATTCTGTTTTTTGCCATCTTGTCTGCAGGGACCACAGGGGAATGTATGTTGTTAAAAACAAGAACTGCCAGCTGTACGAAACTTGTAGGGTCTCACGCAAAAATGTATAAAAATGGTATGGATACTCTGTATGCTTTGAGTTGGGCTCAGTGTTTCCATGAAGTGCCTTCAAATATTTTAAAATGCTGATAGCACTATATTAGTGTAAATGTTATTTTGGTAGAGCTTTAGAAATGAAATAAACGTGCTCAAAAATATATGAATAGTTGTAAATAAATTTAGATATACAGCACGGGAGCAAGCCCATGCCGCCCAATTACTCCCAATGACCTACACCCTTGCTACGTTTTGAATGGCGGAAGGAAATAGGAGCACCCAGTATGTTCAAACTCCTTCCAAACACTGCCAGTTTCAAACCCCAGTCGCTGGTGCTGTAACAGTGTTGCGCTAACTTCGACACTAACAATTTTGACTGAGTAAACAAGTGGAACTAGTTTCTGTCGCCAGGATTGTGACCATATCCCACTTTAAGATAATTGAGGAAACACTTCCTTTAGGGCAGCAGACTCTTCGTCTCTGGGCGAGACGAAGCATTAACTGGATACTTTCAAAAGAGAATGGAATACATTACTGAGGTTTACTGACTGGGTTAGATAGCAGAATTAATTAGGTACCAAAAGCCAGCAAAGGCGTAAAGGCCTCCATCGACATTCTCTACCTCACCATGAGTCGACAGAAAAATGTGGCATGAGTCATTATTCTTACGATAAAGAGCCAGGATTCCTGCCTAACCTTTAAGTAATCTGAAACTACAGCACTGCACTTTGAAGATGTACCTTTTTATGTGCTTGAAGAGAATCCTAATTAAGACAATGCACTTTCATGGATATCTGATAACTTGAACAAGGTTCCAGTAGTTGTACTGAGCACCTGTGATGTTTTTTCATCAGCGATCTTGGTCATTATAATTTCTGCCACAATAGATCCGAGGGTTTCAGAAAAGGAAAACTTTTAAAGCTTTCACTAGCTTGAATGAATACAATTTTTCACAAAATCCTTTGTGATTTCAACAGTTCTTGGGTGAAATCTCATAAAAGAAGAAATATCTGTTCTTATAGAGTACAACCTTATGTTCTTGTCCCATCCCAAAGTTTAGAATCGTAAGACTTGTAGACTTGACGGAAAACTGTCAGTTTCACATTGTAGTTGATTCAAAACATGCTCAATTTAAACATCAAGGTTAACCTTCAGCTATTAATGCAGTTCAGTCCTAAAAGGTTAAATATTGGTGTAAATCCACAGGGAAAATAATGCACTGATAAATGATTATTCAATGTTCAAGTGCAGGGAGGGAATGTAAATTAGATCCCCATACCTACAGTGTCGTGGCCCAATTTTCAAATGCTGGATCAAGTAATTATTCCTTTATCTCCCACATTCAATGCCGACCTACTCAGGATGTCCATTATAAATGAAGAGCACTCTGCTCGAAGCAAGCTGCAATGCAGATGAAGTTACGTGCGCGTCCAAATGATACTCACCTGAAACTCAGCGCAATAGGGCATCCAAGGAAACATAGGAGGCAGGAATGAGCTATTCATCAATATCCTGTTCCCACTTCCCCCTCTTAGCCCTTGATCCCATTAAAAATAGATATACGTCCACCTTGCACATATTTTATGATTTGACCTCCACTGAGAAATCAAAGGATTCATGAGGTTCTGAGTGACAAACTTCTTTATTTTCTAAATTTTGACAATGCAGCATGGTAGAAGGCGCAAATTAACCTACTAATTCCATGTGTTTTAGAGGGTGGGAGGAAGCCAGAACATCCTGAGAAAACCCACGCAGGTCACAGGGAGAACATAAAAACTCCTCTCAGACAGCACCAGATTCGAACCTGGGTCACCGTGCCATCCTTCTTCAAATGGAGTCTCACCAAGGCCTGTTTTCTTTGGCTTGGCTTCGCGGACGAAGATTTATGGAGGGGGTAAAAAGTCCACGTCAGCTGCAGGCTCGTTTGTGGCTGACAAGTCCGATGCGGGACAGGCAGACACGATTGCAGCGGTTGCAAGGGAAAATTTGTTGGTTGGGGTTGGGTGTTGGGTTTTTCCTCCTTTGCCTTTTGTCAGTGAGGTGGGCTCTGCGGTCTTCTTCAAAGGAGGTTGCTGCCCGCCAAACGTGCCATCCTTCTTCAAATGGAGTCTCACCAAGGCCTGTAGCATCTGAAGAAATACATATTTTTCTCCTGTACCAAATTTCCAGCTCCATATTTGGCAAAATGATTATACATAATATGTGCCAGAGCTGAAACACTGCAGTCTTCAATCAAAATATTGAATACGGTCTGGCAAAAAATGGATTGATCTCAGCACTAACAATGAAAAAAATACTTGAACTGGCCTTGAATGCACCTTTGAAATTCAAAGTGTCTTGTCCCTCTTCAGAAGGAAATATGCCATCTTCAACCTTAGTTTGGAAGGACCGTCCCAAAATTAGACTGATTCATCCAGCAGGAATGTAGGGTTATTATTTTGCTGTAAAATCTGAGTCAAAAATAACAGTGGTTGAAACTTGTTCACGGATGGCGTATGAAGATTTCAGTTTTTC
Source organism: Narcine bancroftii (assembly GCF_036971445.1). NCBI lineage: Eukaryota > Metazoa > Chordata > Chondrichthyes > Torpediniformes > Narcinidae > Narcine > Narcine bancroftii. The sequence continues at coordinate 20,933,109 of NC_091482.1, read as the reverse complement.
TTAAATAACGGCACTTAAAACCTCAGGAGTAAACTAGTTAAAGGAGAAAAAAAACAGGAATGTGGACATCCAAAAGGAAACATGATTTCATAAATTTGAAAGTTCATTCTCCTTTGTCCTGCCTTAAATACTTAGAAGCATTTCAATGAACATTGTAAAGGGACACCTCAACCATGTACATGTCACCAGGTCCCACCCACACTCTGACGAGCTGTGCAGTATTGAGACAATGTTAACTGGCAGCCACAGTCTCAAGTCAACAGTTGTCTCTGATTGGTTGTCAGGCCTTCCCTACTCTGAATATTTATGAAGGGCAATAGCAGCACACACTGGAACCCATTTACTCATGTGGCTACTGAAGCAACTTGCGTTAATATTAATGGAAGAAAACCATTTTATTTTTGCATTTGCATTAATATATCATATCTGTTTAAAGCTTCCATTTTATCAGCTCCATTAATGAAGCCGTATTTACAACTGGCCTTTTCGTCTTCTGGGAGTAGAGAGATGTGAAAAATTGTTTTCTCCACTGTTACGTAAAGGCACTTCTGTTCTGTGATTGCAAAGTAGCCCCAAAGGCCCACACACAAGTGAAGATGAAGCACCATTTCTAAAGGAATCAAGTGCTAGACCATTGAACCAAGCACTAAACTCAGTTTCACTCAGACAAAAAAATCTTATGGAAAAATGGGTGGCATGGTTAGTGTAGCGGTTGGCTCAATGCCTTTACAGTGCCAGTGATCCGGAATGGGGGTTCGAATTCCGCGCTGTAAGGAGTTTGTACGTTCTCCCCGTGTCTGCATGGTTTTTCTCCAAGGGTTCCAGTTTCCTCCCACCCTTCAAAACATACCGGGATGTAGGTTAATTGGGTGCAAGTTAGGCGGCACAGACTCATGGGCCGAAAGGGCCAGTTACCGTACTGTAGGTCTACGTTTAAATTTTAAAAATTAAATTAACCTGCGACATGTTAATTGCAGATTACAGGGTGTAAAGACTGCATACATATTTTACTATTGGTTCCAATAAAATTAATTTAAGTGAGATGTACTCTATCTATTATTTATTTGTTATATATTACCCAGTAAGTGTGCTTCCATTTAGTTAAATTTTGAGCACCTCTGTAATTACTGATGTGATTTAAGTAAATGCTTTCATTTCTTGTAGTTGCTGAGAAAGCTTCTGTTGATTTCTGCTTCTTCAAGGTTTGGCCTGCAAGTTGAAATATTGATATAAACATTTAATGGGCACAAACTAAATTGCAATCAATACAGGCTGTGTTTAAACACTTTCATTCTCTGAACTTCAAGGCTGTTATTTTACTTGAATATCAAGGAGTGTCCTGTTCAAGATTTCTCTGAATTGAGGCTAATGAAGCTATAACTTTCATTTTCCCATTATTAATTCCATCCCCTGAGGCCTGGTTTCCTGTATGTAGTATCGACATGATTATAATTCTTCTAGCATCAACCCTGAAAGCGGGCCTTGTAAATTTTAGAGACCTGATAAAGGCATCCAAGTGCTGAGCTCCTGATCTCGAAATATTTGCAACATATTTCTGATCATAAATTCCCTCGCTCCAATACATCAATCTCCAAAATCACTTGGACGCTAGCTCTCAATCAGAATCTGAATGACAGGAGTTAAGCAACAGATTGAGATTTATACATACATGACATCACATTGAATGGGTTCTATAAAGATTCTTTTTCCTGTGGGCAAGGCAGAATTACTACTTATTAGCAGTGCAAAAAAAAATTAACTGGCTCAATGCATACATGTAAACAAATAAAGAAATGTAAATGAACTGTGCAATAGAGAGGAAAAAAAATCAAGTAAATACCTTGAAAAACCTACCCTTGTGGTAGCCTGTGTCTAGTCACTCAATTTAGCCAGTGCTGACTGCCTTTGAATGAATATTAAACAGTTAGTATTAGGGATATCTGAGTTTGCAAAGGACCTAATACTTGGTTCAGATGAGAGCCCTTGAACCCTATTCCTTCCCCTTCAGCAATGGCCACCGGGCACACTTCCAGTCACAATGTGTGCCAGCTTCCTCCCCGCCTGCCACAATGACGATTGTTCAACTCGTTAGAATTTATTTTGTTGGCCATTACTTTGAAATTTTAGATTAAGTGAGAACCTCCATCAAATTTTTTCAAACATGCTCATCGGCAAATTGAAAACTGTGTAGGTCAGTGGAGAAAGAGCAGGTGCAGGTGGGGAGATTGTTGGGGGAATACATTGTAGGGCAACAGGGAGTAAAAAGAGAAGGGAAGTAAGACTGATGGATCTGCTCAACTTGAAAATGGCATAGTCCTGAAGAATTCAATGTACAGTCATGCGTCACTTAATGTCCACAATCTTTGGCTTGGCTTCGCGGACGAAGATTTATGGAGGGGGTAAATGTCCACGACAGCTGCAGGCTCGTTTGTGGCTGACAAGTCCGATGCGGGACAGGCAGACACGGTTGCAGCGGTTGCAGGGGAAAATTGGTTGGTTGGGGTTGGGTGTTGGGTTTTTCCTCCTTTGTCTTTTGTCAGTGAGGTGGGCTCTGCGGTCTTCTTCAAAGGAGGTTGCTGCCCGCCGAACTGTGAGGCGCCAAGATGTACGGTTTGAGGTGATATCAGCCCACTGGCGGTGGTCAATGTGGCAGGCACCAAGAGATTTCTTTAAACAGTCCTTGTACCTCTTCTTTGGTGCACCTCTGTCTCGGTGGCCAGTGGAGAGCTCGCCAAATAACACGATCTTGGGAAGGCGATGGTGCTCCATTCTGGAGATGTGACCCACCTAGCGCAGTTGGATCTTCAGTAGCATGGATTCGATGCTTGCGGACTCTGCCAGCTCGAGTACTTCGATGTTGGTGATGAAGTCATTCCAATGAATGTTGAGAATGGAGCGGAGACAACACTGGTGGAAGCGTTCTAGGAGCCGTAGGTGATGCCAGTAGAGGGCCCATGATTCGGAGCCGAACAGAAGTGTGGGTATGACAACGGCTCTGTATACGCTTATCTTTGTGAGGTTTTTCAGTTGGTTGTTTTTCCAGACTCTTTTGTGTAGTCTTCCAAAGGCGCTATTTGCCTTGGCGAGTCTGTTGTCTATCTCGTTGTCGATCCTTGCATCTGATGAAATGGTGCAGCCGAGATAGGTAAACTGGAAAGGATTCAGCACAACTCGCAGAACTACAGGGAATGATAGCAGCATTAGAATGGGCAGAAGGGAAGGGGGTCAATATATATACAGACTCGGCATATGTGGTAGGGACAATACAGGTTGAGCTTAGTCAATGGATGAGAAGTGGGTTTTTAACAGCAGCAAGGACCCCAATTAAACACGAGAAGGACGTTAGGAAACTGGCTGAGGAAAGGACATGATAGAACAGATACGATGGTGGCTCACAACAATGTCCACAATACGTTCTGTGAAATAGGATGTTATGCGATTTGGACGATATACAAACACTATATCATATACATCAAAGCTGTATGGGATACTATAATGTACCTCTGTTGACCTGTAATATTTTCAAAAGAAAATTAAGCAGAGAGATAACACTACAACACTCAGGAGGCATGTCGTACCCGAGATTGGATGTTGCTGCCTACGAGTCGAAGCACACACTGTTATATGGTAAACCTAATTTGTAAGTGGGGAAAGTTCACATTAAAGTAGCAATAGAACGTACAGTATAGTATATACATAAGCCAGTAACATAGACATCTATCATTACTATCAAGACATCTGTATCTTGTACACAAGAGACATGAGATACACATGTTGCGTGCAGGAAATCGTTGAGTTTGCTACATCTGGTTACATCCGCTACCTCCCGTTCTCTGATCGGGATTTCTGACGATGCCTGAACAGACGTCATAAGGTACATGACTGTACTTGAACATTAAAACAAGGGAACTGTTGCTTAAACTCACAGCCATGCATGCTTGCTTCTGTGCAAATCAAAGCCTGAAAAGCACTCGTGAGCCTTCCACTGTACAGTGTTCTACAATAACATTCACAGAGCAGCAATTAGCATACATATGAGAAACTCAACAAGGAGATATTTGAAACTCAGAAGGCCTTTGAAATGAATTGAATATTTTATCATCAGATGCACCAAGATGAATAGAAAAACTTTGCTTTGCACACTTTCCTTAAGTCGTGGAGGTAGCGCAAAAATAAAACAAATGTGCAGAGTATAGAAAAACTCCAGTTACACAGCCAATGTTTTTGAATATTTAATATGAAATTTCACATCCAAAGTACAGAGAACCTATGGATAGATGTTAAAATTCTCACAAAGATACACTACACTTAAAATCACCAATGCCTGAAGAGGGCGCACAAAATCAATGAACCGGTGCGGACTCGAAAGGCCAACGTGGCCTGTTTCCGCTCAATAAATGGTTATATGGTTAAGAATGCAAGGGCAACATCACGTGCTAAAGAGAGACCGATTCTATCTGATAACAGCGGAGGAGGAGGAACTGTCTTGCAGTTTCGAAGCCGTGCATCTTCTGCCTGATGGAAGGTAGGAAGAAGACAGTGTGACCTGGGAGGGATGAGACTTTTAACCCTCTGGCTGTTTTTCCAAGGCACTGGGAAATGTAGACGGAACCCACAGAGAGAAAGTTGGTTTGTGTGATAGCCTGAGCTGCATTCAAGGCGCGGTTTCCCTCTCCACAGATGCTGCCCCGTCTGCCAAACACTCTCAGTGTCATCTGCTTCAGTTGCAAACTTTCAGGATCTGCGGTGTTTCACTTTTGGAGGAAGACAACCTATTTGCCAGCTAGTCAGTCCAAGGTTAGTTATGACTTCAGTTGCTGTTTATGGGAGCACGGAGGAAATAGAGAATAAATTAAATCGATCTGTGTAATCCTGTGTTATTGAACAATCCTCTGGCAGCGGAGGTTTCGGGATGTGGAACCCCAATAAAAATACATCATCCTTAAGTTAAAGGAAATTATTTATAGAGTACAGTATTCAAAGCTGGATTCTCTATTACAAATAATTAAGAAATGATAGAGCATCCTTTTCATTTCTTGTCAAAAAGATGCCTGTCACTTTAATCTATAGTCTGAAGCCCACAGTTATATGAGCTCAATTGCCTGTTTCCAGCAGTGATGAAGTCATTGTGAAGTAAATTGAGAATCAAATCCTGTCATCTTCAAACATAACTCTTCTTCATCAGATTGAAAATGTATAATCAAAGTGAGCAAGGCAGAAGCCGAGAGATGACGATCAGGCAGATACAAAATGAGGAATGCATTCATAAAAGCAAGGGACATTGCTAAATTATCATTGATAATGTTTGGAATACAGTCTCATTCTCTGATACAGATACCATGATTACCAGAAATAACAAGTGGATTTGAAGCAACCAAGGCTTCCTGATGCGTGAAAGAAGAAAGCAAAAATGGGTCAGTTGAACGATGTGTTCACTGGAAGAAGTGTTGTTTGATTTCATATTGCTTCTTGCTGTGAAAGACTAATGCAGTACATAAAATGCGAGTTTGTGTCTTTTCTGATTCGTTCATAAATTCTTTGTATAATAACCCATCTCATCATTTAATGTTTTTGTGTTCAGTTTAATCAAGCAGCACTTTTTGCCAAACCATATCAATAAGGCAAATATAATACAGAAGCCTTGATTTAAAATTGAATATACAATTAAGACTGGCTGAACATGAGGTCAGCAAACCACTCTGATCCCAGAAGGTCAAGACTAGGTGATAATATTATTCAAGCCTCACCATGGTCCCTCCCTGTCTCCCCAATCCCCTCCATCCTCCACACAAAAAGGAGGCATGTCAGCTCAGAAGCCTGTTTCCTGAGGGGTTGACCAGATGGAGGAACCAGATGAGATTTGGTCAGCTTGAGAGATCAGTGGCAGAGGGGCTCCAATGCCAATCAGTGGTTTTGGGAGATTTATGACCATCCCCCCCCCCCCCCAACCCCTCACATCTAGATACTGTTCCATTGACCTTTGTTTACACATCAGGAGGACTAGAAATTTTAAATACACAGCAGGGTAACAGGCCCTTCCAGCCCATGAGACCATGCCACCCAATCCCCTGAACGTTTTGGATTGAAGGAAACTAGAGCAACCAGAGAAAACTCCTTACAGACAGTGCCAATTTAAACCTCGGTCGCTGGTACTAGAAGTGTGGTGCTATCCACACTGCCCCCACTACGTTAACCGTGCCGTCCTCAGTTTTAATCGCCAACCAGTCGAATCCTATGGAAATCATAAAATATTGTATCGATATTTCTACCAGGGACACAATGGTGCACAACTTGCCTTGTGACTTAATCAGGCTTGACGCAGTCAGTGCCTATTGACGTTTTAAGTTGCCTCATGGCTCTTGGATGATTATGGTCATTCCTTATGGATGGATGATGGCCATTTTCTCATGGGCCACTCCATCAATGGATTCCAGAATCCATTCCAAATGACATCAAATAGTGGCAAAATCTTGACCTCCCAGTAGAGAGTGAAACATACAATAAAAGGAATAGTCAACAAGGTTACCTGGTCAAGTTGTTTATTGTTCATATATTCATTGTTTCAAAGAATGTATGTGTGTATTTCTGTAAAATTAGCCGTCAACTCAATCCGTAAACCGATTGTCTCTTTTGTTTTACTTCATTTTGCATTAAATAAAAGTCGCAAAAAATTTCAACTACTCTCACAATTATAGAGGAAACAGTATAGATGGAGGGGGCTTGATGGTGTTTGTCCTTGTAAATAAACCATTACTTTGATATCAAGACTACCTGGTAGCATTCACGAAGATTCAGTAGGATATTTTCCCACTGTGCCTGATAGACCTGCAGAGAGTGAAGACGGAAAGGACGTGGTTTACATCTTCCAAGGAAAGGTTATAATTCAGTTCCGACTGCAATTGAAACACTCGTCTGTATCCAGTGACAAAAGCTTCTGAAGGATTGGGACAATCTAGTTCTTCAACTACCTCATTCTGAAGGGAGCCAGATGTTGCTTCATTTCCAACAGCTGACAAAAAAAGCTACCTTCTCAAAGTGAACAAGGAATGACTGCAGTAGATTGAATTGCAGCATGAAGGAGTTTGAGGGAGGCACGGTTGGCGTAGGAGTTAACACAATACATTTACAGCTTCAGTGGTCGGGACAGGGGTTCAAATTCCGTGCTGTCGTAAGGAGTTTCTATGTTCTCCCCATGTCTGCGAGGGCTTTGCCCGGGGGCTCCGGTTTCCTCCCGCCATTCGAAATGTACTGGGGGTGTAGGTTAATTGGGTGTAAATTGGGTAACAGACTTGTGGGCCAGAATAGCCTGTTGTATGTTTTAATTTTTTAAAAATTGATGCAATACATCACTGAACCTTGTCATGTTTTCATAAGGCCAGGAGTCATTTGAGGAGGCAGTATCAGGACAGAGCTCAGTGACAAGAGCCCTGGGTGTAATGCATAAGACAGGAATAAGTCATCTACACTGACTTTAACTACAACCGTAGATTAAGTCACCGATAAATCAATTTTCAAGGTTACATGCCCTCAATTGTCCAGGATGTGTTCTCAGCAACCAAAGGACCAGACCAGCAGTGTTCCATGAAGGTGGCATTTACAGATTGGCAGTGTTAGAAATTCAATATTATTATGAGGCAGCTCAATTTAAATTTCTTAGAGCATTAATGAATATGGAGGATCCGCCCAGTTTGGCAAAGATAAAACTGGCAGTTATTTTAGAAAAATCTCCACATGAATTTTTGTTTCGATGGAATAAAAATTTGTTACGAAATTATGATGTACCAATATTGAAACATTTATTGAATCTATGGACAAGTAAACTTGATAAAATGGGGCTTAAAAATAAATGGTCTGGGCGATTGCCATTATATAATAATCAACTTGTTCCTTTTACGGTCTCCAATATCACTTTGAAACAATGGGAAAGGAAAGGAATAAAAAACTTATCTGATTGTTTTTTTGAAGGACATTTTTGTTCTTTTGAGGAATTACAAAAGAAATTTGGTATTAGTGGAAATTCTGCATTTGTGTACTATCAGTTAAGATCATTTGTAAAACAGATATGTGGTCGGCAAATGACTTTATTGCCCGAAACTAGCTTTGAGAAATATGTGCTTTCAATACCAGAAAAGGGGTATATATCTGATTTGTATTGTATTTTACAAGAAAATGAAAGTAAGAAAGATTGGGATAAAGATAATTTGAAATGGGAAAAAGATTTAGGTTCTACAATAGCTGAAGAAGCTTGAATGGAAATTTGTCAAAACAGTATTCGGAAATTGATTAATGCTAGATAAGCGATGATTAATTATAATTTTATACATCAATTATATTTACCAGAAAAATTTTAAAAATTTGGTCTTAGTCAGACTGTTGTTTTCTTTGTGACCAGACAGCTAGTACTTTTTTACATACTGTTTGGTTCTGTGACCGATTGCAACAGTTTTGGAAAGGTATTCAATCTATATTTAATAGATTATATAATATTTGTGTTGTATTAGATCCTGATATATTTTTATTAGGGAATATGCAAACATTAATTGATTCAGGATTAAATGATTATCAGATTTCTTTTATCTATTTAGCTTTAGCAGTGGCCAAGAAATGTATAGCGTCTACTTGGAAAGATAGAAATATACTAACTTTGGATAGGTGGTATTTAGAGATGAAGTCTTGTTTAATTATGGAAAGGATATCTTTTTCAATTCAAGATAAGATCTTTTTATAAGTTGAAGTGGACTCCATTTGTTAAGTATATGCAATTAAGTTTGATTTAAGTATGTTTCTAGATGTGATATTTTAGATCTGATAAATCTTATTTTTATTTGTCATATTTTTCTTTTTCTTTGTTTTTTTAATACATATTATTAATTTTACTAATTCTTCACTCTTTATTTTGGGGAGGGGGTGGGTTTTTTTTATATAGATTTTTTAGTTCTTGAATATGTAGGGGGGGTTAGGTTGAATTAAGTTAGGTTATTAATGTTGTATTGTAATTATATTATTTTATTTTATATCTTTTCTTTAAATGTAATTTTTCTTTTTATTCCTGTGATAAAATCTTTAAATAAAGTTTTAAAAAAAAAGGTAGTGTCAGAAATAGAAGTACCTTCACAGAAATTGCAAGACAAAAATTGAGAACAAAGAACATTTATTATACAACAATGCAAAGTTGGGTGCTTCCCCTTACCCTGGGAATACACACATACGGCTCACCCAACTTTTATACAGTTTATTTCAGTATAGAAGTACTCTCCCCCTACATTCTATTATCTATTATCTATCCTTATCTTATTCATACTGGTGAACTTGCTGATTCTGTCTAAAAGGCTAAAAGACCCTTATCTTATTCAGACTAACTTTACTTCCTACATTCTATTATCTATTCTTATGCTATTCATACTGGCTTTATTCATTACACATATATCTATACTAGTTTCTTCATCTCTCATATTTTCATATCATTTTTACTCATCTCTCACAGTAGGAAATGTAAATATACCACACTGCAGACACTGTGAAACACAAAAGTCTGCAGATGCTGTGATTATAGTAAAAAGCACACAAAAATGCTGGAAGAACTCAGTCGGGCTCACAGTGTCCATTACCCATAGGCTCATTCAAGCAAGGAAAATGCCTGACTGTAAAGGCAGAAGTTCTCCGCCCTTATGCCTAGAGACTTACCTTCCTGAATGCAGCATGGCCAGCTCTGAGATGCCAAATCCAACCCTTCTCAGGGAAGGATAATCGTAAATGATCCTCCACCCACCAAGGAGGGACATTCTAAATACAATACAAAGTTGCGCAGCTAACCCATTCCTGTCTGCTGTTAGCAATCCATATGGTATAGGGTAATGGAAACTGACTAATGCATGCAAATGTTCAGAGTTAATGTAGCAAGCTCAATCTCTTTCTCTCGGGTATCCCATACATTATTCTATCTTGCTTCTATCTGAGGGTGTTAGAGGGCCTTTGAACGGAATGGAACCCTCTGCTCAAGAATACTGGGTTGCCTCGCCTACAGCTCCTTCCTTCTTTCAACATCTGTGATACACTTGTCTTGGGTAAACTTGTACCTCTCACTTTGTTCATTTTAGATTGGTCACAGTGTTCGAGCTACCTAAAGAAAATAGACACACACACCAAGAGCAGTTCAGTTTATACAGGTCTTTATTACTAAATCTAAAGCTGAATTCACACTACAATATGCAAGCCCTTCCCAATTATACTTATCAATGCCTGGACTGGTCCCAACTGCCAAAGCGAGGCGACAACTACACACTTGTAGTAGGTTGTCTGGGCGCCGGTAGCAGCTTCTCCACCTCCCCGGACCAGGACGTCGGTTTGGAATGTTGAAGTTCTTCTTCTTGCTGAGTGATGTTGCCACCTCTTGGAGAGTCTCAAACTTCAGCAGTGGGTCCATGACTTATATTACCCAAAAGTTGTTTACTTCAGATCTTATCTCTTTGAACAAATTATTTAATTATCTTCAAGGTCTCCTGACAGTCTGCGACCAACAAAAGACAACTGCATCTCTTGGTCTCATGGTGGAAGTTGGATAATGTCTACTGATTCATATGCATCCCTGGGCCCCATAGTGTAAATTTAGATAATGCCTTCCTATTCAACTCCATCCTGAGCCCCATGGTGGAATTTAGATGTGTTTATTAAATATGCATCCTGGGCCTCATGGTGGAATTTAGATTATGTCTTCTGATGCAATTGCATCCCTTCTTTCATAAGCTAGTCTAAATCCTCCATTACAACACTGCATCAAATTCTTCCTCTTCATTAAATGGACTGATGTAAAGATTTCAGAATAATGAGATTGCAATTCTTATTTTGAAAATCTACATTGGATGCTGAAAACAGAGAAATTCCAAGTTTTAATTCATAAGCTGTAAAAAATGCAAAAGAATTGGAAGCAGGAGGCAGCCTCTGAGCTGTTCTACCATTCAGACAGGTCAGAGCTGATGTGACTGCATCTTTAACTCTGCCTACCCACTTTCCACTGATAAATTTCAACCCTCTTTCTTATTAAGAATCTCTGTCTGCCTTAAAAATATTCAAAGGCTTTTCCACCATCCTTTGAGGAAGAGTTCTAACAACTCAGAAACCTCTCAGAGAGAAAAAATACCTCATTCTTGTCTTAAATAGGTAGCTCCACATTTTAAAACAGCGACAGCTAGCTCCCGATTCTCCCACTACATGAAAAATCTGATCTGCAGTCAGCCTGTCAAATGCCCTCAGGAGCTTGGAAATTCCAATCAAATCCCTTCTCACTCTTCTAAACTTCACTTGATACAACCCAAACCTGTCCAGCCTTTCTTTATAAGACAACCTGCCCCTTCCAGTAGTCAACCTTGACCTGCTTCCATGGTGTTAATCATCATTCAGGCTCCTTGCCGTTCGTCATGGACAATCATGTCTTTCCATCCATCATGATCTCTGACCCTCCGAATTGTAGTTGCTGCCTCCCCTATTCTCCTTCAGTGAAGGCTCCATCTTTGAGCTGAGACCATAGTCGATGATGAGTTCATGATTATACAAGGGAAAAATAATGAAGTGGTTTCCCGTTGCCTTCTTCAGCTGCAGTGTCCATACTGGACGGGCGACCCTGGCAGCAGATTCATCTGTCCAGCGGTTTTAGTTTTACAACCATAAATTCCAATTTGTAGAACTTAGTTGTAAAAACCATCCACTATCTGCAAACTATGGCTTTACTGATTGGGAGGCTAAACAGGTACTGCACCTTGCCCAAGGGTGACCTGCAGCCTATTGCGCAGAAGGAGCACCTTACACCTCTTTTTACTGAGCAATTGTGCAATACCTATTGTGTTAATATCCTCTCTTAATAATGACACCAAGACTGCACACAGAACGCCATGAAGTCTCATTCACGCTCTATATAACTGAAGCATAACCTTCTTAATTTTGTATTCAATTCTCTTTGCAATAAACAATAGGACTCTGTTAGCTCTCCTAATTGCTTGGTGTACCAGTATATTAATCTTTTTTTCAAATCTAGTCTTTGGATATTCCAATCCCTCTGCACCTCAGAGTTCTGAAATCTCTCACTATTGAGATAATTTGCTTCCTTTTTATTTTCCCTGCCAAATTCAGCATCGCTTTTAAGAAAATAATTGATCTTTAAAAAATACATACATTGAATGGGAACATGACAATCTAGGATACAAGAATATTAGGCAAGATAGAGTCATTTTAAATGTATAATCCAACTGAGATTGAGTCCAGTCATTTTCTAGATTTATTCAATTGAATTATTGCTTTATGGCATATCAAAGATAATTCGTTTCTATCCAATAAATCTTGAAAAATAGCTCAGCATTAGATGAACTTCAAAATATTGGCTGTTACCCCAGGCTTGTTAAATCATTATAACTAATTAAAATAATCCATGATATTTACTCGTAAAATATATTTTTGTCACATTAAAATATTAAGAGTATTAAATAGATAGCAGAAGCAGTAATTCAATTTCAAGATTTAGATGATTAAAAACCACCCAAGCATCTTGTGTATAATTATTCCTGCTAGTAATATATGCAGGATAAATTGGAAAGTTAACTGTTACTTTGAAATTGCTGCCATAAACAAAAAATTGAAAAATTTTGAAAGCACACAGCAGGTGGATCAGCATCTGTGGGGAGAAAGACGGTGTTGACTGATGCACAAGCTATTTAGCTATTCTTTAGTTGATAATGTCGCTGTAGCAAACTGCCAGAATTAACAGGTGAAGAGACGTCAGGACTGAGGTCTCAGTGTCAGGAGTCTGTTCAACATGAGAATCCACCATTACACCACGTGTTCACCCTTCTCTGAGCAATATTTCAGGTGAGGCCACTTTCACTGCTAGATATTTATAATTTAGATTAGTTTTATTGGATTATTTATCATTCTTCATTTCATTTTTCCACATATTTATACTGCTACTTTCATGTATTTGTTTCAGAATTTTTGTTGTAATTTTGTAACTCATCAACCACATTTGTTTTAATTTTGTCTCCAGCACCTGCAACAGAGACCATAGCCTGATCATTCAGTCCAGCACTTATTGGTCCATCTCATTCATACTGGGTGCTTAGCCACCAAACCACTGTCAAAGTTCAATGAACTATGCAATCCACCACAATTGGCTTCATTTATAGTCTTTCCATCATGTCTAATGCCTATCTGTCCACTAGTGCAGCATCTCATGCACAAATAGTTGATGACAACATCTACCAGACCTACAACCTTGACTAATAAGAGTATTCATGCCACAATCTAATTCATGCCACAATCCTACTGAACCACATAGTCCAGAACCCGCTGTTTACCTGAAATATCAGAGTCCATTTACGACGCATTCTTCTTTGGCTTGGCTTCGCGGACGAAGATTTAGGGAGGGGGTAAATGTCCACGTCAGCTGCAGGCTCGTTTGTGGCTGACAAGTCCGATGCGGGACAGGCAGACACGGTTGCAGGGGAAAATTGGTTGGTTGGACTGCATTAAGAATTCCCTTCATCAGCTTCTAAAGGGGAAACAGGGAGGAGCAGTCAATATACACCTTGATTCTATCCCTCAAAATGAATTTGAGGGAACTCACACGGTGACACAGTGAATTTAATTTGTTGTTAAATGTAGACATACAGCATGGTAACAGGCCCATTCCGCCCAATTAGCCTACACCCCTGGTAGGATGCAAACAGTACGAGGAAAACGGAGCCCCCGGGAAAACCCATGCAGACACGGGAAGAACACCCAAACACCTCACAGACAGCACAGGATTCGAACCTTGGTTGCGATCACTGGCACTGTAAAGGCATTGTGTTAACTGCTATGCCCATCATGAATGTAGCAGCAAAATGGTTACCATAGCAACGACACAATTAGCACAACTCTATTACAGTGCCAGCAGCCCGGGTTTGAATCCAGTGCCGTCGGTAAGGATTTGTATATTCTCCGCATGTCTGCATGTGTTTCTTCCAGGTATTGCTAGATTAATCTGTGCATTTGGGTGGCATGGGCACATGGGCTGGAAGGGCCTGTTACCATGCTGTACGCCATCATTACACAACACAGTTAGTGTAGCCATCAGCTCAACGCTGTTACAGTGACAGTGATTGGAATTGAGGTTTGAATCCCACGTAAGGAGTTTTTACGTTCTCCCCGTGTCTGTGTGGGTTTTCTCCTTGGGCTTCGATTTCCTCCTACCTTTCGAAGCTTATCAGGGTTATAGGTTAGTTGGCCGTAATTGGGCGGCATGGACTTGTGGGCCGAAATGGTCTGTTACCATGCTGTATGTCTAAAATTTTTTAAATTAAATATGCCAGATGGTGCGTGTTTTACGGTCCACAATTGAGTGCTGGTGATGCAACGTGAAAAAGAGTTAGCCCAAGAAATTCGGAATGAAATGGGGTACCCCAACATTTCATCTGCTTTGAAGTACTATTTCTAGATTCATTTGGACCATCCAAAAAAAATGTCATTCCTGACCAAGTTTGAATTTGTTGAATGTTAGTACTGCGGAGATGGTTCAATGTTTCAGGGCAAACCATGGCCTGAGAAACCAAGAATTCCCAGCCCATTAAAAAGAGACTTGCTGAGTGCCTCTGTGCATTTATGAGATCCCTTATACTGACGGCATCAGCTCGCAGAATCTTCCTACTGATCCAAACAGCATGACAAAACTTTGCTGAGAGAGATGATGGAGTAGATTTTGAGGAGACAGAAAGAGCAATTGCTGATCTTACAAATGTTAACATTTCTGTTCATTTTCAGTGGTTTTTAAACTGCTGAATTAGTTTAGAAATGATGCAGGCTGCCATTGACAGAAGGCTCATTGTGTCCTTGCCAACCACATTGTCTACTTCAGATATTCCCATTTCCTAAATTTGACCCATGTTCCTCAAAGCAGGGGTGGCCAACCTTGTAATTTTTAATTTAGACATTCAGCACGGTAACAGCCATTTCAAGTCCTGCAGCCCCCATCTCATGGGCTGAGATGGCCTGTTACCATGCTGGATGTCTAAATTAAAAGGTATCAGTGAGAGTACTGCACAATTACTCAGTAATTACTCTCGTAAGATGCTCCTTCCAACTGATAGCCTACAGGTCACCCTTGGGCAAGGTGTAGTACCTGTTTAGTCTCCCAATCAGTGAAGCATGGTTTGCCGATGGTGGATGGTTTTTACAAGCAGGTTCTACAAATTGGAATTTATGGTTGTTCAACTAAAAACGCTGGGCAGATGAAGCTGCTGGTCAATGGCCAGGGTCGCCCATCCAGTAGGGACACGGCAATGGGAAACCGTTGTATGATCACTTGTATAATCATGAACTCAACGTTGACAACAGTTTCAGCTCAAAGATGGAGCCTTCACTGAAGCAGAATGGGAGGCAACAACTCAGTTCAGAGGGTCAGACATCATGACAAATGGTGAGACGTGATCACCCACACCAAACGGCAAGGCACCTGAATGATGTCTAAATTAAAAGGTTGGCCACCCTAAACTTTCCCTATCCATGCACTTGTCCAAATGTATTTTAAAAACTGTAATTGTATCCACGGCTATCAGTTCCTCTGGTTCCATTCACCCACCACCACTGGTGTGAAAAAGTTTCCCCTGACGTGCTTTTTAAATCATCCCGCTCTCACCTTTGCCGTCAAGTATTAAACTCCTCTGCCTTGGGCAAAAGGTTCACCTTGTCTATGCCCCTCTGTTCATGTGGGAATTAAAACTGACAGGGCACCCAAATTGCAATGACTATAACAACCTGCTGTTTGCCGCAAAGAAACAGTTTAAATGATCTCTTCATTTTGGAAGTGCAGCAGATTATGACTCAGCTTTGAGCCTCCACTATGCTGTTTTCAAACTGCAGAGAAGGCAAATGGCTGTGCACCTTCTCTCCCAAGGTTTCCCAAGTACTTCTCATGCTAAGAAATCAGCTGCTCATTTAATCTCCCATGACAGGCAAGAATGTTGTCCCTTGCAAAGCGAGTTGCACCATAACTCAAAAGTTCCCTAAATGCTTTACTGCACAGTTGTGTTGCCTGGATGCTTCAACACTGCCACCATATGGACCTGAAGTTGCTCTGATCAATTGTAGGTATTATTAAACAGTTTGTTCTCTGAGGCAAAACCACCCCGAAACGCTGGAGGATCTCAGCAACGTCCATAGGAGGTATAGGTGTATAAATGACATTTTGGACTTGAATCCTTCTAAGGCAGGAAACCTCTGCATGTTGCAAGTTTCACAACAGATGAGGGAAATAAAATAGGAAGTATTGGGCATACAATGTTCATACATACCAGGAAACCATTAATTCATCTGGCTGAAGACTGTATGAACTAGTAGAACTATAATTTAATTATTTCACAAGCTCTAATTTTTGGTTTTTAATTTTTAGGGCAGTGCGGTTATTAGGGTTAACACAACACTAAAGTGGCAACAACTTGAGTTTGAATCCAATGCTGTCTATAGAAGTTTATACAGTCTTTGTGTGTCCACGTGGGTTACTTCCAGGTGCTTGTACACTGGTAAAATGCTATTTGTGAAAGTAACCTCAAGTTTGGACATTTCAAATGCGGGAATAACAGGACAACTTTGCTCAGTGATCCTGTGTGACATGGGGCTGAAACTTTCCCTGTTGATAATCCAAAAAAAATCCGCAGAGGTTAGAAATGTGCAACAGCATCTGCGGAAAGAGAAACAGAGTTAGCATAGCAGGTTCTCTCCATTCCGCCACCCCTCCCACCCCACCACGTTCCAAAGGCATATGGGCTGGAAGGGCCTGTTACCACGCTATATCTCTCAATTAAAAATTAAATTGGAATGAAATTTCCATTAAAATTATTTTTGTCATTTCTGGATATTTACCATCCAAGGTGAATTGGTAGATCACAGTACAACTTTTGGGAGATGTCTGGCTAAGATTACCACCTTTAAAACCTAATTACCATATATTTCGGCAGATCAGATGACACCTGAAGCACCCCAAAAAATAAATAGATTCATCCTATTGGCCAGATACGAAAATAGTGACCTTAAAATTCTACTCAAAATACCTCTTGATTGGTTCCAAAACCCATCCTATAACAAATTTTTAAGATACCAATATATTTTTTAAAATTCTGCCTGAAGCAAGGAACTTGGCAAGCACATCTGGAGTCTCACAGTTTACACTGTCATATATGAATCTGGTGAGTCGGCTTTAGCTTCGTCGTCAGTGTCCCGCAATAAATCATCCTCCATACCATCCATTCCACAAGAGATTTTAACTGACAACTTGTTTCATACTTTCTTTGTTTTGCTGGTGGCTCGATGATAACAATTTGATTCAAAAAATTTGGGGGGGGGTCGTCTTATACCCCTGATATGAGCTCAAACCATGAGATTCAGACTGAAATTGGGGTCTCTTCTTATCAGAAGGACACCTTATCTACCGAAATATATGGTACTCAAAGGTATTGCCCTTCATTAATATATGCATCATGGATTCTCAACACATTTTTAAAGGAAGCAAAATATGAATAAATGCTTTTTGCTTTCAGGCCATTATAAGGCTTTGATTCTTAGATGGACAAGTCACCAGTTAACAGCTGAATATCCTTATGCTACCAAACCTCCAACAAGCCAGCAGAGATTTTGGCCTTCACCAGGTTCACAGGATCCGTGACACAATATCCACAAAAGTTGAGTCAAGGCTAATTTTCCACCAGACCCATATGCTGGAAAGCCGACAGAGGCTTGCCTCCATAATGTCATTCTTGCCTTTAATTTTTAGCCTGATTTGCAAACGCTATAATTTACATGAAATATATAACTGCTTTGTATGTCCTGTACTTGAGAAGGGAAGAATAGTGAAAATGATAAACTCTCGTAGTCGAGGCTCAATGTGTGACTGAACAGGTTCACTTGTATCCTGGGGAGCCAGCTGACTAATATAAAAATATTTCAACTCTGTTTTTCTGACTTATGTTTGCTGTTTTCCTTTTGCTTCATGATTCTTACTCAACACTCTTTTTTCTTCAGGCTCTAACATCGAATGTGGAAAGCAGAACACTACATCACAGTGCAGGCCCTTCAGCCCTCAATGTTGTGCCGACCTATATATTCCTACCAACATTTTAAAAAAAGAAACCCTATCTCATAACCCTCTATTTTTCTTTCATCCATGTGCCTGTCCAAGAGACTCTTAAATGCCCCTAATGTTCCAGCCTCCACCACCACCCAAGGCAAGACATTCCAGGCACCCACAACTCTCTGTGTAAAAACCTTACCTCTGATGTCTCCCCTAAACTTTCCTCCCTTCACTTTCTACAGATGTCCTTTGGTGGTTGCTTCTCCCACCTTGGGAGAAAGGCATTGAGCTGCCTGTCTTATCCATGCTTCTCAGAATATTGTAGACTTCTATTAGACCTCTTTGCTGGTCATTAAATCCTGCTTCTATCGGCAGTTGCCGAATAGTAAACGAAGAGTGGGAAGTTCTTTCCACTTTCCAATGCCATTGTTGAAGTTGAAGAGAAAGAAGGATTAATAAGTTAGGTCGGTCCAAGTTCCCCGTCCTTGATGCAGACACAAAATGTGGGGATCTAAAATGAAGCCAAATGGCACGATGATAAATTCTGTAGGAGAGCAACACCACATCCTGTAAGATAATGTACCAATGCCTTGTACCAAAGTTAGAGTGAAGATCAATACAACTTTGAACTCTACATCCCCAGATCTTTGCCATCATTGACTATTACCTGGTAAACTTGATACGAGGAAAGCATTGTATGCAGACCAAACAGTAAATCTACCATATATTTTGGTAGATAAGGTGACCTGATAAGAAGAGACCCCAAGTAAATCTGGAGGGACTCAACGTTCAGAGATCTGGCTTCATTTTGAAAGTTATAGCACCAAAACTTCTCAGAAACAAGGTATTGCAGGCAGAAGCCTTGTGGCCATCTCTCCAATAGATTCTGGCATAATTTTCTTATATCTCTCATCTTGCCTCACCCACTCTCTGCATTAACAAGTACCATTGTGACAGAGTATTTAGAGGTGGTTTGGGAGGAATTGTTAGAACATCTTGCACACACACACACAATTTAAAACACAGAATATTTGCAGGACTTTTGCAGAATGCTTTTTGCAGGAGGCAACAAAGTATCGACAGCAGCTTACCTGGGAGAGTATGTGATCTTTGCAGGCAGAGGAGAAGAGTTTTGCTCTCAGAGAGGGAGGATGTGAAACAGTGAGAGAGGAGACAGAAATCAGTTCCAGAAGGACAAGCTGGCAAACTTTGGAAGGCTGCCTGGTCAAAGGAGGAGATTGGCGGTCTGAAAGGTGCCCTGAAAGAAAGGGGATCATCTGGAGAGCCCTGAAGGGGGGGCAAGTTTTGTCAGCAAGACGGATTGAGAAGGAATCAGTTGTGAATGTCCTGGAAAAGGACTCTCTCTCTCTGAAAACCAGCAAGAACCCTCCTGAGTGGTAACCATTTGCCTGTTAAGCACCAAAGACTGGTGAACTTTGTTAATGCTAACTTCTGTGCACAGAACAAGAATTGTCTGCAACCAGTGAGATTGGACTCTGATCCAAAGAACTTTTCTAATCTTAAATATACATTACACACCCCTGCGCTTAGTGTTAGAGGCGGGATTAAGTAGTTAGGTAGGTTAAGTAATAAGTTAAAGTTTAATTCTGTTTTCTTGTTCAAATTTAATTAAAAACAACTTTTGCTTAAGTAACCCTGTGTTGTGGTGCATATCTATTGCTACTGGTTTTTGGGGTCCTCTGGCCTCCGTAACACCATCTCTTCACAAACCCTCATCACATCCTTAAAGGGAACTGTTTCTGGGATAATGCTTGCAATCTTTGCCAATGTGCTGAGAAATTCTCAGACCTACGGCAGCCAAAAGAAACCTTCAAGCAAATCTGTTATTCCAGGTTCTGAACCTGGAGAGAATTTGTTACTTTCTCTATCAACTCGATTCCTTGATATTCTAAGGTGACCTTCTCCAAGGGAGATGGGTATCTCTGATTTGTACAGTGCTTTCCATGTGGAATTTCTTTTCTTGGTTGGTATGACATCTAGTTAATGATACTGCACCGAAACAGCCCACAAAGACCCTGCCAAGGATCAACCAACCATTTACAATAATGCCACGTTAATCCTTTTCTTTAATTCAGAATTTATGAACATGTCACAACATTCATTGTTTTGCAGTAGCATTGCAGTGCAAATATTGCTATAAATTACATTTAAAATAAATAAATTAGTGCAAAGCTAAGACAAAGTGAGGTAGTTTCCGTGTGCTTCATTGTCCATTCAGAAATCTTGATGGCAGAGGAGAAGAAACTGTTCTCATGCCACTGGATGTTCATTTTCACGTTCCTGCATCTCCTTCCCGATGGTAACAGTGTAAAGAGAGCAAGAGCTGGGTGGTGGGGGGGTCCTTGAGGAGAGAGGCTGCTTTCTTAAGACACTGCCTCTTGAAGATGTCCTATATGGAGTGAAGACTGGTGCCCGTGATGGCACTGGCTGAGTTCACAGCTCTCTTTAATTCTTCCATATTCTCATCAATTCTCTCTAAATTTTACAACTCCCCTCCACGCAAGAGACAATTTAAAGTCACCAACTGTGTATCTGAAAGTTTTAGAAGGGCAGAATATTTATTTTAAATGGTAAGAAATTGAAAACTGTTGGTCATCAAGTCAAACAGGCCCACACACCACCAAGTCCACACTGAACATCAAGCACCCATTTGCAAGTTCTACATTAATCCCATTTCATCCTGCCCACATCCCTATTAACACCTTCCAAATGCCACCACTCACCTACATACCTGGAGCAATTTTACAGAGGCCAATTGTCTTTGGGATGTGAGAGGAAACCAGAACCTCTGGAAGAAAACCATGTGGTCACAAGGAGAACATGCAAACTCCACACCGGCAGCACTGGAGGTCTAAATTGAACCAAGGTGGCTGGGGTCGTGAGGCAGCAACTCAACTCGTTGCTGCATTGTGCTTCCCAGGAACTTGGGTGTTACTGTATACGAGCAGCTGAAAGCTAACACATATGCTCAGCAAGCAATGAGAAATGGTATGTTTGAATTTTTTCCAAGAAAATTTCAACCATTTCCTCCATTAATGCAAGGCCTTTGTGAGACCACATCATGGAATATTATGAACAGATCTGGTGTCTCTGGCTCAGACAGGATATATTTGCGATAGAGCAGAGGAGCGAAGGCTCACCAGATTTATTCTTATGTTCTTATCTCTTGAGTTAAAAGAACATGTGCGGAATAACAGGCATTTGCCTAGAGGCTATGCCATTTGTCAATAGGAAGCATAATAAAATATTTAAAACTGTAAAATCTTTGGAAAATATTGCAAGAATATCATGTGTACATCACATTGAATGCTTGCCATGTATGATTATGAATGAGATGCAATGAAAACAGAATTATTAGGATATATAAAAGCCTGCACTAGATATGAACAGTTCCAAGGAGGCAAATTCATAGACAATCTTTTGGTTTTTGACCAAAGATTTCCAAAAGTTCAGTAGCCTCATGTTTTCACAAGATCTTCCTTATAATGTTATATTTTGACCCACCTCAGTAAATTTGCAGATGACGCCAAGATTGGGGTATAGCGGACAGTGAGAAAGGCTTCCAGCTGGAAAATGGAGATGGAATTTAATGTGGAATAGTGTGAGGTGTTGTACTTTGACGATACAAACCAGAGTTTACACTCTGTGGAGTGAGGTAGAACAGAAGGGTCTGGGAATACAGATAAATTATTCCCTGAAACTGATGTCACAGATAAAGATAGCTTTTGGCATTTTGTCCTTCATAAATCAATGTGTTGTGTTCAGGAATTTGAATGTTATGTTGTAGTTGCATAAGACTTTGGTGAACCAAATTTGAGGCATTGTATGCAATTTTGGTCACTACCAACCTATCAATAAGATTGAAAGAGTGCAGAGAAATTTTACAAGAACGTTGCTGGGACTTCAGGAGCTAAGTTATAGGGAAAAGTTGAACAGGTGAGGACATTACTCCCTAGAGCGTCAGAGAATGAGGGGAGATTTGACGGAAGTTCACAATATAATGAGAGGTAAAACGGTAAATGCAATCAGGATTTTTTTCACTGAGGTTGGATGGAGACAAGAACAGGAGGCTATGAGTTAAGGGTGAAAAGTGAAATGTTTAAGGGGAACATTCAGGAGAACTTCTGCACTTAGAAGGCTAGGAGAGTGTGGAACAACCTGCCAAAAGAACTGGTAAATGTGGGTTCAATTTAAAAATTTAAGAGAAATTTCAATAGGTAAGTGGTTGGGAGATGCAAGAAGGGCAATGGGACTAGGTGGAATAAATAATTTGGTACAAACTAGATGGGCCAAAGGGCCAGTTTCTGTGTTGTAGTGTTCTATGTTTCCAAAAGTCAATAGTAGAGTGAGGCTAAGATTGATGTAGGAATGCATTAGGAAATTGGATGGTTAATAATGTATGTTTAACTGTGTGTGAGAGAGAGAGTTCTGAGAGAGAGAGCGTGTGAGTGAGAGACAGAGTGAATGAGAGAGAGAGGAGTGTGGGAGAGAGACAATGAGAATATGAGAGATTGAGTGTGAGACTGTGAGAAAGAGTTGTGAGAGTGAGGGTGTGAGCCAGTGAGAGAGTGTGAGAATATGAGAGAGAATGAGTGAGAAAGAGTGTGAGAGAGAGTGTGTCCATGTAAGTAACAGCACAGAAGTTCAGCATTTCAACTGATTCATGAATCTTTCTGACAGTGGCACTCAAGCGGATCTGAAAGGAACATGGCAATGTAGAGCGCAAGGGGATGGAAACCAGAAAATCATGCTGGGTGAGGCAGGAACTGGGATGGACAGAGCAGCAAGGAAACAAACCCAAGGAGTGGGCAACCATGACCAATGGCAAGGTTTGGAGGTGTTTGGAGGGGCACCTGTCAAACTGAGATGTCAGGTGAGGTGAAGTCAGGTGGGGTGAAGCAGGAATGAGTTGACAGCATTGTGAATGGGAGACGTCAAATTTGTCCTGGAGCGGAACTGAAAGGAATACAGCGGTGTGGTGCGCAAGCACTCTGAGGATGTTGGCCGAGCAGACCGTGTACAGTGAACCAGGAACAAGGATGAATCAAGTTCAGTGTATATTTCCCAAGGAGAAATCAACAGGAATGGGCTGTCCACTGAAGCAGGGAGAGAAGGGTGTTCAGTGGTAGATTGGACAAAGCAAGCATGTGCAGGCTGACAAGCCAGAGCAGCAGGTTTAGTGAGAATGGGTTGAAAAAGGACCTGTGCAAAAGGGCTGGAAATAGGTAGGAGTTCATTTTAGGCTACCCAATAGTGACATAAATAAGGAAACTAAAAGGTGGGAGTGGCAGTGATAATTTAACAATCAAGGGAGATTTTAACCTTCCAGATTTTTTTTGTTTTCATAATAAATTAGAAAATGCATTTATGGAAATATTTCCAAGAAGCTTTTTAGATCTGTTTAAATACAATTTATAAGTTATTTAGGCAGATTGATAAATAGTAAATGTTGAGAAGGATGTGAGCTGAACATAGGTAAATGGGACGTCTGGACTGACAACTTGCTGTCATGGATGAGTTGTCTGAACAACGTTTCCTCCCCCCCCCCACCCACTCCCCCAACTAAGTCCAGGCTGCAAGCTCAGACTCTAGGATCTGCTGGTATTGTAGACCTCTGGCCCCAGCTACTCGTATCTAACACAGGACCTCGGGCCTGAAGCACTAACTACGTTTCTCGATAATGCTGCTTCACCTTGAGGAATGTTTCCCACATTTTGTGAGGTTGTGCCAAAATCATGGGCCTAGCCCATTGTTTGTCTGTCAGAAATATCCATGCAGTCAAATGTTGAACTGTGTCCCAAGTGCCTTCCCCATCACTTGACAAACTAACTTTTTTCACCTGTTTGCCTTATTCATCTCCAGATATATATATATATATTTTTTTTTAAAAAAACAATAAATATATATATATATGCTTTTAAATATTTACCCAAATAGTTACTTTCCCTTTAAACAGGCACGACTCTTTAATTTTGGGCTGTGAGCCAAATGTCTTCAATTCATCATTACCCATGTACTTGGCACAAAATCAAAGCTGCATTGAGCCTTATAGTAATAACCCTTAAATGGAACAGTCACAGGGAATTTCAGACAGTCAGCTCAATATGGTTTTGGTTAGCTACATGCTCGCAGATAGCCATTCCGGTTACTACTTCATCAGTTTAGCACAATCAATCCTTTAAAGCATCCCATTGCACAAGAGTAAATTGATTTATATTGGAATAATGCAGCAGCTAAGATCTTCTTCAAGAACTCAGACTAGAATAATTATTGTCCATTGAATCAATGAACAATTAACAGATGGCTTTTATTAGTCCAGAGAAAGAAAATGTGGATTGTATGACTACAATTATTGGAGCATTAGCCTTGCTGTGGAGTGCCAGATCAATGTACTATTGAGACAACTGAAGGAGAAACAACCATGGGATGTAACTCCCATGGTCCCAGCGCCATGGGAGCAGTTGCCTTGGGGCAGCACGGTTGGCGTAACGCCTTTACATTGCCAGAGATCGGTATTGTGGTTCAAAGCCCGTGCTGTCCAAAGGAGCTTTTACATTTTTCCCTGGTTTTTCCCAGGGGCTCTGGTTTCCTCCCACCATTCAAAAACAGCCAATCAGGTGTAATTGGACAGCAAGGGCTCATAGGCCAAAATGGCCTGTTACCGTGCTGTATGTCTAAATTTACACCTGCAAAGTGAACATGTTACCACAGACGGTAGATAGAGGAAGATAAATAAATCTGTAAAGATTGAAACATGAAATGCTAGAGAAACTCAGCCAGACTTGCAGTGTCCATATGAGATAAAGATATATGGCCTACGTTTCAGACTTGAACCCTTCTTCAAGGAATAAACAGAGAAATAAGCAAAGAAATAAAGTTGCAGATCTGATTCAAGGTTTCTTTATTGTAATGAGATAGTATAGAACATGTAATACTATGTGAAATTGCCTTCTGCCTGCCTTAAGGCAGACAAGGAGTTGCCATTATGTAACCCAGTGCCTCTTACAGTAAGAGAAAAAGAGGAGCAAAAGAGACTCCCTTCAGAGACACTGATTATCCATGGATTCACCTCCTGCACTCTCGCAGCCTCTGAGCCACACAGAATCTTGCTCGATCCATTGGCAACCCTTGCTCCAGATCAAACTCTCCGTCATGATCAGGAAGCCTTCAGCACCCAAGGCACTTCAGAAGGCCTTCTTGCCCTCATACCCTCTAGAAACTCATCTCTGATAGTTGGTTTCCATGAGCCAGTGTAAAACAGGCCACAGCCCATATGGGTCCCCCGAGTACAAGTCGCCCACAGCCTGTGTGGGTCCTTCAGCCACTGAGCCCCTCGCTGGTCTGTTGCCATGGTCTCCAGAGTCGGCGTTGGAACATCTAATTGGGGGGCATTAAGGTAACTGCAGGGGTTGAGGGGGTGGGGCACAAACTGACATTTGAAAACTCACTCAGCAGGGGACCTGGTGCCACACCCGCCATGAACCATAGTTCATGAACCACTATGCCCTCCCTCCGATGTAATAGACAAATACACATGCTTATAGTGCGTGGAGAAGAAACCACGGACGCTAGTGACTGTAGTGCTGCGGGTGGGTGGGAAGGCACAGTAACGCATTTGGGGGGCATGGCCCACAGATCCCTCCCCATGACTCCAGGCCCGATGCTCTCTATCCTGTAAAGGTTGTCACCTCTACTTCTCCTTCTCAACAAAGGGTGCTCTCCCTGTTTCCGGTGACCTGCGCCAGTTCACTGATCTCCCAGAGTCTGCAACCCCCCTTCGTGGCCGTTGCCAAGCACAGGCTCCACCACCTTGGGCCCACACCCCGTGGCTGCAGGATTTTAGTCTTAAAAACATCGTCAGCTCCTCTAACAGGCTGGTAGAGCCGCCAGTGTTAGAACCAGCCGATTGAAACCATCGGAGCAGCGCTGTGTCCTCTATTCCAGGTTCACACCAGCGGCAGCACTGCCTTCACAGCAGCTCTGGCAGCGCTGCCATTTTTGGGGACATGCAGCAACTGTGAAAAGGGAACCTAGCTAATGCTTCAGGTTAGGAATCCGTCCTCAGAACAGAGCAATATTTGGCACTCCAAAGCACCTTCCCCAGTCTGATCCATTACCTTGTATTTTACCATTGACATGGCCTTCTTTAGGTGTACTTTGACATCTCTTTCACAGGATTTACAATTCCTAATAAATCAGGACAGTAATTAAGAATCAACTTCATTACTGAGGCACATCATCTTGTCTGTAAGTAGAAGGAAGGGCTGTTAGTTCATGTTGGATTCTACGTTCACTGGAAATCAATGCACTGCTAATAACGTTCAATTACTTACAGTCATGATTTATTACTAATTATCTTCCGTGTGTATTTACACTCAATTAGCTACAGAGGTGCCGATAAACCCAACTTGTTGCATGGATTCTATTGCACTGACCGCAGGTGGTGTATAAAGTGGCTAAAAAACTGTGCAATCATTGCACAACGGATAAAACTATAGCTGGAAAATGTTTATAAGCACAAAGGGGCTTATAACAGGCCCCCAAGAAAATGATAACAGTGTCTTGACGATTGGTGCACTCTCAAAGCTCAGGCAGAGATGCACTCACAGGTGTTTAATAAACCCTTCAGTTCAAAGTCTCCTTTCTTTACACTCAGCTTGCTAATCGTAAGCGGGTACTGTAGATAGATTTCCAGAGCAATTTGTAGTAATGTCAAAGTTGTGTTTTTAAGATAGCTACAAAAATCGTTTATAAGAAAATCAGCATAAGTTGTACTCAGTCAAGAAGCTTCCAGAGAGCAGGGTATAAGTTTAAAGCTAACAAACCTCCCAGAGAGGAATCAATTCTCACTTCTTCTGCAGAGTCCCCAGGCTCCAGATACCCTGATCTCTTTAACGCAATAGCGCTAGCGGACTACCAATAGAGTCAACGAGCTTTCAAAAAGCAGCCCATTCATAAATCGGTTTCCCACCCAAAAGCAGCTGATTGAGTTACAACTTGTCAGACACAATGCAAATTGTCAAAGGCTGCCGTAAACACTAACATTGATGGCCCCACTCGGTCCCTGGTTGGCATTGTTTCTGCTCAGAAGTTTTGGCCACCATTGTTAACTTCAATAATTTAAGATTAGAGTGAAACTATTTTTTTGCATATGTTAATTGGAAACCAGAAATCAGGCAGGCAGAGAATGGATATTGGTGTGTACTTCGAACAACCCTTCCAAACATCTGTTGATTTTTTTTCTATACAAGGATGCCTCTTAATTATGGCTTGTACATAAGAATAAATGATTGACAACAAACTATTTCCCTATTTCTAGGAAGGGGATATGCAAAATGTAAAACACAAATTGTAACAATACATTCAAAGAAATGATATCTAATTTGTATGCAGGAAAATGCCTTAAATATTGTACCCTGTGACTGTTCCTTGATTGAGATCAAACAGTCTTAGTGAGGTGACCTTGCCTACCCAACTCTAAAGGTTGCTCATTCCTGCTAGAGTTATTCAAAGAAAAAGTCTGTTTGAATTGTACTGTATGGTTTGGTTGTACGTTTTGTACCTTGACAGGAGCACGGCTATCACATCAGCGTAGTCAGCAATCTCTCGCTGGGCAGATCACCGCATATGTTGCAAGCGGCCGCAAGGACACTGGGACTTCGGATGGAGCAGCAGTGCACCTTCGGGACCCTTGAGCCTGAACTCCTTCACTGACCCAGGGTAACACTGTGGTCCCTCATACAAGGTTGATCTGGTTCCCGGCTGAGAGAAAAAGAACCAGAGCACAAGACACAGTGCCTGAGGTGAGATGAGTTTATGTTAATACGGGAAGTGTTTATGTTGAAATGAGATGAGCTTATGTTAAATCGCGAAGAGTTTATGTTGAAATGAGATGAGTTTACATGAATGAGATGAGCTTAGGTTAAAATGATGAGTTTATGAGAATTAAAAAACTGAGTATGTTGATAATGGTTGAGTTTTACAAGTATTGAGAGAAACGTATGCATCCCACCATCCCATAGTCTGTAGTCGGCAAAATTTGTAGATATCTTAAAAACACAACTTTCTACAAATTCTCACCATTGCCAACCAAGTTAGTTTCTGGAGTGAAACCTGAAAGTCTGCAGACGCTGTGATTATAGTAAAAACACACAGTAAACACACAACTCAGCCGGTCTTGTTGCTGCCTGGCCGGTCTTGTGACATCCATAGGTGGTAAATATTACTGATGTTTCCAGCCTGAGCCCTTCTTCAAGGTATAAGCAAAAAGCAGGCAGGCATCTCAAAAAAGACAGAGAGAAAAGGAGAAGAATGCAAGAGGGAGGAGTCCAGACCAACAAACAATTGGATTTGAGAAGAGGAAAGGTAAAAATTGACTCTGTGAAAGGAGAAAAAGGGAAAAGGGAAAAGAGAGAGAGACAGTGAGTCATTGAGACAGAATTAGAGGAAAGCAGCCAGAGGAACAAAGATGGGGGAGGGAGGTGGGTAGGGGGTGTTTTAACAGAAACCGGAGAAGTTGATGTTAATGCCGTCCAATTAAAGGGTGCCCAGATGGAAGATGACATGTTGCTACTCCAATTTGCACATGAGATAATGGGAAGACATTTCATCAAGGGAATGGGACAGGGAGTTGAAATGGGTGACCACTGAGAGATCCACACTATTGCAACAAACAAAGTTAGTTTTTGGGCTAGTCCCATTTGCCTGTGTTTGGGATATATCCTTCTCTTCCTATCCTTATGTCTAAAATGATGAATGTCATCATTGTTTCGGCTTCTAGAGCTTCCTCTAAAATTCATTCCAAACACTCCCTTCTGAGTGAAAAAAAAGTATTCTCTCAGGCATCACTTAAATCTTTCCCATTTCACCTTAAACTATTGCCCGCTCATTGTAGAAACATCTACAGTAGGATAAAGACAATGAGCATGCCCATTACGATTTTATTCATCTCTCAGTTCACCCTGAAGACTGCTAAGCTCCATGAAATTAGAAATCAGACTCTCTTGCCTTTCCTTACACTCTGGGCCTGGCAGCATCCTGGTGGATCTATTCTGCATCCCTTCCAACTTCTTAGCATCCTTCCACTGGTGAGGTGACCAGAATAGCACACAATAGTCATGGGAATTATTTCACCAATGTCTTGTCATGATGTTCTTGATACCGCACCCAATAACAGCAAGCATGCCAATGCCTTCTTAATCATCTGGCCCACCTGCTACTACAATAAAACATCATCTAGCACAAAGGTCTCTAAAGTGGTCGATATCAACCCTTAGGGGTCGATGGGACTATCCAAGGGGTTGGGGGGGAGGGGGCGTTTGACTGAAGTTTTGCGGTGGAAAGCAAGAGCAGATCAAAAGAAAATAGTGCATATGGCAGTGGTGGCCAACCTCTCATAAGAGCGGGCCTTGGTGGCTGCTATGTTGTATTTGGCTGTCCTTTGAATAAGTTGAGAGCGAACGGGAGGATGGACTGAGCATAGAAGAAAGATGTATGTGCTCTTTGTACCTACCATCCAGCACAGGGATTCTATGGGGGTCATTGAAGGATCAAGTATTCTATGAAGGGGTCAATGATCTAAAAAGTTCAGGGGCTCCTGATAGCCCATTTCATATTTCTGGTCTGCAGGACTTACAGGTTTTCCCAAACAATTATTCCTAGGAATACCTTAACACAGTTTTATTTTACTTATTTATAGATGTAGCAAAGTGGAATAATAAATATTTCAGTGAACCATGCAAGTTTAAAGGGAGAAGCAAATGTATAAACACGCTAGACTCCAACTCCAGCTGCACACTTATCCACCTTCCTGGCCCTTGGCATTCCAAACCTCAATCCTGGTTCCAGTTCCGCCATCTTGGCGATCGACCACGCTCCAGACCCTATTTCTGTATGCCCACTCAACTTGAACAGCGTCTCAGTTCCAGATGGTTGCGTCAGCCAGAAGCTAAACCATCAGGGCGCCCAAAAAATGGCATACTGGATTATAAGAAGTTTACTGTTGGTCCATCATCGCTAGCTGCCCAGTTCATCTCCCCAGATTTATAGGAATGCATGAAGACAAGTAATGTACTCCAGATACTCACCCCTCTCTGGGTAAAAGTGGTTCCCCTCAGACTGTTTCTAAATCTCTAAACCTTTCCCATAAATTTATATTCTCCAGTTTGATATAACCTTGATGTGGGTAATACCCTCATGTGCTGCTATTGTTCATGACTATTGCCTCTGTACCGAGAAGTAAGAGGTGGCTGCTGGCCTGCACCAGGACAGACGAAGTGCTCTTCACTTTTTAAAAAAAACTTTATTTCAGATTTTCAAATTACATAAAAATAATATATAAAAACAAAGTAAACTAAACACTAAAAAAAACACCCCCACCCCCCTCAGCCAGCCCTGAAAGGGGAGCAAAAAAAAAAATATCATCTAATTTGAAGTGTCTTTTATGTATAAGGATTAAAATGCAACTTGCAAGCAAATTCTGCAAGTAGCCAGTAAACATTGACATATTTCATTCTGTCTCCTAGTAACATCTTTCTTCAAGGTTATAACTAGATTTTTCTGTGTTTAAGATAAATGCATCAGTTGGATTTTCTGTTTAAGAAAATGTAGACATTCATGGAGTTATGACAACTTTTACTGACTTTTAACAATGTTTAATCATAGTCTTAGTGCCATCTAACAGAGTTTTAATAGTTTGTAATAATAGAGTAATGTTAATAATGTTTAATAAACAGTGGAAAATTCAACTCAGCTTTAGAACAAATTTGTTTGAATGAGTCATAGACTACAATGACCTAATTTCTGCAAGCAATTTATAAAGGAAAATAGTCGCTACAAAATGACTGGACAAAAAAAGTGAAGTTCAAAAACAGCAAGTGTACAAAGAAACAATTTATCTTGAGGTTAAAAAAAAATAGATTGTAGCCTGTCAAAGAATACATTGAAAGGAATTGCAAAGGTACGGAAACCAGAAAATATTCAATATTGTGAAATTAGGCCTTGAAAGATATAGAAATGGCTGACTAGACTTTTCCTCATGTAAAATGTGATTATCGAGAGAAAGATATTGATAACATATATCATGGATAGTCAATTGAACAGGAATTAGTTTAGTTCATTTCTATTTCAAAGCAACTTGAAACAAAAAGTTATGACACACACATGTATTTCACCATCATCCTGCGTCGAATGACAATGCAGGAAGATCATTTAGAATTATCAAGGAAATACTGAAACAAAAACATTACAATAGGGACATTGATTACCAAGCATTTTTATAAACTACAGTAGATTCTAAATCTTCAGGAGAAGAGAAGAAATTAAGTCAGGGAGACATCCTCACAAGGTGATCAGAATTTGTGTGTTCAGGGGTGATCCAAAGGAAACTGTGGAAAAATGGCACAAGGTTGTCAAATGGAGTGAAGAAGTGATCCCTTCCTTTCGTTAAGAAATGATCTGACACCAACAGCACAAATCCTTCTGAGAAAATAAAAATCAGATAACAAAGCAAGTTTAAATGTATAAATAATGTGATCGACTTTCTTTTCAAAAAGGACAAAGCAGGGCATGTGTGACGTGTCTGTGATGGGTGCACGTATGTGTGGAATAGCTGAGCAGTGCAAAGTAAACAAAACACTCTATTTTAGCAATTCTCCATATCATTTAAAGATTTATTACATTCCTGGCAGTGCACACCATTGGAATTGCCTTCATATATTACTCTGGTCAGATGCATTAGACCCAAAAATTTCTCCATCATCTGCTCGCAGATTTAGTGGATAATTGCTTCAACTCTCCTTTGCATTCTGATCTCACTGATAATTGATTCTAAATTCCAAAATAAAAAACCTCTTCTAAGATTCTTCACTGAATTGAACACATCTTATCATATGTTTTGCCTCCAGTTATTTCTTCCATTCTTCAGGAACAGTCTCACAATTAAATTCCCCTGACTCTCAACTCAAGCAAGTCGCTTCAAATCTTTTTTTGAAAAATACAGGGTATGTGCGTGTACAGTAAAAAAAACCCTGTTATCCGGAATTCATGAAACCAGCATCCTCAGGCAACTGATTAATTCACATTCAAAATCTATCAATCTCCATAGGTGCCAGGTACCGGGGCTTTTACTACACTGCTAATCATTTACGTTTATATCCAACCTGTCGATATACACAAAAACAAAACAGCAACATTTCCATGGCAACTGAACCACAAAACTCTTACTTTGTTCTATGGTGCTTCATCTTCCTTGTATGATACTACTCAAGTATGCCAACTCTTTAAAAAATACCTGTTTGATAACTCCCACAAATAAGACACAAGCTAAATGCATTGCAACTAAATTGAGCAGGTTAAAATGGTGGAAAAAAAACAAGGCCGGATATTTTTAAACTTGTTAATGATTCCATTATGAAAATGGATGCTTTCGCATTAACTCAACATTCATGACACCGAACTAACAATACATATTTTATAACATAAAATTAGTGGGAATTAGCAATTCCAATAGTACATGAAGCTTCATTAGAGTTGAAAGGTAGTGATTGAAAATTATTTAATTGATCTAACTGCATCAACATCACTGAAATGAGTTACCTTTATAAAGTTACATTTCTATATAACTGAAGTCAACCATCAACATAAAAATTAAATTAAATATATTTGTGGTGTTGTTAAACATACCATTTCCCCCACATCTTCTAGGTGCTGTGGATGAGGGTAAAAATAGTGGCCCAAGCAGAGGTTTTGAATGTGAACCCCTTTCCTAAACTTTCCTCGACTGGAACCTTTTCTTAACCTTATACAACAGTGGTTCTCAACTTTTTTTCTTTCCACTCACACACCACTTTAAGTATTCCCTATGCCATTGGTGCTCTGTGATTAGTAAGGGATTGCTTAAGGTAGTGCGTGAGTGGTCTAGTGCTCTAGACCCAATTGTTACTGAAATATTTTGCTTGAGAAAAATGGTCATTGGCCTATTTCCTTTGGAGTTATGAAACCATGCACAAAACAGAGGTTTTCAAACTTTTTCTTTCCACTCACATACCACCTTAACCAATCACTTACTAATCACAGAGCACCTATGGCATAGGGAATACTTAAAGTGGCATGTCAGTGGAAAGAAAAAGGTTGAACACCACTTTTAAACAATTAATGACTACATTTTGTTCCTTCTCCATGGATTGTCACCTTGTCAAGGAGGAGAAGCTTGTGTAGTCCTGTGATCCCGAGAGCGATGCCATCTGGAGCTATGCTACTGGTAGGGCCACCTACGACAGTAAGGTCGAGGGTGAGGCCCCTGACAAAGATCAATCCAACCAAATCCTCAACGGTGGAACAAGCGGACAACGTTACTCTGAACTCAATGGCTGTGATGGCGGACGAAGGCTGAAACAAATCCATCAGCTCCAATCATCATGGTTTCCATGCCATTGGAACCAGTTAGTTGACTTGTGAAGTTTGGTAGGCTTCTTGGAATCAAGTACATGCTAAACAAATACACTCACAGGCGTCTTCACTCTGTGGATCAGTGGAATGAAGGCCATCATCCTTGACTCAAGGAATAGTCGCAACATTGATGACATTTTGTTCAGTTGTTCACCGTGTCTTTAATTGTGCCACTTACAGAGTTATTTTTACTGCTCATTTTAAGTTCATGATGACATTACCTTACAAGATCCCATTGCGCAATGCTCTGTGTGTCAGTAATATTCAATCGATAGCCAAGAGAAAATAAAGTAGATTATAACTATTACTTTAAATTTTACGTTAAATTTAAATTTAAAATATTAAATTTAGACATGCAGCACGGTAACAGGCCCTTTTGGCCAATGAACCTGTGCCGCCCAATTACACCATCCCGACACGTTTTGATGGGAGGGAGGAAACTGGAATACCTGGAGGAAATCCACGTGGTCATGGGGAAAACATACAAACTCCTTACAAACAGTGCCGAATTCGAATGCTGGTCGCTGGTGCAGCATCAGCGTTGTACTCACTGCTACACTAACTGTGCTGTCTGACTTAATAAATAACCCTCAGAAACAATGGATTGTAGCGGCGGCTACTCTGTTACTGAATGATCTCACAACCAGACGGGTTGAGTTCAGTGAGCAAAAACTCATTTATTGAGGACTGCCTGGCTGGTCTTATGCTCCCAGCCCGGACCTAGCTGAGAACCACACAAGGGGGCCCTGACATCGCCGGGGCATCACGTGGGCCGCAGAGCGCAGGCCGCTGAGCCTGGTGCCGAGGTCGGGGAGAAACCCCCGATGTCATTATTTTGGCCGGCTGCCCAGCCGCGTGCGTGACATGTGGGGCCAATTCATCCGCCTAATGTCGTGCCGCCACACAGCCCCCCCCCCCCCCAGAACCAGTGCCAATGTCCTTTTTTGCCAGGCAGCCTCATTTCTTGGGTTGAGCCGCGATCACTGGCTCATTGGGGTCAAGGTGTGCTGGCTTTAATCTGTCCACAGTAAATAGTTCCCTCTTACTATCGATGTCCAGTGTGAAGGTGGATCCTGAATGCTGGATGACTCTGTATGGCCCTCCATACAGTCTTTGAAGGGGTGCTGTGGAAGGGTCTCACCTGATAAAAACATACTCTGCAGAATACAGCTCGCTGGGGATGTAAGAGGCCCGTGTGCCATGTCTGGGTGGTGGTGGGGGTGCGAAGACGCCCAACTGGGCCCGGAGGTGGGGAAATAAGCCGTGCGGTGACTGTTGCAGGTTGTGAAGTGCATTGACAAGCTCATTGGGCAGGGCTAGCGGTGCACCGTAGACCAGGTCGGCCGATGACGCCTGTAGGTCTTCCTTGGGTGATGAGCGGATGCCCAGGAGTGCCCAAGACAGCTCATCCACCCAATCAGGGCCGGTGAGGCGGGCCATAAGTGCTGACTTAAGGTGGTGGTGCAACGCTCAACCAGTCCATTGGCCTGTGGGTGATAGGCCATTGTGTGATGCAGCTCAATTCCCAGTCTGTTGGCGAGCTGTGCCCAGAGCGCAGAGGTGAACTGCATGCCATGGTTGCTAGTGAGGTGTGTCGGGACGCCGAACCGGGCAACCCAACCGGTCAAAAGTGCTCAGGAGCAGGAGTCCGTGGAGGCATCTGGCATCGGGATCACCTCGGGCCAACGAGTGGTGCGGTCTACACCGAGAAAAGGTAACAGTTACCTCGGGAAACGGGAAAAGGGGTGACAATGTCCACATGTATGTGGCTGAACCATTTTCGGATGTGTTCAAAATCCTGCACAGGCGTCTGGTGCATGGGCATCTTCGAAAGCTGGAAATGGGTGCAGGTTCTGGGCCAGTCAGCAATCTGCTTTCGAAGCCCATGCCAGACAAAGAGTTCTGCCACCATATGAACTGTGGGAAAGGTCATGGATATGGTGGAAGACTTGCCTGTGCTACTGCTGGGGAACCACTGGTCGTGGGGTGCTCATGGAGACATCGCACGGGACGGTATCATCATCGAGAGGAGTCGGGAGGTCCTGGAACCGTAGGCCCGTGATGGCAGTCCTGAAGGCCTGCGTCTCCTCATCGGATTTCGGATCCCAGGCTAGCTGGTCATAGTCTAGGCCGGGTGTCAGTGAGCACATGGCCGGTCGGGAGAGCGCGTTGGTGACAACATTGTCTTTCCCCGCCTTGTGCCGAATGTTGATGGTGAACTCCAACACAAAGGACAGGTGATGCTGTTGGCAGTCTGACCAGGGATCTCTAGCCATAGCAAGTACCTGAGTGAGGGGTTTGTGGTCGGTAAAAATGGTGAAAGGCCTTCCCTCCAAGAAATAGTGAAAATGACACACAGCAAGGTACATGCCCAGCAACTCATGGTCAAAAGCACTATACTTGCGCTCTGGCAGACAAAGAAAGCGGCTAAAGAATGCCAGTGGTTTCCACTGTCTGTTAACCTGCTGCTCCAGGATGGCACCGACGGTGGTGGCAGAGGCAACGGAGAGTGCCATATGAAGGTCGGTGAGTGGGTGGACAAGCAGGGTAGCCTTCGCGAGGGCAACTTTCGTGGCTTTGAATGCCCTGTTGGCCTCTGGAGTCCAGGCAAGTGTCTTGTCCTTGGCCACGATGAAGGCGAAGAGCAGCTGCATGATGTGTGCAGCACCTGGAATAAATCGGTTATGGAAGTTGACAATGCCCGCGAACTCTTGTAGCCCCTTAAGGTTGTCCAGGCGTGGAAACTCTCTGATTGCAGTGACCTTCGTAGCACCTGGTGTAGCTCCTTCGGCCGTGATGGTATGGACCAGGAACTGCATCTTTCCCGAACTGGCATTTGGCCGAGTTGATCATTAGGCTGAAGTCAGCCAGTCAGGAGAAGAGGGTGCGCAGGTGAAACTTGTGTTGTGCCTGGTCTCTGCTGATGACAAGAATGCCGTCCAGATAAATGAACACGAAATTCAAATCCCTTCCCACCGTATCCATGAGACGCTGGAAGGTCTGAGCGGCGTTCTTGAGCCCAAAAGTCATGTGTAGAAATTCAAACAAGCTAAAGGGGGTGATGATGGCCATTTTGGGGATGTCCTCAGGGTGCACCGGGATTTGATGATACCCGCGCTTGGAGAACACCCTCACGCCATGCAGGTTGGCTGTAAAGTCCTGAATGTGAGGGATGGGGTAACGATCAAGTACTGTCACGTCGTTAAGCAGTCAATAATCTCCGCGGGGGTGCCAGACCCTGGAGGCTTTTGGAACCAGGTGAGCGGTGAGGCCCAACGACTGTTGGAATGTCAAATGAACCCCAGTTCCTGCAAATGTGAGAACTCCACTTTCGCTATCTGGAGCTTATTCGGTGGGAGCCAGCATGCCTTGGCATGGACCGGCGAGCCTTGGTTAGGGATATAATGAAATACCCTGTGGCGTGGTGAGTCGGCGGAGAACTGCAGCTTGAGGAGGGATGGGAACTCATCCAGGATGCGCTGAAACTTGTCCTTGGATGTGCTGACCGTGGCCATCTGCAGCTGCTCTGTGCGGGAGGTGTTGAGGCGAACAGATTGGAAGGTACGGGCATTGACAAGTCACCTCGGGGGTCAACAAGGAGTCCATTGGCGAGGAGGAAGTCGACATCCAGAATGGATGTGAACCTCCACGAGAACTTCCGCTGGCCGATCTGGAAGTGGACAGTTTTGTTACCATACATTCGGATCTCCGTTAAATTGGTTGCACAGAGTGGAGGTCCTCGAAGCTGGTTCCAGGACTCGATGGCTGTGGCTGGGATGACGCTGATCTGGGCCCCGGTGTCATCAAGGAAGCGTCGGCCACTGATTGCATCCCACAGGTAGAGAAGGCTGTGTTCTTGGCCAGCCTGGAACAAGCAGGGCTGACAACACTTCCGAGCCTTGGCTAACCAGCGTTGGTGGGAGAAGCAGAGGCCTGCAGTGGATGGCTTGCTTCTGGCTATGCTCTTTGAGGCCCCTGCAGGGGCCAAGTGTTCCTCCGCAGTGCTAGAGGAAGGCTTGGCGTGGTCATGGCTGGGACTTGTAACTGCTGCACTGCTGATCCCTCCGGGAATCGTTCAAGCTATAGCTCCTGAGCCTTTTGAGCAACCTTCCTAGGGTCATCGAAGCACTCCTGGGCCAGATGTCTTTGGGCATATAGTCGAGGAAGATGTGCTCGAAGAGTGGGCACTTGGTGTTATCGCCCATGAACGCAAGCATCTCATCCATCAAAGTGATTGGAGTTCTGTCTCACAAAGCGTCGAGGTGCAGAATCCAAGCGGCTCGCTGGTGCCTGGAGAGGCCAAGGGAGCTGGTGAGCTCCCGCTTGATGTTCCGTACTTATCTTCTGCGGGTGGGTGCTGAATGAGGTGCAGCACTTGTTTGGCGGTGGCCTGGTCCAGGGTGGTGACCACATGATAAAACTTGGTCGTATCTAATGAAATCTGGCGGAGGTGAAACTGAGCCTCTGCGTGGCTGAACCAGGTCTCAGGCTCCTGAACCCAGGAGTCAGGAAGCTTGATGGCTATAGCATTGATCGAAGAGTCGTTCATATTGGGTTTAAGGGCGTTTTAACCTGTCAGGGTCACCAATGCAGCGGCAGCTACTCTGTTACTGAATGATCACACAACCAGATGGGTTGAGTTCAGTGAGCAAAACCTCATTTATTGAGGTCTGCCTGGCTGGTCTTATGCTCACAGTCTGGACCTGGCTGAGAACCGCGCCGGGGGCCCTGACGTCACCCGGGCGTAGCGTGGGCTGCAGAGCGTGGGCTTCTGAGCCTGGTGCTGAGGTTGGGGAGAAACCCCCAAGGGCACCATTTTGGCCGTCTGCCCCACTATGTGCGTGACATGCGGTGCTGGTTTGCCTGCCTAATGGCGTGCCACCAAAGGATTATATTCCCGCCAATTGTATAGTGCGTGTGTGTGTGTGTGTGTGTGTGTATGTGTGTGTGTGTGTGTGTGTGTGTGTGTGTGTATAAGATTCAAGGTTCATTTTATTGCCACATAATAATTCATAAAAATTTATTATATATGATATTATATGATATACGTCAACTTTGGTCTGCTATAAGGCAAAGTAACCCTGAACATTGTCAGGTGCCTCTAACAATAAGGGATAAAAAAGCAAAAGAGAGTCCCTTCAATGACACCGAATGTCTGTGGATTCATCTCTAGCGCTCCCACAGCCACTGCAGCTGACAGATTCCATTGGCAGTCCAAGCTCCAGGTACAAACCTCCGATACGAAAAGGAAGCCTTCAGTGCCAGAGGCCCATCAGGAACCCTTCTTGTCTTCAGCACTCTCTTGAATCCTGCTTCCGAAATCTGGTTCCCATGAGCAAGTCTTCAGAAGCCAGCAGCATTTATGGGTCCACAGAATGCAAGTCGCAAGTATCCCGCAGCCTGGGCAAGTTGCCAACCGGCCACAGCCTGTATGGTACCTTCAGCCACTGAGTTCCTTGCTGATCCACTGTAGGGTCATCTCCCAGGCTTCTTCTAAAAGGGGTGGGTGTTCTCCATTTCTGGAGTCCAACATCAGTCCGCTGTTCCCTTGGAGTATGTAATCCCACATGGTACACTGCCCAGAACAGGTTCCACCATCTTGGGCACAGACCTCTGTGGTGACAGGGTGTTTTATAAAACACCGTCAGCTCCTTTAACAGACCAGTCAGCGTCAGAACTGGGCAATAGGACCTAGGGAGCAGCACTGTGTCTCCGCTCCTCACTCTCCCAGGTCCGACAGTCCATCTTCTGCATTTGATCTACATCTGCTGAGCTGCAAACCTGGTGCAATAATCCTACTAATCAGAAC
Organism: Narcine bancroftii; assembly: GCF_036971445.1. Classification (NCBI taxonomy): domain Eukaryota; kingdom Metazoa; phylum Chordata; class Chondrichthyes; order Torpediniformes; family Narcinidae; genus Narcine; species Narcine bancroftii. The sequence goes on along the minus strand of NC_091482.1, from coordinate 20,893,747 downwards.
TTCTTATATTTTTTTGGTTATTCTTGTTATTTTTGTCAAGTTTGACAAAACTTTTATTAAGTTTGACAGAGCTTGTGCAATGTACCAAACCTCAGCCCACAGGCATGCAAATGCTCAAGAGTGACAGAATGTTGATTTATGTCCATGGCTCCCCACACAGTGAGTTCCCAGTTTGAACCAGACCATCTGGCTGAGATGTCGAGTAGAGACGAGGGAATTATTTTACTCACCTCTCAGGGCAATAGACGAGTGATCATTAGCTCGTTCACACACACACCTCCAGTTGGCAGATTGTAAACTACTCCTGGCAGGGACCTGGAACACTTCACCTGCGTACAGTACACATTTCGACCAAAAAGCAACTGACAACATGGATGAGGCATTTACAGGAAGCAACATAATTTCCCATTGGAAAGTGCCATTTAAATTTAATTCATATTCAATTTTGAACAAATATCAAAATTCCTTCAAGAACGCATCGATTCCATAATGTTTTGAGATCACATTTTTTCATCATCACACTCAGTTTTATCTCTCTCTCCACAATCAACTTCACCTCAATCTCGTTGCACAAATTCCACCCTCACTATCAAACACCCAGACAAGGGTGGTGTTGTTGTGGTCTAATGCACTGGCCTTTACCTAGCTGAGGCCAGATGACATCTCTCAGGCACCTCCTCTTACTTAGCCTATCAAAAGGACCCCACCAAAGAACATCAAGCCACCATCTCAAACCTCATCATTTCTGGTCACCTCCCTTCCATTTTCCTCCAACATCATTGTTTCCCATCCGTGCACTGGCCTGGTTCCACCTCTTACTAAAGATACACAAACATCCAGGTAGATCCATTGTTTCCCATCCATGTACTGACCTGGTTCTACCTCCTACTAAAGATACACAAACAACCAGGTAGATCCATAGTTTCCCATCCGTGCACTGGCCTGGTTCTACCTCCTACTTAAGATACACAGACATCCAGGTAGATCCATTATTTCCCATCCATGCACTGGCCTGATTCTACCTCCGACTAAAGATACACAAACATCCAGGTAGATCCATTGTTTCCACATGCTCCTGCCCCATCTTAAATCTATTGTTTTCTTCCCTGTCCCAGTCCCTCCCTACCTACCTCACATGCCCTCCATTTCTTCAATAACACAATTCCCTGAACTTCGTCGGCTCATTTCCACTATGGATGTCCAATCTCTCTGGACTTCCATCCCCATACTGAAATTATCAAAGCTCTTCATTTTTTTCTGAACAGCAGACAGAACCAGTCCTCCTCACCCTTGATAGCTTCTTCTTTGACCCATTCCACTATTGCCCTTGTGAGCTGAGCACCTTTGCTCTGACAGGGATCTCCTAGTGACCAACCATTTCAGTAACTGCTAAGCCAAAGCCTCCTATAAATTGGTGGAGCCACACCTAATATTCTGTTTGGGCACTCTCCCAAGTGAATGGCACTAACATCAACACCTCTGGTTTCTGCTATACCTCTCCCCTTTCTCCTCTCTTCCCTATCTCTCTACCTCCTTTCCACCAGCTCTCCACCTCCTTCCCTCTCCATTTACATAGTTATTCCTCGGGCTCCCTGTTTACTGTGGTGCCCTTCTCTTATCCAGCTACGGCCTCTTGCCTGTGGGCTGGTGCTCATCCCCCTGCCTCTCCCACCCTCACCAGTTTATTCAGGTGCCTGTCTATGGCTCAAGCCCAAAATGTTACCTTTGCCATATAAAGTATGCCATTTGATCTGCTGAGCTCCTCCAGCATTGTTATACTTCAAGCACAGCATCTGCAGACTTTCGTGTTTCACCACACTGAGTTTATTTTCTTTTTTTTTCATCTAATTGTTGAAGCTTTGGTTTAATATCAAATATCATGAAATAGTTCTGGATGAGCAAGTCTCTTTGTCAATGTTTGCATATTAATCTACTCACCCAGAAAAAAAGTTACCAATTAACAATTGGGACAGCACGTTTGGCGTAGTGGATAGTGCAACGCCTTTACAGCACCAGTGATCAGGACCGGGTTTCAAATCCTGCGCTGTCTGTTGTTATATGTTCTCCCCTTGTCTGTGAGGGTTTTCCCCAGGGGCACAGATTTCCTCCCATCCTTCAGAACGCACTAGGGGTGTAGGTTAATTGGGTGTTGTGAACTCAAGGGCTGAAATAGCCTATTACCTGCTGTATGTCTAAATTTAAAATTTAATTCGATTTTCACCAATATGATTCAACTGATAGAAAATAATATTGAATCAAGCCAAGTAAAGTACTGTCAATTTCTGTTAGATTCTTATCACTTTGATAAACAGGTTGAATCCATTGTTCAGAGCTTCAGATAACTTTTTTTTTAATTGTCTCGTTTCAGTACCGAAAGGAGATGTCGAATGTGTGTTCCTTCTCAGTTTTTGATGATTTATAGCAACATATTATTATATGATCTGATTATATCTGACAGGATGTCATCTTGGTGAAGAGTTAACTATTCTTTCACGGTTAACCATTCTTAAACCAAAGCTTCAACAATTAGATGAAAAAAAAAGAAAATAAACTCAGTGTGGTGAAACACGAAAGTCTGCAGATGCTGTGCTTGAAGTATAACAATGCTGGAGGAGCTCAGCAGATCAAATGGCATACTTTATATGGATGACTAAGGTGTAATGCCTTGCCGTACTTGTACTTCTTGATTGAGCCCAACCCTGACCTTACACAGGTGAGCATGCTGTTCCACCAAAAGCACTGGCGTCACTAGGTGGGGGCGGGGCATGCAGACCACACCAGATGACACCAAAATTACACGATGAAAAATTTTGTGCAGCGTTGAAACAGAAATTGATTACTTTTTATTAAAATATTCCTGTAGTTAGTTATGTAGATAACATTTTTTGTGAGCCCAGCTTCCATATATCAATATACCTACAAGGCTAAAACTCGAACCTTCTAACGCATTCCGGTCAGAGCTGTCATTATTACCCAATGACAATGACGCTCCAAATCACATGATTTTGTCTGTACGCGCTACAAGCACGCGCTGTTGTTTTCATTATCTCTGATGTTTTTATAGTCTCTTCTTTTGTCGAATTTTCTGGTGTTCTACAAATTGTGATAATTAGTATTTGTGATCCTATATCAGTAACTTTTTTTGAGAATGAAATAGTATGATATTGTAATTTAAAGGTGCAATTTTAATTTTTCTCGATGTTTATCTCACTTCTATTGCCATTGTATTCAGTGATATACGGGAATTACGATGGTCTGGTATGGGAGGAGGCCCACGTCAGGGGCAGGGGAACACACCTTGAGTTACTACACTAACCCTAGTGATGCCACTGAACTTCAGGTTATTTCAAAGAGACCATGAGGTACATGCAACTCAGTTGCTGAATTCATCCTTCACTTTTGGAGCAACTAAAAAAGGACATTGATGTCTCCTCCATAACAGTAATTTGAATTACACCCTCATTTAGAAGCTATTTTCAACCGTGCTTGTAGTTGAATGAGATCATTATCAGCTTTCGTTCACTGTTCACTTTCCTACCTGATCCCCAGTTACTCTTCATTCCTTTTCCAAACACTACTGATCTCACCCTTGAATGTACTAAGTGACTGAGTTACCACAGGCTTCTGAGATTAATAATGTAAAAGACTTACAGCCCCGTACATTTAGTAACAGTCCATAAATATGGAGACTAAGGCTACACACAGAACTTCAAATGTTTGGGGCCTCATTGGAATTGTTGAGAATCTCAGCAAGACTTCCTTTGTTTTTCCATTCAACCTCCCCCATTTCTTGCCCTCTTTACAGGTAAGTCGTCCCATATAATTTCAGACCATACTTGTGAAAAGTCTTTGAGCTGAAACTTTAACTCTGCTTCTCTTTTCACAGATGTCTCCGGAGTAATTTTCTGATTTCATTTCAGAATGTTGATCTGCAGATTTTTCTGAATTTCATGCACACTTTTATTTCCTATTTCTGAGTGAACCAAAGTTCCCAGATCCATTTGTGTAATAACATTTATTTGTTTAAAATATGCCGATGTTTGTATTCTTCCTTCTAAAATCCACAACTTCACATTTTCACGCATTGTACTCCATCTGCCATCTTCTTCCTTACTTAATTAACTCATCCAAATCCCTTAAAAGCATTTTGCATTCTCCTCATAGCTCACAATCCCACCAAGCCTTGTGGTCATTAGCAAATTTGTAGTTGCGACATTCTTTTTCGTCCAAGCCATTGATACATTTTGTGAATGTTTTTAAATTTAAAAAAAATGTATAGAAACAGCAAGGTAACAGGCCCTCTGCCCCACAATCTGTGCTGCCCAAGTACACAATTAACCGACAAACCTGTATGTTTTTGGAGGGTGGGAGAAACCGGAGCATCCAGAGGAAATGCACGCCGTCACAGGGAGAACATACAAATTCCTTACGGACAGTGGCGGATTTGAACCCAGGTCGCTGGCACTGTAATATCATTGCACTAACGACTACAAGAACCCAGTATTGATCTCTATTGGTCATATTCACATCCTAAAGGCTACCCAGTTAGACCTCTATACCTTCCACTCATTCGCCAAATCCTCACCTCCTCGCATACTCACTTCAGGTAATAGTTCTTTGTACATCAACATATCAAATTTCTGTTAAAAATCCAGGTACAGTCAAGTGCTGGTTCCCCATTATCTGCCCTGTGTGATCAATTATGTTGTATTTTATATCATATATAGATATGCTTTTGGAAGATAAATTGTGGGGTTTTTAGTCTAGGTCACACACAGATACAAACACTTCAAAACTAATCTCATTTAAAATCTGCTCAAGCCAGACAGTCCAGGCTCTGAATGCCTTTGCAAAAACTTTGAAGAATGCCTATAAGGACTTCATATAAGTGCTAGTTGGACATGTTGTGGAGTAATGGATTATTGTTTTGGAAAGCAACAGATGAACGAATTTGGAATATTATGTCAGGTGCCGCAGTCTGTCTGAATGCAATTTGCTGTTCTAGGAAGGTCATGTGTTTTTTGCAAGCTGAGAGAGTAAAACAGGCTTTTCTCAGAGAAAGAGAGAATACAGTTCAGCAGGCAGCATCTAGGACCGGAACAGGACAAGCTGGCAAGCTTTTGGAAAAACCCCATTTTGAAGACGGGTTGTGAGTTCTTAGTTCAACCTGTTCAAAGCTCTTCTGGTTCATCCAAGAGGAGATGGCTAGCTGTATTTGAAATAAGGGAAAGAGAAAATGAACTCTGTGGTGACCTGAAAGAAAGAAGTTATTATCTAGAAAATCCCGATGGGGCAAGTTTCTTCAGCAAGACACAGAAATGGCTGATCAGAAGGAATCAATTTGTGACCAATGAGCAAAAATTCTCTCTCTGAAAACTGAGAAGAACCTTCCTGAGCAGTAACTATTTACCTTTTAAGCACCAACGCCTGGTGAAATTCATAAGTGTTAAATTCTGTGCACAGTACAAGAATTGCCTGATACTGGTGAACTTGGGGGAGTGAGAAGTGAGATTGGACTGTGAATCAAATAACTTTTCTGAACTGATACATACATTACATACATGTGCGCTTAGAATTAGAAAGTTAACTTAATAGTAATAAACTAAAGTTTGATCCTATTTTCATGTTTAAAAATAATTAAAAGCAACTTTTGTTTAAGAAACCATTTGTGTTGGTGAATTTCTATTGCTGCTGGATTTTGGGGTCCTTTGTGCTTGTAACTCCTGTTAGTTACATCTTTTAAGAGTTCCCTTAGATTTGTCAAATATGATTTCCCCTTCATAAAACCAAGTTGTCTCTGTGTAATTATATTGTGATTTTTTTTAAGTGCCTCATCCTTAATGACAGCCTTTTACCAACACAGACATCAGGCTAACCGCTCTGCATTCGGGTTTCTTGCCCTTCTTTTTCTACTACTATCTTCCAATATTCTCGAACAATCACCGAACCGAATGAGATTTAGAATGGACCACGGCAGTTGCCAAACTGCTTTTCCGTGCATTTTAAAGTTTGCACAGAATTAAGTCGCGATTAGACACGGGTGATCAAGTAGGTCTCACTTGGGGAACTGAGTACGAGTGGAAATGAAGATGCATCACCTGAAGCAAGATCTCTTGCTTGCTTATAAAGAGGAACAAAGATCCTGCATTCATCTTGTTAGAGGACAGCCAAGGAAGCACATGAGAATAAAAGATAAAGGTTAAGTATAGCGCTGAGCATCTAACCAGCATTAACCATGCTGTTGTTGCAGTGACACCATCTTTGTGAGCAGGTGGCTCCAGCTGGGGCGAGCGAACACTTGTCATATCTGTGCTTCGGGTAGGGGAGATGCAAGGACATTGGAAAGGGTCATGATTGCCATATCCACATGTTTGGTGGAAACCGGGTGAAGGGACGTCCCCAGCAAACAACACACGAGGTCCTGGAACACATGATTGAGAGACGGAGGGAGGTCTTCTGAACACAGAGGTACGAGAAACCCCCCCCTTGAAACACAATAAAGTACTGGTAGAATTGATTTGTTCTGCACTTGTTCTTCCTTTCAATCAGGTGCGTATCATCCTATTCTGTGGGTTCCTGGTGAGACACCTTTTAAAAACCTATTTGTTTCATCATTCAGGCTCCTTGCCTTTCAGCGTGGGTGATGTCTCTCCATCCGTCACGATCTCTGACCCTCTGAATTGTAGTTGCTGCCTCCCCTTTTCTCCTCTGGTGAAGGCTCCATCTTTGAGCTGAGAACTGTAGTCAAGTTTGAGTTCATGGTTATACAAGGGAAAAATACTGAAGTGGTTTCCTGTTGCCTTCTTCAATTGCAGTGTCCATACTAGACAGGTAACCTTGGCCTTTGATCAGCAGATTCATCTGCCCAGCGTTTCTAGTTTTACAATCATAAATTCCAATGTGTAGAATCTGCTTGTAAAAACCATCCATCACCTGAAATCCGTGGCTTCATGTGTCCCTGATTGGGAGGCTAAATAGGCACTGCACTTTTCCCAAGGGTGACTTGTAGGCTATCGGTTGGAAGGAGCACCTACCCTCCTTTTGTTGGTTAATTGCGCAGCACCGACACCGGCATTACAAACCTACAATTTGGTCATGCTCCATTTTGGAAACCCGATGAGGTCTGAACTTGAAATCTTCGATGCTTACCTTGAGATGGCACCACCTCTCTTACATGCCCAACCACCACGTAGAACTTGATTGCTCGTGAACTTTGTTGAGGAAGTGCAGACACCTATCAGACAAGCTCCCGCAAGCTGCGTTCCTTAGAAGCCTGCAGGCTTTGTCAATTTGTCCTCCAGCTACTCACTCAGAATGCTGCCTGGAATGACGGCGGTGACTCCACTGTGCATGAACCAGTTATCCTCCCTCAGGATGGCAGCATCTCACTGACCTTGCCAGCTAGTACAGAAGGCTGTCATTCAGATTCAGTGCTCTGTGGAGTCTGGCGGTGACCAAGGCCTGGATGTGATCTGCAAAAGTAGCAGAGCTGAGACGATAGAAGAATGGTGACGTGAAAAGAGAGAGAAAAAATATCTTAGATTTTTAGTTGCGCTTCAAATAAGATGTAAAGGCTGAAGATCACATGATCAGACTAAGAAGCAGTCATTGAAGGGGTTGGAATCAGGTCACTGTAGTGATGACTGCAAAAAATACGTTTCTGCAAAGGTCATGTACATGGTATAGAGTTACCAGACACCCCCAGGAATAGGATGACTGACAGAACTCAGGTTTTTTATTCCCTGAATCAGCTGAAAATGTTTAACCTTGTCAAATTTATTGCAAAGGTGTGTAGATAAGTAAGCAGTGCTGTCTGCGAATGTTAGAAATATTATCTGAGAGACTGCATCAAATTACACTGGCCTAGGCAATTTCTAAATGTCAACTCAAACATTCTAGGAATGCGTTATTAAGTCAATCTCAACCCTATCGGAATTGCAGCAGCAAAAGAAATTATCCTCCTCCTGGAACAACAGAACGTAATCTGTATTACTGGCGTTACTTGATTACTTAAAGTTCCCCCTTTCAAAGAGTTTTAACCATGCAAAAATATTCAGAGCATAAAAATGGTATTCATTAAAAGCAAGCTACCTTATTGAAGCAACTACTGAATTAAACATTTTCACAATAAAACTGGTTTTCATTTCTGTGAATACAAATTTTCTGGCAAAATAATGTCAAAATTAATTTGAATGCCAGTATTTTTTGTCAAAAGCTCCACAAACTCGTGCAAGGAGGAGGTACTCCATCAAGGCAGCTGCAGAAGATGATGCATTCCTTCACTATTCACCTCCTGCAAATTCCCCATCTCTCAAGGCAAGTTGCATTCTGGACCATCGTTAGCACAGCAAAATAATCCAAGGTATATTATTTGAGGAAAATTGGTACAGTGCTGCACATAGGTATCAGGAAAGTGAGATGGGTATTTAAGAGAAACGTCATGTAGGTGAGGACTTGGAAGTTGAAGGCATAGCTACCAGCGATGCATTAAAATTGGAGGAGATATGATTGGCGAATTGGTGCATGTGTTGTCAGGGAAGTGGAGAACTGTAGGTATAGGAAAGTGAGACCACGCAGAGGTTTGAAAACATGGACAAAATATTTAAAATCTGGCCATTACACAACCCTGGGAGCCAATGGATGTCAGCCAGACCAAGGAGATAGGGGAATTAGCAAAGCATCTCTCTGGCCTCTGTACATGCTGCTGTGTTCATCCAACAGTCTATTGTTTTGCTCCAGATTACAACATCTGCAGTCTCTTGTTCCTCCAGATAGGTGACTGAGACTTGGTATAAGTGAGGATTCAGCCAGCCTTGAAGTTCGTAGTGCATAAGATGAGAAGCCAGTCAAAAACAAGACAGTAGATTAAGAAAAGGGCTCAGTAAAAGAAGGTTAGTTCTTAGAGCAATGGTAATAATCTAAAATGGGAAGTAAGGCATTGCCAGCACTAAACTGCTGACAAATGTGCAATCACATTGACCTTGTCTGGACTGGTCAATGCTCACTTGCTACCCAAAGCTTTTCCAATCCTGTGTGTGTGTGGCAGGACCTTGCATAATGTCATGGTAACAAATCAGGTGCCATTGGGAAGCCCCACCTTCAACAGTGGCTCACTGACAGAATGCCACATCTCAAGAGTTATCGTCACACTGGACCACAACTGCAGGGCAGCTTGGAAACTGCTCTTATTATTGGTCACCATTGCGCTGGCTATGAAAGCCACAAAAATGTTAGGTCTGCTTTGTTCAAGAATGAGTGAGTCAGACACCAGACTGAGTCGAAATCAAGGTTCTTTATTACCGGATTGTAACACTTACAATTAACAGTGTTAGTTGGAGAAGGCGCATTCTCCTGATATCAGCAAGTGGTGTTTTTTTATACCTCAGGACACATACTTAGTAAATTATCATACCATTACACTGTCCAATGAATAAGCTGTTGCTACCCTTCACTGTTAGTCTGCTGCTCATCAGCTTGTTAGTGCCAAGCTTATCTTGAGTGTACAAGGTCACATCTGCATTCTGTTACTCCTTAGTACTGGGTGACTCCTTCTCTGGTCCCATCTCATGATGTTTTTACCTTACAGTTCGTCTGTGGTGAAATTCATATATCACTTTCACCAGGTTATCCCACTGGCCTTGCAGTCGTTAAAATGTAATACAGCAATTTTATCTTAAAAAGGAGCGCACTTCCAGACAAAGAAGGTTTACCAGTGAACGAATGGAAAGGGAGGGAGGAGTCTAAGTGACTGAGACAGGCTGGGGAAGAATAATGCCCAAAGGAAAAATGTTCTTAAGCCATGGTTTGGTGAGGGGAGAAGCATTGAGATCCTCCAGGGCAACACCCAGGTCAATGTGGGAGATTGCTAGATATTGAATATTTATATCTATCTTCTGTATTATTTAATTCTTTTATTAATTCTATTAGTTTACTATTACAGTTTTTCTCTATAAGTAGCTGATTGCCTGCAGCAAGTAAGAATTTGGATGTTTCTATGTGTAATGTGTACGACACTAAGCTCATCAGCATCATCTTTGTAAGTGTAAGAGTATAAACTATAAACGTCTGAAGTCTGGAGAAGATTGTGAGCAGGGGATACCTGTGCCCTCTTTGACTGCCCCTGTGAACTGAAGAATGGAGCATAGCTTCCCTAATACAGCAGAGAGCCAGAAACTGTGCAGAGACTGCAACAGGAGCAGGCTGCAATGATCCCAAGGCTAGGCCTCTGACCTCTATGAGCGTAAAGATATGTGGTTAAGGTTGGCGACCACAGCAAGGAAAATTAATGTATCTTCAGTTCTATCCTTCCGGATGGGTTGAGGTTAGTGACCAGTTTTACTGCAGATAAATTTTTGCTTGTGGATGAAATGGAAGATTGGTTATTTTATTTAAATGTCATGCTGCCACCATGGGAGTACTTGTGCGTGAATTGCAAAAGGTTGGTTTGCAGGTGCAGCAGGTTATCAAGAGGGCAAATGGAATATTAGCCTTCATCGTGAGAGGGATTGAGTTTAGCAGCAGGGAGGTTATATTGCAACTGTACAAGGTACTTGTGAGGCCGCTTCTGGAGTAATGTGTGCAGTTTTGGTCTCCTTACTTGAGGAAAGATACTGGCCTTGGAGGCGGTGCCGAGGAGGTTCACCAGGTTGATTCCAGGGATGAAGGGAAAGCCTATGAGGAGAGGTTGAGTTGTCTGGGACTGAGAGGGGAACTTGTAGAAACATATAGAACTAAGGAAGTCATAGAAAGGATAGATAGAGATAAGTTACTTTCATTGGTGGGGGAGACTAGAACGAAGGAACATCAACTCAATATTCAGGGTAATAGATTTAGGATGGAGATGAGGAGAAATTGCTTTTCCCAGAGGGTAGTGAATCTATTGAATTCACTGCCCATTGAAGGCTACCTCAGTAAATATATTAAAACAAGGTTGGATAGATTTTGACATAGTAGGGGAATTAAAGGTTATGGGGGAAAAGGCCGGTAGATGGAGATCAGCCTATCATCAGATCAGCCTTGATCTCATTGAAGGGCTTAGAGGCTCAACGGGTCGGATAGCCGACTCCTGCCCCTATTTTTTATATTCTAACTATTGATATCATACCAGACATTGCCAGAAAGGATGTAAGTCCCATCAAAAACATTGAGCATTAAGTTTCCTCTTGGGGAGGTGGTGCCTAAGCACAATTGTTATTGGAGCTGTGTGACTGAATGTTTAACGCTTTGATTTTGATATTTTATCAACGTTCACTACCTACAGGTAGCACATCCAAAACTGTTAATAGCAGTTAGTAGCAAATCCTCAGGGAAGTGTGAGGGTGGGCGTATGCTTGGGATGAAAAAGAACTACTCCTGGTACACCTCACAGGCAAGAAAGTGGCCGCTGCAATTAGTACACATATGTTAAATTGACAACATTAAGGATACAATCAAAACAATAAGAAATTTAAGTTACTTTCACCCCTGGCATCTGCACCCTCCTTTTTTTTAAAAAAACACCATTCCTTTAGACAGGAAGGATTAAATCAGGACATTTTAGCAAAGACAAGGCCCGGTCACAGTGAAAGAAAAATCATTCCGAAGCACATTGCTGTTTGTCATTTCATACGACGTGTTGAGAAATGGGGTCAGAATTTTTGTAAGATTAGTGCATTTGATGTTTTAGCAGGAATGAATAAAATATTTGACATAAATAATGAAAGCCAGTGGAATGTTATTTAAAGGCTGAATATTTTATTGAAGTATACAGTATATGTTAAATTGCAGGAGAGATTTTTTAAACACTAACCAGCCACAAAATCAACCCATTAATAAAACATTTACATTCAAATCTATTCATTTATTATTAATTACATCTGAAAACAAACATGTGTGGGGTATAAATTAAACACGTGAATTGGGAATTGTGATTTACCTAAAGTAACACTGACATTGGGCTGTGTGATTTCCCTCAGCCCACAGATCGTCAGCTACATAGTTCTGAAGTACCTCAGTGATTTTGCTTGCAGAAACCTGATGCTTCCTGTAGCTGTACCAGAAAATGTAATTGTGTCTATTTGCTTTGTTTGACATTCCACACAACACCTCGTTGCCCTAAAATGCTATGGCACAGCTTCTTTTGTCTAATCGCTCTTGGTGTATCTTTATTGAGTCAGATTATCATTATGAACTCGTATCTCCCATATCCATCGCGTCTCTTTAGTTTATAATTAAATTCTGGTTCCATTCCTCAGCTCATTAGCTGCTGAAGCCTTTGCACTTGCATCCATTACGTTAGAGTTTGGAATATTCCATTACATTTTTGCCAGCGGTCTATTTTCCAGCCTTTGTAAACTTAAGCTTATTGGGGGAAAAAAAGCTGAGGCCAAAAGGAAGGTTCAGGAAGAGTCTTGGCCGCTGAAAGAGTCTTGATCATACCAGAGGTTTGGTGCCAGAGCTCAGGTTTGAACAGAAGTCTGTGCAGCTGTAGAGGGCGCTGGAGGCAAATCCACGGACACTTAGTATTTCTGAAGGGACTCTCTTTTGCTTCTCTTTCTCTTATTATTGGAGATCTCAGGCAATGCTTACGGAGACACATTGTTTGCCTTTACAGCAAAAGTTGAAGTATACCAAGTATATTAGATTGTTGTTTTGCTCTATTACATGACAAGAAAAAGAACCTTTGAAACTCATTTTCCAATCTGTGACAAGTCTCATTCATCTATCCATTGATCCATCGCTGACCTACAAGTGCTGACAGTCCAGCAACTGCCCAGTGTCCCATCATTGCTCTTTCCTCAGAGCTTTTGAAAGCCGTCGAAGCTGTGGAGAGCCCAGTACAAAAATTGTCCTCAGCAAATGAAGTGCTAGCGGGGTCCCCAGGTCCCTCATTGACAACTCCTTCTTGATCTGCTCCTGGCCCAATCCTCAATTCTGTGTAAAGCTCCCATACCCTCTGTCACTAGTAGCTCCTGACAATTCTGACCTTGAATGAAACTCCACTTTAATTATTTCACCACTGACAGTTCTGCTTTCATTGCCCAAGCCTTAGACACTGCGTCACCCTCTCAACTCTTCCCTTCATCTCCGCCCTCTACATTTTGGTCAAGCTCTTGATCATCTGCTCCATTTGGTTAATGAAAATGTTCAATGTGAAATACCAATGAAATATCTCGAGTCATTTTATGTGGTTTAGATCTGTATAAAGTAAGCTTGTTGTCATATATTTATTGTGATACAGTAAAATCCCTGGTATCTGGCACCCATGGCGATGATGACAGATGCGAATATTCCGGTTGCCCAAGACTCACTTGTACATTGTCTCACTAATCCATGAATAAACAGTTTAAAAAGTGAAAAGACAGTGCAAAAGTAATTTTTTTAAAATCTCCTGTCATCCTTAATTATGTAAAAATCACCTTAATCAGATAATTCCCGTAAAATACAAAATTTAAATTCAAACCCCGGTTGCTGACTGTAACAGCAGTGGACTAACGCAAACTGTATCACCATCATAATTAACCCCCACTTCCTCCAAGTTTACTTAGTAATATACTTTATAATATACTAATAAAGATGAAAAAAAAGACCCTTACCAGGCAGGGATAGGGAGACATTTTGCGGGAGTCGCCCCGCAACAAGCAATTCTTTTTCCCGGGTGCCGCCATTTTATTCAAACACAACTTTATTCAAACAGCTGGCGTGGGGTGCGGGGCAAGGGCGGGGTGAGGTGAAGGGCAGGGTGGGGCCTGGCATGAGGGGTGGGGCCAGGGGCGAGGAAAGGTGCAGGCTGAATGTCTGCTCCCATCTCCACCAGTGTTGATTCGGAGAACATTGGCATGTAATTATTTGGAATGTTTGTTTATTTATTTCCTTCTCCTGTTTGTTTGCCGGTTGTTTGAATTGCGAGAACGGGAATATTACAACACCCCACTCCTACAGGCACTACTCCTTAGTATTCCTTTTGAATCCTTCGAATCATGTCAATTACACGTTGGATCAGCTGTACGTGCCACAGTACAGAGAGCTCCCACCTCATCTGATCCTGTTTTCTTTATATATAGATGGAGACAAATTTCCTCATGCCAAGATGAACCCCAGGCAAGTTGTTCCCTCGCCTTCTGAAAAGTTCCTCAAGACACTTCAGAGGATCAGAGAAAGAGGAAGCTGGAGACTGAGCTGAAGGGGTGAGATGGTGTGGTCCCAATGAAGCCCAACCTTAAATCAGATACTTTCAACGGTAAAGCTATATTAAGTCAAATGTGAGAACAAGATCAGTATGCACTTCAGAACGTAGTACAGGGCTTTATAGCACCACTATTCTGGATTTTTTTTTAAACCTGGCCAGTAAGATAATCACAGGAAGTGATGCTGAATTTAGCTAACTTTTAAAATGTTTCACATCTGTCTGACCAAGTTCAAACATGTTGGCGGAAGCCCCAGGCCATTCCTCTCGCCGCAGAATCGTCCGACTCTCCTGGATTTTCCAGTCCTACCAGCCTGACCACAGGCTCAGGTGACACCTGTGTGGGCTTCTCATTTGGCAAAACACAAATTCAAGATCAAAATCACTCAATCTGCCAAAATTGTCAAGAATATTAACATGCTAACACGATAAATGCGGGCTCACTCTCAAGAATAAATTGGAGAGAAAAACGGATGGGAGAAGCCTGGAGGATTATAGAATGGGTGCAGGTCAGTGGGGTGGAGTGGAATGATGTTTTGGCACAGACGGGAAGGCCTGGTTTTTTTTCGGAGCTGTAGTGTTCTATGGTTCTATGTACAATTATTGTAAGTATTGGGTTGTTCTGCAGGATGCAAAATATTGCAAAATTTTAAATGTTAGTCATGTTGACTTAGTGTGTTATTTTATGCCAATTTAAAAATATTCAGAACACCTGTAGTACAAAGTACTAGCTCAAAGCTTGGCCCTTAAAATGTCATTGTTCCCTATCCAGGGAATAATTCCAGTGGAGTGCACACCATAATTGTCCTATTGGGTTGGTAGTAAGACTAAAGCAAAATAATGTCTTGGTTTATTTGCTGATTGCTAACTTCAGTTATATATTTGGGTTGATATTTCACCTTGAATATTTCTGAAGGGATTACATTGTTGAGATGTGCTAGCTTTCACAGAGGATCCAGGAATTTTCCTGCCTGGAATCATCATGGCTTCGGGATATACCACATTTGAGTGGACCATACTTTGAAGCAGTGGTCCTCAACATTTTTCTTTCCACTCACATCCCACTTTAAGTATTCCCTCTGCCATCAGTGCTTAGGGTGGAATGTGGGTGGAAAGAAAAAGGTTGAAAACCACTGTTTTCATCGTACCTCATTGACTCGTTATGTGTATAGTTTCAGAACGCCAAAGGAAATGGGCCAATGACAACTTTTCTCAAGCAAAATATTTCAGTTACAATTGGGTCTGGAGCTATGGTTTTCAACCTTCCCTTCCCACTCAGATACCACCTTGAGTAACCCCTTACTAATCACAGAGCACCGATGCCATAGAGATTACTTAAAGTGGGATGTGAGTGGAATGAAAATGGTTGAGAACCACTGCTTTGGAGGAACTTTTGAAATCAGGATCTTCGGGTCAATATTCTCCAACAGAGAAAAGGCTCTAGGCCTTCAGATCATCAGGGAGAGATTTAAAGCATTCTCGCTTTCAGCATCTTTCCACATCCACAGACTCCTTGACTCAGTCACTGGGTCGTTAGCAATCCCAGTATTGTTTCAGACACACCAACAATCACACACCAGTGGGCAATTTATGAAGAAAGGCTGAAGTTGGATATTACTTTCCAGAGAGGGCAATTTGTTTCGCTTGAAAGAGCCTATGGAATGTCACAGTCCAAGTCGGAATGCCCCTGATCCCTTATTAAATTGATTAATATTCAGATGCACCAAGATAAGAGTGAAAAGCTTTATTTTGTGCACCATCCCGCCAAATCAACCCACAATTACTGACAGCGGGTAGAGCAATAATAAAACAAAAATGGAGGGTGTAATGTAACAGTAAGTCAAAGAGGGCAGGATATAATGTTACAAAGGAAAAAAAATGCAGGGAATAGAGGAAAGTGCATGAGAAAAATTTTGTAAGGCCATCACTTTTTACCGATGAGAGGTCCATTTAAGAGTCTGATGAGAGTACTAAGGAAACTTGCCATGAATCTGGTAGTTCGTGCTTTCATGCTCATGTACCACCTGTCCTTCAGAAGAGGATTATATGTGGACCTAAGACAGGCTTTTCTGATACCACAGTCTATTCCTCCTTTACTCCACCACCCAAAGCCAGCAGAAACACAAACGTCTGCAAACATTGAGATTGTAGTAAGAAAAAACCACACAGAAATACTGGAGGAACTCAGCCAGTTTCACAGTATCTGGACTGCTCCCCCTCACATCCTTCCCCCTTTTCCTCTAGCCTGCTTTCACTCATACCTTGAAGGCGGCCTCAGGTCCGAAACGTCAGTAATATATCTTTACCTCCGATGGACACTGCAAGACTGGCTGAGTTCCTCCAGTATTTCTGTGAGGAAATATATCCCGCTCACTTACACTCATTTAATTGATTTTCTACTCAATCCATTTAGAATACTTTACAGGCTAATGAACCGCATGACTTGTATCACCTAAGGGAGTAAAATGGTTGGTTTAATTCATTCATTTCCACTGATGCCTTGATTTTTTTTAAGGATGGATTTAAGTAACTAATTGATTCTTATGCTTTCAGAGTTGCTCCCTTTTCCTCTCCAAATATATCACCTCCTTTAGATATGGTCCCGATGGCATGTTTACCTTTTGAAATTTATTTAATCTGCAGATAGAAGAATTATTTCTGCTCAACCCCCATTTAACATGTTACCTATTCATTTAAATTTCTAAATTTTAGATTTACAGTACAGTAACGAGCCCGTGCCGCCCAATTACACCCAATTATCCTACACCCCCGGAACATTTTGAACAGTGGGAGAAAACTGGAGTTCCTGGAGGAAAACCCATGCAGAGAGGGGGAGAACTCCTTATAGACCGCACCAGATTCAAGTCCTGGCCGCTGGCGTTGTAACAGCGTTGTGCTAACCACTACAATTGCTCTGATATTTTTTTGTGAATATCTATGTTCCAAATTTAATTGAAGGCGTTTTTGTTTTTTGGGGGGAGCTACCTGAAGTTATTTTAATCAACATATGCATCTTCCTCAACAATATTGCTTGGTTCCACCTTGCTTATTTTAATCATATCTCAATAGATTTGTCAATTTTCTTAATTGGCAGATGATATTATGTAAACCATATAACCATATAACCACTTACAGCACAGAACAGGCCAGTTCGGCCCTACTAGTCCATTCCGTAGCAAATCCCCACCCTCCTAGTCCCACTGACCAGCACCCGGTCCATACCCCTCTAGTCCCCTCCTATCCATGTAACGATCCAGTCTTTCCTTAAATGTAACCAATGATCCCGCCTCGACCACGTCTGCCGGAAGCTCATTCCACATCCCCACCACCCTCTGCGTAAAGAAATTTCCCCTCATGTTCCCCTTATAATTTTCCCCCTTCAATCTTAAACCATGTCCTCTAGTTTGAATCTCCCCCTTTCTTAATTGAAAGAGCCTATCCACATTTACTCTGTCTGTCCCTTTTAAAATCTTAAACACCTCGATCAAGTCCCCTCTCAATCTTCTACGCTCCAGAGAAAAAAGCCCCAGTCTGCACAACCTTTCCCTGTAACTCAGACCCTGAAATCCTGTCAACATTCTCGTGAACCTTCTCTGCACTCTCTCTATTTTGTTATATCTTTCCTATAATTTGGTGACCAAAACTGTACACAGTACAGTATATCATAATTATTTGCACAGTCCAAAAAATACTCAAAAATTATTTCTTGTGGGGCCCCTTCTGGGAAATTATTCAGACTTTATTATCTGACCTTATAATGCACAAGTCATGTGGTTTATTTAATACATCTTTCTTTTCTGTTTAAAAGGACATAATCTTGAGTAATGCAGTGCAAACCCTTTTCTCTTCCAAAGTTGGATTTATTGCTCTCTGTCTATAGGGCCGTTCATCCAGTCAAAGAGCCCGACTGTGTAGGCGGAGATTTCCACCCTTACATTGGGAGACTCACCGTCTTGAATGCGCCATGGCCAGCTCCAAGGCGCCGACTGTGATCCCTCCCGGAGAAGGGTAATCAGCAGAGCGCAGCGCTCCGCCGCCTCGCATGAATGCAATCCCGCTGTTCCGGCTGGTTAGAGGTGGGCTGATGATGTCATCAGAAGCAAGAGCGGGGCATTAATGGCCTTTCTGAGGGTGTGTTGGTTCTCTGCCTGGATACTAAGACCGGCTGAAAACATCGTAATCATCTGTCTTGTCTGCTCCAGGGTCGCCATGATCCACTATAGGACTCTTTCCGCAATGGTGCATACTAATGACATCAACTCATTGGGCGGCGCTAAGGCACCAGTTGCCCCCCCCACCTCTATCAGCTCCAGAGGGCACTTCAAGGCACCACTCGACATGAATGCGATGCAGGAGCTCCATGAATGGTAAGTTCATGTTTCCCCTCCGCGTTTATAGCCGGCCTCCAGATGGAGGCCTGGCCTGAAAGAGCCTACTGACTGTTGCAAGCTGCATCAGAAATTGCACACTTCTTTGTTCATCTAGTCTTTAAAATTGAAGGGAAAACATATTTGGATGACTAAATACCGGACCAGGTAGAACTTAATATGTAGAATTATGACTTACACAAATTGAAGTCAGCTTAATTAGTGGAAAGGTAATTTTTTTGCAATGTTATAAGGATTCCTAATGCATTCTTGATGAAAATATATGCGATTTTAAATTGGACAGACACTACCATCTGCTGGTACCTTTTATATACTGGTAGCAGGCTGTAGGAAGACAAGCAATGAATGTTTAACTTTGTAGTGATAAGGCTCTGTTAAAATTTTTATTGGTGAACTATGTTATCTGCAAGCTACAATGTGGATATTTAGTCATCCACTGTTATTCAGAAGAATGCGCTAAAAGCTACATATGTCAACCATCACTTAGATCATGGCATTCGAAATTGAAAGAGTAACTAAGCACAAACAAAACCAGTAGCTAAAATGACTATGTCTAGCATTTGTACAGCAAATATAATATGTCTACACTGCAAGGCATATGTGGCCATTAGAGCAAAAAGCCTGATATTCAGCAGTTTAAATCCCTAAGGCAGCTGTGTTCAATAAGATGCAATCAGTAGTGGATGAAACATACACAGTGTATTTGAACTGCATTCAGGATATCTATTTCAGATAACGTTCATTGCACATCAAATCTGCCCATAAATCTTCCCAAACAGAACAGAGTGCTTGAAAATGTTTGTGTATCAAGCTGTAGAATAGGATGAATATTGTGAGGCTACCGAATTAATTGGCTTAGAAATGATTGATCTTTATCTATCATTCTTCTAACAATCAAAGACCCTCCAAATTCTCAGGCAAAGGTGCAGTAATAATTGTAACAGATGGATTTTAATATTGAAAGCTCAGTGTTGCATGGGTAAAAATGCAAGTTTACATTTGAATGTGTTAAATGTTTCAATAGTGAAAGACTGAAACATTTATTCCTTCACATTGACAGATAATTTATCATGTTGCTAAAGTCCATTTAGAAATTGTAACAGCCATCATCCCCTGGTCCATTCAATCAATATAATTGACACATATTAAGGCTACAAAAGTAGAAAAGATCAATGGAATGTACTTAAGACAAAATAGATTTTGTAGATCTCAATGTTTCTCTTGACCTATCGAGACTGATGTTTAAACACCTTACTTCCACCATTCTTAACCAGTCTGATGGAAGATCAGAGGTCCTAACCTTCTCTTAGTGTGTCAATTCACTAGTAGCTTGATTCACATATCATTTAAAATCTACACCTACTCAATGGTTATCTGATGTGATGACAAGCTTGACTCTGGAAAAAAAATGAGATGCTCCTCTAATGTAATGAAATTTAACTTATAAAATTTATGAAGCCCTTTCCTTGATTATTTTCAGAATTTATAAGATTACTGGATCCCACTTGATGGTTTGGTCGTCCTTTCTTTCATATATTAATGGAATATTTACATTTAATCATAACTTCACAAGAGGGGGGGATTAGATCATTAGAATAGTTTTTGTTTTATGTACATTTTGTTCTTTTTTTCTCTTTCATAGGTTGTTTACAGCTGTTTGTTAATGTACATTAACTTTGTAGGATGGACAGTTGTTATTACCTATGTATGAGTGAGTGTATGAAGAGACTGCCATCCGTGCGGTACCGGACGTAAACAGCGTCTTCATTGTTGAGGTCACACCAAGACACAAGAGCAACTTGTCCATGAACTACTCTTTGCAGACGATGCCGCTTTAGTTGCCCATTCAGAGCCAGCTCTTCGGCGCTTGACGTCCTGTTTTGCGGAAACTGCCAAAATGTTTGGCCTGGAAGTCAGCCTGAAGAAAACTGAGGTCCTCCATCAGCCAGCTCCCCACCATGACTACCAGCCCCCCCACATCTCCATCGGGCACACAAAACTCAAAACGGTCCACCAGTTTACCTATCTCGGCTGCACCATTTCATCAGATGCAAGGATCGACAACCAGATAGACAACAGACTCGCCAAGGCAAATAGTGCCTTTGGAAGACTACACAAAAGAGTCTGGAAAAACAACCAACTGAAAAACCTCACAAAGATTAGCATATACAGAGCCGTTGTCATACCCGCACTCCTGTTCGGCTCTGAATCATGGGTCCTCTACCGGCATCACCTACGGCTCCTAGAACGCTTCCACCAGCGTTGTCTCCGCTCCATCCTCAACATTCATTGGAGCGACTTCATTTCCAACATCGAAGTACTCGAGATGGCAGAGGTCGACAGCATCGAATCCACGCTGCTGAAGATCCAACTGCGCTGGGTAGGTCACGTCTCCAGAATGGAGGACCATCACCTTCCCAAGATCGTGTTATATGGCGAGCTCTCCACTGGCCACCGTGACAGAGGTGCACCAAAGAAGAGGTACAAGGACTGCCTAAAGAAATCTCTTGGTGCCTGCCACATTGACCACCGCCAGTGGGCTGATCTCGCCTCAAACCGTGCATCTTGGCGCCTCACAGTTCAGCGGGCAGCAACCTCCTTTGAAGAAGACCGCAGAGCCCACCTCACTGACAAAAGACAAAGGAGGAAAAACCCAACACCCAACCCCAACCAACCAATTTTCCCTTGCAACCGCTGCAACCGTGTCTGCCTGTCCCGCATCGGACTTGTCAGCCACAAACGAGCCTGCAGCTGACATGGACATTACCCCTCCATAAATCTTCGTCCGCGAAGCCAAGCCAAAGAGAAAGAGAGAAGAGATGAGTGAGTGTATACATAAAACTCAATTAAAATATTGGAAAGAGAAATATCATTTAAAATGACCCAAAGGTTCAGTAAGAATATCAAAAATATTTTGAACTCTGCAAAATGGATTAACACCCCCAAAAAATTTGAATTTAAAAACATGGAAGGAGTCAATTGGCTCACTGAATCTAAACAGGCATTTATTAATTTAAAACAGGACCCGGATGGTTACAAAGAATTGCTCAAACCCTTCACAAAATGTTTCAAGAAAGCTAATGTACTCTTGAAAATACTGAGCCAATTTTATGTAAAGCAATTGATTTCTCATCCCCTAGAAGACACTACATGAGTCTTAAAAAAAAATAAACTAATGTCAGCGCATCAGATTTGACTGAACAGCTTGATTATGCAAAGTACAGGGGATTTGAACAGAAATGTCATCTTTGTTTCTTGCAGAAAACAAACAGGTGAACACACAGATCAAAGAAATTGGATCTCACATGCTTTTTCCCTGCTTAAAAATAAATATCACTTCACAGGAGTTTGATGTAAAGCTGCCCTCTCAAATAGCAAATCAATGTGTTCCTTCAACATAAAGGAAGACACAAAGGTTAGCTAAGACACATTTCCCTTGCGCAGTGGAAGACCATTGACAGTTACATGGTACAGCTGCACGAATTGCTGCCTCAGAGCTCCAAGGACTCAGGTTCAATCCTGACAACTGGTGCTGCCTGTGTGGAGTTTGCCAAGGCCTCCCTGTACCTGTGTGCTTCTCCCTTTCCCTTTCTCCACTGGTGTTCTGGTTTCAGGTTCAATCCTGACAACTGGTGCTGCCTGTGTGGAGTTTGCCAAGGCCCCCCTGTACCTGTGTGCTTCTCCCTTTCCCTTTCTCCACTGGTGTTCTGGTTTCCTCCCACATCGCAAAGATGTAATTTAAATTCACAGCCTCTGAGTCACCCATGCTGCCTCTAAATTTTACGATGGTGTTTCACAGCTACAACGTGCTTTTGATAAGCCCTTTACACGCTGGCTGACTAGTAAATTGGCTGTTCAACAAACAGGTTAAAGAAGCCATTTTTGCTGTTCACACTGGACAGGGGCAGTTATCCTCACTCATTGGCCCCAGGATACTCCCTGTCCCTTTCACACTGGGCTAACCGGCATGCAGGCGTCGGATTGCCTCGCCTTACCTAGGCGGTCCATCCTCGCGGTGATCTAACACCTGCTGGCCAATTTGCAAGCGTTCACACTGGCATGTTAACCAGTATATTGGCAGTTAATTACTAGGATAAAGTGCCAGTGTGAATGACTGATTCCACTCTGAAATCTCTTTGAGGGATGCCTACCCTAAAGACGTTTTCCTCCTCCCTCGAAGGGAGTTCTGTGGGGACCTCTCTCACTGTTGTCGATCTGCACGCCCCACTGCTCGCAACCTCACGGTCCATGTGCTCGAGGACATACATTAGAGTGACAGGCCATTTCGGCCCACGAGTCCATACCACCCAATTTACACACAATTGACTTGCATCCCCCAGTACATTTCGAATGGTGGGAGGAAACCAGAGCCCCCAGAGAAAATCCATGAAGACACAGGGAGAGTATGCAAATTCTTTACAGACAGCGTGGGATTCGAACCCCGGTCCTGATTGTTGGTGCTGTAAAGGAGTTGTGCTATGTCAACTATGCTGCCCCTATGCTACACATAAGCCCACATCTCCTCCTTCATCACTATTTTGGGCCCTAAACAATTGTTCCAAGTGAAGCAACACCTCACTTGTTAATCTAAAAGAGTCATCCATTGAATCTGCTGCTCCCGTGGAGGTCTCCTCTATATTGGAGAGACTGGACACAGAATGGAAGATCGTTTTGTTGAGCACCTTCGCTCTGTCTACTGTAAAGTGGCAACCTATTTCAAATACCTGCCCTATTCTATGCCGATGTGTCTGTCCATGGTCTCGCGCACTGCCGGATTGAGACCACCAGTAAATTGGAGGAACAACACCCTATATTCCATCTGGGGACCTTCCAAACAGATGGCATTAACTAACTTTTCTGGTTTCCATTAGCCCGCCCCACCCTGGTCTCTCCCCTCCTCTATTTCTCTAGCTCTGTCTCTCTCTCTCTTTCCTTTTC
Organism: Narcine bancroftii; assembly: GCF_036971445.1. Taxonomy (NCBI): domain Eukaryota; kingdom Metazoa; phylum Chordata; class Chondrichthyes; order Torpediniformes; family Narcinidae; genus Narcine; species Narcine bancroftii. Next base: position 20,870,257 of record NC_091482.1, on the reverse strand, counting down.
CGTCTGTCTCCTTTCCTCCAGGTCTGCCACCTCCCTCATCAATCATTTCTCACTTTTCCTCTCGTCTTTATCCACGCCCAATCATCACTGTTTGCGTATTGGCCTGTACTGCTCCCTGTCTTCAGTCCTCCTTCAGTCTTTTTTATTCAGCTCCCTGCCTGCTTTTTGATTCCTTACTTGAAAAAGAGCCTCAGGCCCAAAACTTTAGTTATATAATTGTACCTCCTGTGGATGTTCCTCCAGTATTTCTGTGCTTTTACTATGTTCACAGCGTCTGCAGACTTTCGTGTTTCAGTGCAAACAGGCTTAAGATTTTCACTGGAGATATATCAATTCCATATGTTTCAGAAAATATGTAGTATTAGTGATTCTGACCATCCATCCTGGTGACATCCATCCTGGTTCCTTTCAGTCAGTTTGTGGGGATTGATATGAGGACACCCCACTCCTCAGAAAGGAACAGCATATGCGTGAATGGATTTAGGTGAGTGGGGGTTGCAAAGGTCCAGACCCATCCTCTCGACATCCAGCGATATGGTGAGTCCAATGCTAAACAGTGCCAGAACATGGTTTGAATCCAGCGCTGTTTGTAAGGAGTTGGAGTGCTGGTACACCACCGGCCTACTGCAGGGTGCAACCTCTGTACCTGCAGTAGTGTAAGGGGACAGGACAACACCTGGCCGGCTGTCAGTCAGTCAGCCTGAATGGATCAAGCCCCACCCGATCGGGTGTCAATCACCCTCCTGGATATAAGCCTGCGCCGGCCTCCCGAGGCCTCACACTGAGTTGCTGCGGCCACAGCCAGCCTAGCTCTGTGGAAGTCTTTGTGGATTAAAGCCGGTTGTACAGTGTTTATCTTTGTGTCTGTGTGATTCTGGCTAACAGCGCAGCACAGTTGGTATGCTACCCCCCCCCCCCCCCCCCCACCTCCCGTGCCTTTGGGGGTTATCCTCAGGTGGTCCAGTTTCCTTGCAGAGACGTACCAGCTTGGTATGTTAATTGATCACATGGGTGTATTTAGACACCAGGGGCTTGTGGGCCTGTTACCGTGTTTTACCTCTAAATTTAAAAGAAATTAAATCTCATAGATCCCTTTCTACAAAAGTGATGGATGGATTTATTCGTTTGTGCTACGGTTCATAAATCACTAAACAGCAAGGACTGCCTAAAGAAATCTGTGCCTGCCACATTGACCACCGCCAGTGGGCTGATCTTGCCTCAAACCGTGCATCTTGGCGCCTCACAGTTCAACCTCCTTTGAAGAAGGCCGCAGAGCCCACCTCACTGACAAAAGACAAAGGAGGAAACACCCAACGCCCAACCCCAACCCACCAATTTTCCCCTGCAACCGCTGCAACCGTGTCTGCCTGTCCCGCATCGGACTTGTCAGCCACAAACGAGCCTGCAGCTGACGTGGACATTACCCCTCCATAAATCTTCGTCCGCGAAGCCAAGCCAAAGAAAGAGCTCACTAATTTGCAGCAGCCTTCGCTGTTTCAGTACATCAGTAATGAAAATGGACAGGCTATGAAATGATTCCATTCATTTTTAATCTCCCACTTTTGATTAGATTTTGAAAAGATTGATTGGTTGAATCAAAGCACAACAGTTTTTTGCAGCCAGAATCATAAATAAATAATGCAAAAAAAAAGAGAAAAGACAAACCACAGCTGGTGAAATTTTAAAAACGGCAAATGACGATCATTTGAAATAATGGGGAAACACTGAGCTCGTACAAACCCTCCGTGACTCGACTAGTTACTTAACAAAAATATTTATTTATTTTAATACCATGTATTTATATCCACACAGTGTGCATATGTATTATTAGTCTGTATGTGTGCTTGGGCCAGAGAACGTTGTTCTTATACAAGGAGAATAATTCTAAAGAACTTGAATTTGAAGACAGGTAAGATCTGAAGAGAGAAGCAGTAAGTGTCAGATGCAAGACCCTCGATTGGAATGAGGAAAAAGTTGGGGGGAGTACTAAGAAGAAAAAAAGATCAAATTAAATATGAATATGTTACGCAGAAAGGGGCTTCCAGGTTTCCTTTATTATGATGTAAAGATTTAGGAACTGTCCACATTTGCTACAGGCTCACTGGTGACTGACGAGGCCAACGTGGGACAGACGTGTCCGGCCAGAGCAGCTGCAAGGGAAATTCTGCTCTAGGTTTGGTGCTGCTGTGTCACGATTCTTCTTCTGTCTCCTTTTGTCCTCAAGGCCAGCCCTTCGTGCATTGTTAAAGGAGGAGAGAGACTGGTGATTGGTGTGTCGCCAAGCCATGCAATCGGAGGCTAGAGCAGACCACTGGTGGTGGTCAATGTGACAGGTAACAAGGGATTTCTTCAGAGAGTCCTTGCACCTCTTTTTCAGAGCCCCTCTGTCACGGTGGCCAGTGGAGAGTTCGCCATACAGCACAATCTTGGGCAGGCGATGATCCTCCATCCTAGAGACGTGCTCTGCCCAGCATAGCTGCACCTTCAACAGGATGGTCTTGATGCTGGTAACCTCTGCCTGTTCGAGGACTTCAGTGTTGGTGATGAAGTCACTCCAGTGGAAGTCGAGGATGGTGCAGAGGCAGGGCTGGTGGAAGTGTTCAAGGAGTTGTAGGGGGTGGCAGTAGGTGACCCACGACTCAGAGAAGTACAAGAGGGTGGTCGGTACAACGGCTCTGTGCACACTAATGTTTCCTCAGATACTTCTTGTTCCAGACTCTTTTGTATAGCCTAACGAATGCACTGTTTGCCTTTGCCAGTCTGTGGTCAACTTCTTTTGTAATCATATGAAAAAAATGTAATATTCACGAAATATGTCAACTTTTGCCTGCTATAAAGGCAAACAAAGAATCACTGTGAGCATTACCTGCACCCCCAAAAGTAAGAGAAAGAGAAGCAAAAGAGACACACTTTTGGGACACCAAGTGTCCGTGGATTCATCTGCAGCCTCATAGACTCCTGTTCCATCCATTGGCAACCTGAGCTCCAGATCCAAACCTCAATTGCAATCTGGAAGCTTTCAGCACCAGAAGGCTCTTCAGGAGCCCTTCTTGCCCCCAACATCCTCTCAAATCCCAGTTCTGATGCTTGATTCCCATGAGCCAGTCTCCAGCAGCCCATAGCCTGGTACGAGCCCTTCAACCCCAAGTCACCAGCAGCCCACAGCCTGTGTGAGCCCTTCTTGCATCCTCAATGTTAAACCGAGATTTTGTCAAGTATTATTGGAATGATATGCATTAATATTTGAGAGGCTAAAGCATCCCAAAGAAGGTTTTTATTGTCTTAACAGTGTTAACTCATGCTTCTGTCATTGCAATGAAGTCCTGAAGTAGCTGGCAGTTTTGTGGTACAAACCAGATCACTGATTAAAGAAGTGAAGTGTCTTTCAAAAATAAATCTGATTTTTACAACTGCAGCCAAGGCAGATTTGAAGGTGCAGTGAACGACAATTATTTTATTTACTTCTCAGAACAATGTCAGCACTTTTAATGTGTTCCTTGTGCACCATTACAGTATAAAAAATCTCTGAAAAAAATGCAATTCTTTTCAAAAGCCTAGATTTCTGTGATGGGGCGGAACAGACCCTCTGGCTCACCTTGCATGCCGACCATTCTGTCATTCTGGGCTCATCGCTTTCGCCTGTATTTGATCTGTATCCTTCAAAATAATTCCTATCCATGGACGATGAAGAATTTTCTTCCTGAACACCTTTGGGTGTATTTTATAGATTTTGGTTTGCTGATCATGAAATTCACCTTAAAAATCTACCCATCAGGTGCTTTTCTATAGATATAACCTATTTTTGTGATCTCCTGTCATATTTTAAGTCTACGAGTCTATTGCCCACAAAGCAAGCTGCTTTGGTCAGTCCAAACATGCCTGGGCATGCACTCAGAGCAGGTGCTATGCAAATGCAGACTTAAACGTGGGCATGCTTAGTCAGGGTAGATGCAGACAGGCTATAAAAGCAGCTCAAATACAGATGATGTGCATTACATTGATATAGATTGAACATGTGTTCATGCACATGTGAGGGTACTTAACAATAGCATTATTGCCTTCAAGAAGATTCAATACAGCAGAAATGTCTCGTGTAACATGTGTCATCAACCTGGGAGCTTTGCTCAACAACATTATGCAATTAAACATGTTAAATTCTGTACTGACAATAACCACACCAGCAGTGCAAATATAAGACAGCTACAATTTAATAAACTAATATGTACACTAAGAGGTCTTGTCTCTCTGCAAGACGAACCTGGAAGGCTAGACTGTAGCTCTGGACTCCTTTATATACAAGGTCACCGGGATAACCTATTAAATTGTACTGACAATAACCACACCAGCAGTATGAGTATAAGACAGCTTCAATAAACTAATATGTACACTAAGAGGTCTTGTCTCTCTGCAAGACGAATCCAGAAGGTTAGACTGTAGCTCTGGAGCGCTTTATATACAAGGTCACCGGGATGACCTATTAAATTGTATTGACAATAACCACACCAGCAGTGTGAGTATAAGATAGCTTTAATAAACTAATATGTACCTGAAGAGGTTTTGTCTCCCTCCAAGACGAACCTGGAAGGCTAGACTGTAGCTCTGGACTGCTTCATTTACAAGGTCACCGGGGTGACCCCTGGTGGCCTAATGGTGTAATTACATATCACCACAAATTCAATAATAGTTCATTTAATATTTCTCCAACTTTCTATGTGGTACAACAAATCTGAAATTATCTTTACAATCATCTTGAAGTTGTTTATCATAATCCCTAATTATTTTCAGGAAGCAAATCTTTTGGAGAAAAATAATTGTTGTCCAATGTTATTAGTATTTATCAACATTATCCATTTAACACTCAAAAATGTTGCAGCAATGTTCTTTCACTAATATTGAATGAAATATCAACATTATATATAGAAACTAATTTAAAAAGTTCAAAGTTCATATTTAGGTGAGGTACTTGTCCATGACACGTTTCAATTATTTCCAATATAAATCCAGATGCATTTAAAACTGGTAACTATCTTCTTTACCATTCAACAAAATGACTATCAATAACATCTGCATTAAAGCTCAGTGAATACAGAGTAACATTCATGAAAATAGTCAACGAAAGTTATGAGCGTTTCACTCGCCCTCCTCTACGCCACCATGTTGTATAATATATTCTGAAGCTCCCGATTTACGCATGCTCCAACCAGAGCTCCAATACACGAATGCACCGTGCATGCTCCAACCAGCGCTCCAATACACTAACACACTGCACATGCTATTGGAACTCACATATGCGCACAAGAACAAATTTGGCCGTGAAGATCTAAACGAAACCTGGGACATCGCCGACACTCGTGGGGACCATTGGGACGCTGCCCTAACAAGGTAAATAAACAAATTTACACATTTTGGCTCCTACATTCATATCTGATGTTCTTCATCCTGTATGCATTCTTTGTCAAATAATTCTAATAGCAAATCCTTATGTGATCACTGATACAGCTGGAAAAACTGATCCGTCAGCTGTGGTCATGGATTTGACATGCCCGATTTTCATCTTTATTCCTGAATTATTCAGTATTCACTCTCTAATTTTCAGTTTTCCATCTGATAAATGGGGCAACTGAGAATCACTGTCAAGTTCCAGGCAACACCTGCTTGTGGACTCCAGCTTAAAACCTGAACCACAGTCAACTTATAATTAGCCAATAGCTGATTTACTGGCTCATAGAATCATAGAAAACTATAGCACAGAAACAGGCCCTTCTCCCCATCTAGTCAATACCAAACTATTCTTCTGCCTAGTCCCATTGAATTTTACCTGGACCACAATCCTCCCTGCCTCTCCCATGTACCTATTAAAGGTTGAAATTGAACCAGCATCCTGGCAGCTTGTTCCACAATCTCACCGCTCTGAATGAAGAAAGTTCCCCTCAATGTTCCCCTTAACATTTCACTTCTCTCACTTAATCTTTGATCTCCAGTTCTTGTTTCACCCAAACTAATTTTACGTACCTCTATCAAATTTCCACTCTCTGGAGAGTAAAGTCCTAACCTGTTCAACCTTTCCCAAAAATTCAGCTCTTCAAACTCCAGAAAGATCCTTGTAAATTTTTTCTTCATACTTTCAATCTTATTGATATCCTTCCTGCAGTAAGGGACTAATAATGCACGCAGTACTCTAAATATGGCCTCACCAATATCCTATGCAACTTCAACCTAATGACTCAATACTTTGATTTATGAAGTGCAATGTGCCAAAACCTCTCGTTATGACCCTATCTACTTGTGATGCCACTTTCAAGGAATTATGTATCTGTATTCCCAGATCCCTCTGTTCTACCTTACTCCACATTATCTTATCATGCAGGTTTGTCCCTCCAAAGTACATCAGCTCACACTTGTCCACATTAAATTCCATCCGCAATTTTCCCATTCATTTTTCCAGCATGGCCCAGATCCCATTGCAAGCTTGAAAACCTTAGCCTAATTTTGTGTTTAGTCTGGTTGTATAAATGGAGTTGCTGCACTCTTATTTTGTACTCTCTGGAGATTTCTTGGAAACTCTCTGGATTAAAACTCTTTACATCTAAAACTGCAGGGTTTTTTAAAAACACTGAATTTTCCAATGGACTACAGGTTATCCAAATACACAAAATCTGAAATGATCCAAAATCCAAAACTTTTTTTTCATCCATGGTCCCATAAAGTAATGCATAAGACAGTTGAGAAATCCCAGTCGGAGAACGGGCATAATGGATGTAAATAGTACGTAACTGAGTGAAAAATTTTCAAAATATGTCTACTTCAGTTAATTTGTGTATATGTAAATCTTTGTATTGTATTGTGAATGGAAGTCTGAGTGAAATGGTATTCCAAAATCTGAAAAAAAATCCAAAACTCAAAACACTCCTGGCCCCATGCATTTCAGATAAGGGGTACGGTTTACAAAGGCACATGCTATCCAGCATTTTCAGATGTGAAAACATTTTTTATCTAGAGAGTTTCCAAGAAATCTCCTGAGATTATAGAAAGAATGCAATTGCTCCTGTTTGACTACAAGAGTAATTAACTACAGTTGGATTTCAGGATTGATTAAATCTTTCAACCTTATTCAACCTTATAGCATTTACTAGCAGTTCAATATCTTAGGCTCAATCTATGTTGTAAACTTAGCTGCATGGCCCTGCAAACAGGCATATGTGCTTTACACAAATGAGCAGAAACCTGGTTTGTTGAGAAGTTAGAACAAGTTGCCACTGTGGGATAGGGAATTGACACCTTGTGATTTAAACCCCAAGGCAGCAATGGCTTCTGCTGCAGTTAGAACTTTTTTTTCCAGTTATGTATCTAATAGGTCATTGAAGAAGGTCACATAGGAAATGGCAAACCCTGGAATCTAGAGCAAACAACAGACTTCTGGAAGAACTCAACAGGTCAATGAGTGGAGAGAAATGGATAGTCAACATTTTGAGTCAGAGCCCTGCTTTAGGACTGAGCAGGCAAAGGGAAGGCATGCAGTGCCAAAAAGAGGTGGAGGGGGGTGTGTCAGTGGCTAACAAGAGGACTGAGGAGGGGTGAAGTGTGATGAATAGATGGAAACAGGCAGGGGAGCATGAGGGATGGAGTTGGGAGACCAAGAGCAAAAAGTAGAAGAGGACAAAAGGGGAAGAAAGAGGGGAAAAGATTGATGGAGCAGGGGATGGTGAAGATGGAGGTATCTGCTGAAGGAAGGAGATTGGAGTGAACATTCAAGGGGGTGATGGTGACTGGATGGGAACAGTGGGGGAGGGCTTACAGTGGGAGGGGCGTGATGCTGGTGGGAAAGGAACTGGGTTACAGGGGGCTTAAGAGGGTGATGATGAAAGAAAAGGGTGCATGAGAGGACCAAGATGAATGAGAAGGAGAGAAGTCGAGACAGAGAGAGAGCAAATGACTTGAAGTTGGAGAAATCAGTGTTGATGCTATTGAGATGTACATCACCCAGATGGATTAGGAGGTGCTGCTTTCAAAATATGCCTTTGGCCTCACCCTGTGGGAGGTGGAGGACAGACAAGTCCATGTGAGAATGAGGAAGGGAGTAAAATGGTGAGAAGCCAGGAACTCAATGAGAAATAGGTAACATTTTTGTCAGAGTTCACTATCAAGTGTGGCCTCTGCAAACCAAGTTTTGAATCAGGGAATGATTACACATCTTTTCAAGGTAAAGCAGCCATAAAAATGTGGGCAAGGAAGAAATTCCAGTTACAAAATGTGAGCAGCAAAGCAGGATCTCGAACATAGATGGGAAAAATGTTGAGGATTATCCAGCTACTGATTGCCATAACCTCGGACATAAGCTTCTCTCCGACAACAGCGCTGCACAATGTGTGGACAGGCCTCGATGTGGAGCAAAAACAGAGGAAAAGAGGAAATCCCTGTCTTCACAGAAACAGGTTCCTTCACTGTTCAGTTAAATAAGAAAGTTTGCTGAAGTGGTTCCATTCATGGACACAGCATCCTGACGCCCTGCAATTGAACAGTGAGAGCTACACAAATGTGCTGAAGAAAGTCAGCAGGTCACACAGCACCCATTGGAAGTAAAGGGTGACCAATGTTTTGGGCTATAAAGAATATAGAGCTACAGTATAGGCCCTTCGGCCCACAATCTTGTGCTGATCCATACCTACCCAAAAAAACCCTCAACCCTCTATTTTTCTTTCATCCGTGTACCTGAGAGTAAGTGTCTCTTAAATGTTCCAGTTGTTACAGCTTCTTTTCTCTTCTTTGGCTTGGCTTCGCGGACGAAGATTTATGGAGGGGGTAAAAAGTCCACGTCAGCTGCAGGCTCGTTTGTGGCTGACCAGTCCGATGCGGGACAGGCAGACACGATTGCAGCGGTTGCAAGGGAAAATTGGTTGGTTGGGGTTGGGTGTTGGGTTTTTCCTCCTTTGCCTTTTGTCAGTGAGGTAGGCTCTGCGGTCTTCTTCAAAGGAGGCTGCTGCCCGCCAAACTGTGAGGCGCCAAGATGCACGGTTTGAGGCGTTATCAGCCCACTGGCGGTGGTCAATGTGGCAGGCACCAAGCTTATATAACTGAAATATACACATACCTGACGAAGGGATCAGGGCCAAAACTTTGGTTCCTCTTTACTTCCGATGAATGCTGTGTGACCTGCTGAGTTTCTCCAGCACATTTGTGTATTTCTCACTGTTCAATTGCAGGGAGTCAGGATGCTGTGTCCATGAATGGAGCCACTTGAGCAACCAGTTCAGACAAGCATCAGGAAAAGGGCTGGCTAATCAATGAAGCAAACAAACATGAATAAATAACACCTTCTGCAATGCTTTTGACACCATTTAATGTGTTTTGCAATGTCCTTAGTTTTTGGTGTTTCAGTGTTAATTATCTCTAGAAAGCAAGATTCTCTATGAACCTTATTGATCTGCAGTGTGTTGCTTAAGTCAACCCATGCACCTTAAAATAACAATAAATTATGAGAGAGCAAAGGATGTTAACATTCTGTTTATATTCTTGAAATAAGAGCACAAAAAAATGTTATTTTAATTAAATACGAGCAATTATAATATTTAAAAATAACACAAAATACCTTTGTTTAAATCAGTGGTTCTCAACCTTTTTCTTTCCACTCACATTCCATTTTAAGCAATCCCTATGCCATAGATGCTCCGTTATTGGTAAGGGATTGCTTAAGGTGGTATGTGAGTGAAAAGTTAAAGTTTGAACACCACTGTTTTAATCAAACCTAATTGATTTGTTATGTGCACGTCTTCATAACTCCAAAGGAAATGGGCCAAAAGCAAAACATTTCAGTAACAATTGGGTCCAGAGCAGTGATTCTCAACTTTCCTTTCCCACTCACATCCCACCTTAAGCAATCCCTTACTCATCACAGAGCACTGATGGCATAGAGATTACTTTAAGTGGTGCTTGAGTGGAAAGAGAAAGGTTGAGAACCACTGGTTTAAATGTTCACTTCCAAATGCCTCTTTCCAACTCTATCATGTATTATTTACTCAGTGAAATATCATTGATTTCCATTTATTTTATTTTTTTTAAATACAGGGATCATGTTCAGCCAAAAAATATTTAACAGTTATTATGACAAGAAAGGCATAATAAAATAATAACACCATGCTGGGGAATAAACTGAATTACATTTATTAACTGCTTAATACAACATGAATATCAATTGCCCTTCCTGAATTGATTTCATTTAAATTAACATTCAAGGAGTTAGGAACAAGTGTTAATTAAAGCTGTGGCTTTATATTCAATGGAACATCTGCTTTGCAATATAAAAAAAAAGGTCCGCACTTAAATGTGCAATCAACCTCCGGGTGTTTATAAAGAACTGCTCAGCAGATTTTACTGCCACTTGAGTGCTTCGAATCACAAGGCAACCACATTCACCACGATTGCTCAGAACAGCCTGTGTGATCTCCATCTGTTGTTCATCAACCCACCAAAAAAAACACAAGCAGATGTTAGAGTGTGAATCTAGTGGTTATGATGCCCAAAGCAGTCATTCTCTGACATCTGAACCAAAAAAAGAGGCTTTCATTTTGAAATGGTAAATGCTTTCTCTCCCCTTACTCAAAAATGCCGGCAGTAATTCAAGGCAGGAAGCTGTATTGGAGGATTTGAACCATGTTTTTGTTCCTGCAAGGCTGAGAATCAGTAACCTGCTTGAGACTCAGCAGATATAAGCTAAATTCCACCATGGGGCCCAGAGATGCAGTTATCTGACAAAAAGACATCTGTGTACCAAAAACATTTAATCTTCCTGCTTGTTTTGGTCACAGTCTTTCAGGCAGTGACCTAACCTTGATGCAAAATAAACCATTGTATTCAAAGTGATAAGCTCGAAAGTTGTGTTATTCGATAGAAGCCTAGGCATGTGAGCTTGCTCGCTTATCTTTCTTTTTGTGCTGGGAATAGGTGCTTGGGTAAGCAGTTTTTGGGTAATATATAAGCCATGGCCCCGCTGCTGAAGTTTGAGACTCTCCGAGAGGTGGCAACATCTCTCAGCAAGAAGAAGAACTTCTAGAATCCAGCCAACGTCCCGGTCAGGGGAGGTGGAGAAGCTGCTACTGGTGCCCCGACAACCTACTACAAATGTGCAGTCGTTGCCTCGCCTCGGCAGTTGGGACCAGTCCAGGCATTGATAAGTATAATTGGGAAGGGCTTGCATATTGTAGTTTGATAGAATTTGTAATAAAGATTTGTATACACTGAACTGCTCTCGGCGTGGGTGTCTATTTTCTTTCGGTAGCTCAAACGCTGTGACCAATCTAAAACGAACAAAGTGAGAGGTACAAGTTTACCCAGGACAGAAGCACAGAGAACAAGTTGAATGCATTGTGTTGGAATCTAGGGGTGAAAACATTATGAAAGAAATGATTAATTAATAATTTTATATTTACTGCATGGTTCAGGGAAAAAGAGGAATGTGATTAAGTGGCAATCACAGCATGGAGCAAAGTTGGCTGAGCAAAATGGTCTGCTCCCAAATACAGGGAGAGGAAATGCATAAAACGATTTAGGAGGAATGCTCAAACTGAAGGAGGTGGTGAGTAGCACAGGAGACACAGGCCAGACCAGAACAAAGAATGGCCTGCAAGAAACAAAGGGAATGGAAAACCAGTCTAGGAGGAAAGGCATGAGGAGGTGTTAAAGAGAACAGCAGAAATTGGCCAGACAGGAATTGGCCAGAAATATCTGGGGATGAATTAATTTCTGATCAAACAACAGGATAGTCTGGCCTGGAGGATTGAGATGGGAGCGCTACACCCCAGATATCTGCAAAACAGGAGATGACTTGTGATAACCCTTATGCAAAAAGATCTAGCAAATAGGAAGACAACTTTTGTTCTGTATGATAATGAAATCTAGCAAAGGAAGCCAACTTTTGTTCTGTATGATAAGGTTGATCTATATAAACTGAGCCAACTGGACAATAGGGGTCAGTCTTGGGGAGTAGCTCACTGTGCAGGTGACCTATGAACTAACGACTGACCCAGAGCTCTGTTAAGTTTTATTCTTGTGCTGTGTAATAAATTGACTGTTGAACCGAATACCTTCTCCTATCACTTCATTCAAAGAACACGCTGGACTCAGACCACACATAGACTAAATTAAGAGTAAGGTAAAGCCAGAGTCCGACAATTGGAAGTTGGAAAGGGCAAGAAAGATCATTGAAAGAAATTTCCAAGCTTTTAGTTTTCAGTCGCCTGGCAGGGGTGGCCCAACGTAGGATAAGATGGAACAGGAGTGTGTGTCCCTTTTGGGCCCAATGACAATGTTTTAACTATCATCAACTCGGTAAAAGATGCACTTTGGTCTCCTCGAAACCTATTGGTCTTTCGGCACATGGAGATGTCCATGAGGGAATGCTGCTGACTGGCACATTCCAGGTTGGAGACCATGTGCTGAGGACGCACATAGGCTTGGTGAAGTGAACACTAGGGACCTGTGGGGAATGAGTTCTCTCATTACAGGGCATTGAGGGGCTGAGACCAAAGGGAAGTCTCGGGGTGGGAGGGTTGTAGGGCGAATAAAAGCTTTCACGACTGAAGGGAGAACACACGCTTTTATTAGTTTGTAACAAAAGTTTGGGTCTTCAGTAGGACTCTGGGTTTAGGCGGTATAGAGCACGTCGAAAGAATCAAAGACTTGTTGATCCAAACCAAGGCTTTTATTAACTAGAAGACTGGAGCATATCACATGTAGATCGAGCAGTCCAGAATGACCTGGTCTGGCTAGGAGCAACCAGTAGGCATGGCTACGCTCTCAGCCAATCACAGTCATCCTACACTACCATCTGTACATAAACACATTGGTGATAGAATCTGTACTGTCACAGGTGGGAAAGCTGGGTTATATATGGGTAGATGGGGTGGAGCCTGGGGGAGGTCCCAGCCATCTGCACAACCCATCACCAGTGAATCTCAGTTCACTGCAGGGGGTTGTTGGGGAGGGGTTGGAGAAGCAACAAGGTGTCACAGGCGTGATAATAGTGTATTTAGAAAACAGACCTAACAATGTACATTGGTGGGAATGTATAGATATGATTGACACTATGGGTGTGAAAAGACATTGAATGGTATCCTTTTTTGTAAATAATTTCTTGTGAATAAAGTATATTTTTGGGAAAAAAAAATCTCCTCTATTCTTCAAGTTCCCTGTTGCCATCCAGAAACTGGGTGAACAAGAGTCTATGCAATGAAGCACTGGAATATTTTTGGAAGGAGTGGTCATTTTTAAAAATTTTAATTTTCGATTTAGACAACCAGCACAGTTACAAGCCCTTTCAGCCCAAAAGCCTGTGCTACCCATACACACCCAATTGATTCATAGCTCCCAGCAGGTTTTGAAGGGAGGGAGGAAACTTGAGGCCCCGAGTAAAGGCCGCACAGACACGGGGAGAACGTACAAATTCCTTACAGACAGCGTGGGATTCAAACCCCGGTCCCGATCGATGGTGCTCTAATAGCATTGCACTAACCTCTACGCCAACCATGCCACCCAAGCCAATATTTTAACCAATATTCTCAGTGAATCTTAGCAGCCTACATAAATCTGCAAATCACAGGTCAAATTATCAAGTGTTTATTTCTAAAGTGACGATAATGAATATTCATTACACCAGTCAAGTGAAACATGAAAGTCCGCAGACGCTTTGATTGTAGTAAAATCACAAAAATGCTCAAGGAACTCAACAGGTCACGCAGCGTCCTGAGGTGGTAACTATACAGAATCAATGTTTCGGGCCTGAGCCTTTCTTTAAGGATTGAGCAAAAAGCAGGCAGCCTCCTGAAAGATTTTGTCAGATGAAACACAAGAACATTTCTGATTGAAGAATGCGGTTTCAACGTGCGGATAAGCCATTGATTCAATACCATGATTCCACAGCTGCAGCTTGGACAAAAAAGAATACACTGAAGTCCATCGATGATGGGATCAAGCCATTCAGCCCTCATATTTTCTCCTAGCCATACTAACTTTCCATTATGATGCAAAATGTAACTTAAATGATTCCACAAATTTCAACTCTGCTACCATGCTTATTTTATACCTTTCTTAATTCAATTTACAAGTTCCATTTTTTAAGTTGAAGTTTATTTGTCACAACATACCCAGTAGAATTAAAAGGGTTCTTCTGTAAACAAGACAGCAGATAATCTTTAGCATTACCTATCATCGTGTCGAGAGCACAACTTACAGAGCATCGGATTACAAGGAAAATGTCAACAAGAGCACTGTTTTGGGGTTCATTCAGGAGTCTGATGGCTGCAGGGAAGAAACTGCCTTTAAGCCTGTTGGTGCATGCATTCACATTTTTACACCTTCTCCCCAATGGGAGATGTGAAAAGAGAGTCCATCTGAGATGCAATGGTTCTTTCAGCATGTTAGAAGCCTTTCCCAGGCAACGGCAGATGGAGTCCATGGAGGAGAGGGAAGCTTTTGTTATGTTCCAAGATGCATTCACTACCTTCTGTAGCTTCCTCTGATCCTGAGCAGAGCAGCTCCTGGACCACGCTGTGATGCATCCCGCAGATATGCTTTTGATGGATCACCTGTAGAAGTTGCTAAGATATATTTTAATATTTTCATAAGAAATTTCCTTGCCTTCTCTATCATCCTTACTCGGTCTAATCAAGTTTATCATACGTCTCCTTCTCATCGCTGTCCATTTGTGTATTCCAGTTCAACTTCTTTTTGTTTTGTAACATTATTTTAAAATGTTGAAAATGGTTTAATGAAAAGCTACTAATCATAGTTGTAAAATCCTGCATTTCTTGATTTAATGAATCATTTAATTACAAGCATACTATTAGGATGTCTATCAAGGAAAATAATAAATAGCTCTAAAGGAGAGTTAAATGACTGAATAATTTAGTTTGAAACATTAATGTTTCTACAAAATTTAATTTAGATTCTCTTGGGAAATTAGAAATTTGTGATTCAAGAAAATGCCAGACTTGCAAATATCTAAAGAATTGTAATTTGGGCAAGTCAAATTTAACAGTAATCTGTTCAAATGATGCAAAATATCCATCAAAAATGTTTGGAAGCAGGATTTAAATTTGACTATGTCAGATGTGGATTGGGACACAATTCTTCAGTTGGTTAATAGCTCTTGGTTATGTGCTCAACATTTCTATGACAATTCAAAGTGGTACATAGAGTGCATTTGTCTTAGGCCAAATTGTCTCGCTTTTATTCCGATGTGACTCCCCGGTGTGACAGGTGTAAGAGCGGAGAAACTTCATTAATTCATATGTTCTGGACTTGTCCTAGTCTAGAAAAATACTGGAGAGAGGTTTTCCATACTCAATCAAAAATTTTCAACATAGATTTAACACCAAACCCTTTGGTGGCCCCTCTTCAGTACAAAGGGAGGAAAAGATTCTTCTTTGCCTCTGGTTCAGAGTCGCACCATTTCTTTTCCCTCTCTTCTGATGAGGTGTATAATTTAACTTAAATGGAAGGATGCTGTCCCATCTACTCATGATCAGTGGCTGTGTGACCTCATGTCCTGTTTGAATATGGAAAAGATTCATTATTCAATTAATAATTCAGATATAAGATTCCAGAAGTTATGGGGGTCATTTATGACTCACTATCTTACTTTATAATTTTACTCCAATGTAATTAAATTGTCCGACTTGTATCTTTTCCATGTTCATTTTTTTTTAATCTTTGTTTTTCTTTTGATACCAGTCATATATAGCATCTGGTAACATGGTTAGGAAAGAGGTTAAGTTTTGCCTCCTCCACTATTTTCTTCTTTCCGCTTTTCTTTTGTATTATTAGAGATTTTTTCCAAAAAAACATACAATTTATGTAGGTTAGTGATATATGGAATATCTTATTTAGTTTATGTAACTGTCTGTGCTATCTTACTGAATTCTACCTTTTTTGTTTGTATAATCAGATTTTTAAAAAACTTTTAAGGAAAAAGAAACATTAATGTTCCAAATATTCCATCAATCTAAATCTGCCTGAACAATACATCTCCGTGCTATAGCAGTCTTCCTCAGTACTGTGGCCCCCTGCTCTACTCTACACCTACGACTCTGTGGCACGGTACGACAGTAACACCATCTACAAATTTGTCGACGATACCACAGTAGGAAGGGGATGAGTCAACATACAGGATGGAGAGTGAAAACCTGGCTGAATGTTGCATTAACAACAACCTCGCACTCAATGTCACCAAAACTGAGGAGCTGATTGTTGAATTCAGGAAAGGAAAATCAGAGGTACACAATCCAGTGATCATTGGGGGATCAGAGGTGGAGAGGGTGAGCAAATTTAAGTTCTTGGGAGTCACCATCTCAGAAGATCTTTCTTGGACCCAACAGACCCAATAGCTTTGTGAAGAAAGCAAGTCAGCACTTCTACTTCCTCAGGAGTTTGAGGAGGTTTGGTATGACACCAGAAACCCTGGCAAATTTCTACAGAGGTGTGGTAGAAAGTGTACTGACTGGCTGCATCATGGTCTGGTGTGGAATCACCAATATCCCTGAGTGTAAAATCTTCCAAAAGGTAGTTGACACAGCCCAGGACCTCACAGGCAAAACCCTCCCCACTATTGAGCACATCTACAGGGAACGCTGCCATCGGAGAGTAGCAGCAATCATCAAAGACCCACATCACCCAGCGCATGCTCTGTACTTGCTGCTGCCATCAGGAAGTAGGTATAGGTGTCACAAGACTCACACACCAGGTTCAGGAACAGCTGCTACCCCTTCACCATCAGACTCTTCAACAACCAACTCAATCAAAGACTCATTTAAGGACTCTTACTTGTGCACTTTATCGATTTTCTTTTTGTTCTCTCTGCATTGCAGTTTATTTACAGTTCTTTGTTTACATCTTTACACTGTGTACAGTTTATTTTTTGCACTACCAATTAGTGGTAATTCTGCCGCACCCACAGCAAAAAGGAATCGCAGGTTTGTATGTGATGTCATGTATGTACTCTGACAATTAATCTGAAATCTTATAACAGTCCCTGGAGGTTGAAGACGAACTGCTTCCTCTCCAATTCTGGGACCCATGTGGAACCCACAGATTTTATGCAAGTGGGACAAGAACTGTTTGAAGGATAGTTTGTGAAGTTGTGGCTCCCTTTGCAATTTTCACCTCTGTGCTCCCAATGAATCGCTTCTCACTAGCAACTTGCATGCTCCTTCTCTGTTTTGAATAGCTATTGGCCAGGGACTTTTTTCCTCTGCAATTCAATAATGGCATTTTGGAGTACCTGAAAGGCACAATTTAAAAGAACGTTTTCTTTCCCACTCTTGTCAACCAGATAATCTCTTATGTGACTGAGCTCGAAATAAGACCACATGACATCAAATCACTGAATCTAATTAGAGCTTCAATGCTCGGTGTGTTGACCTAGAAAAGGGCACTGATGTGGTTCACGGACTGTTGGAATATAATTTGATGCATATTCAGTCAACTTCATAATTCTAAAAGTTGCAGAATGATTTGTTGTAAATATTGTATGCAAATTGCTCAGAATTACAAAACATTGGAAAAGCTTGGCCCATCGACCCAATGTAAGCAGTTGAAAGCATTGGTGCGCCTATTTCAGGTAAATAAGAAATTTGCGGATGCTGGGCAAAACAAGTGCTGGAGAAACTTAGCAGGTCACACAGCAGACATGGAAAGCAAAAGGCAGTCGACATTTCGGGTCTGAGCCCTTCTTCAGGAGTGCCAAAAATCAGGCTGACACCTAGAGTAGGAGTACAAGCTAGCAGGTGGGGGATACAGGTAGGGGTTGGGTGGGGGGGGGGGGGGGGGGGAAAGAAGAGAAACAAGAGAATGAAGCTGAGAGATGATGGGGAGAGGGCAGAGGAGTTAGAGAGATAACTCTCTAATAGGGGAAGGAAGGGAAAGGACTGGAGAAAGAGAAGGATGACAGAAAGATGAAGACTGGGGAAAGGGTTTAATGTGCAGTTGTCAAGTGGTTTTGCGGTCAAGAAACAAGCAGAAATCTGTGCTTGCATTCTGAGTGACTTAGAGACTTGCAACATCAGAGAATGCAACCTTTCTAGGGAAAAATTAAAGCCTGCTCTCCCAAGTTAATATAAAAACCGTTTGGCACAATTTCAAAGAGTTATGCTACTGTCCTGGACAACATTAAGCCTTCAGTTACTGTTCATTTAGCACCTTGATATTTGGAGGAGCTTTCTGCACACACATTAACTGCCATGTTTCCCACATGACAGATGGATCTACAGCTCAAATGGCTACAAAGCATATTGTTCGAAGCTGCAAGATCCTCCAACTCCTGACCTCTTTCCGTTCCCTCTCCATTCAGAGAACCACCCTGTTCTCCCATCACTTCTCACCGTTTTTTTCATCTTTTACCCTTCCACCTTGCCTGTTAGCCTGCCCCTTCCTCCCTCTTTTCCTCTCCTTCCCCCACTATTTTATTCAGGCATCCGCCTGCTCTTGCTTGTACCTTGTTCAGGCCCAAAACGTTGCTTAACATTTAATTCTTATAGATCCTGCTGAGACTCTCCGGCATTTTGGTGCATTGCAAAAGGATTTGGATTGCACTTATTTAAATGAATCCTTCTGTGACATCCTTTTCCAGAATTGTTTTATTCAAATTAAAGGGAAATAAGCAGAGGAAAAGAGAAAGACACCAGTGGAAGTAAATCAGAGTAGATGGCTTTTTGCCTAATGTGCCATGTTGAATTTTGGCAAAAATAATTCTGGTAGCGCCATTTCCTGCTTGTTTTACTCATTGCCTCACACCTTTAAGCCTTTAAAGACATCGTACATCCCTTTTGAATTTTAAGTCTGGCATAACCTTGACCACCATAGGTTAATCCCATTGTGCTTGTTAAAGAATTGGAAAAGTTAGATTTAATTTTTTTTTTAATTTAGACATACAGTACGGTAACCCTTTTGGCCCATGAGCCCGTGCCCCCTCCCCCTGAGTACACCAATTAATCTACAATTCCAGTAGGTTTTTGAAGGGTGGGAAGCAACCGAAGCACGGGAGGAGAATGTACAAACTCCTCACAGACAGAGCCAGATCCAGACCAGGGTCGCTGGTACTCTAACAGCTTTGTGCTAATTACTTCACTAACCTTGCTGCCGATTTTGCTACAGCAGTCTGAATCAGCGATGATTCCTGAGTTTCTCTTCTGTCTGTCTTCATCTCACACACCCCCCCCCCCCCCCACCACTCCCCAATTCCATTTCTGCTTTCAAAGTCAAAGAAAATGGGCCATTTCAGAAAGAAATGTGGATTCTCTACTGAATCTTATCAAGACTCCTTACCGTTAGGGAAAAATAGCTCCTGAGTTTGAAAAATATTGAGCTTTCTCTTAATGCTGTGTTGTGAAGAAGCATTTGAAATATGACAATGAGCAAGCTAACAAACCACTTGGTCTTCTTTGTGTTTTGAGTTGAAGGCTCAGATTTCAGTTGGATGATAAATGGACCACTTGCCAATCTATTGCAGGGAATACTTACTGTCGTCCAGAATGGACCACTTGCCAATCTACTGCAGGGAATACTTGCTGTCGTCCAGAATGGACCACTGGCCAATCTACTGCAGGGAATACTTGCTGTCGTCCAGAATGGACCACTTGCCAATCTACTGCAGGGAATACTTGCTGTCGTCCAGAATGGACCATTTGCCAATCTACTGCAGGGAATACTTGCTGTCGTCCAGAATGGACCACTTGCCAATCTACTGCAGGAAATACTTGCTGTCATCCAGTTATGCACATGCTTCAGGCAAGAACATTGATTACTGAGGGAACTTTGGATTCAGAATGCAAGTCAAAAGTTCAACAAGGTGGAATGGAAATCAGGTGGAGGTCGCATTTGGAGTAAAAGAAGGGAGAGCATCAACGCCTTAATAAAGTTCTTCTTCAGAGATCTAAGCAAGATGGTGGAATGGCTCTACCTCTCTTTAGATTCTACCATTAAGCAGTCAGTATACAAAGTCTTATGTATTGGTCCCTCTTTCATAATCATTCTGACCGTCCATTATGGATATCAATGGAGCTGAATTCCCCCCAAATTTTTCTTATTTCTTTTTAAAATATTTTATCAAGTTTAGCATGTTAATCCTATATACAAAGTCTGCTAGTATAGCATGTTGAATCCTATACTTATCACAGATTAATATAAATGTAATTCAAATCCATCCATATTTGTTGATTTAACATTATTTCTTAAAAATAATTCTGGATAGAGACCAATTGAGTTACATTATACTAGGCCTTGGTCATAACACAGAATAATATCTGTCTAATATGCTAATATGATCTAGAACAATCATAATTAAACTGTGTAAATTTTTTTTCTAATTCAACACTTCTGGGCTTTTCACTTTCATCCTCAACCAAATTAATAGATAATCCAATTGTTAAATATTCTATGAGAATTTGGGCACAGTCTAGAAACATTTTGTATTTCATAATTTTTCTCTCTCAAATCCTATCATATCCAATCACTTTTTTCAACCCTCTTTACATGACGATATTTTTCATTGATGGCCATCTTGCATCATTTGAACAGATTACTGCTAAATTTAACTTGCCCAAATCTCATTTCTTTAGATATTTTCAAGTCTGGCATTTTTTTTAATCACAAGTTCCTAGTTTCCCAAGAGAGTCTAAATCAAATTTGGTCGTCGAGTTTTATAGCTTAATGCCTTCTCTAAAAAGGTTTACTGTCTATTATTTATGAGAAATTGTTTTGTTTAACTCAGACTTCATTAGTTAAAATCAAAAATCCCTAGGAACAGGATTTAAATTTGATGTGGATTGGGACACAATTCTTAAATTGGTAAATAACTCTTGGTTATGTGCTCAACATTGTCTATTACAATTTAAAATAGTACATAGAGCGCATTTGTCCAAGGGTAAATTGTCTCGCTTTTATTCCAATATGACTCCCAGGTGTGACAGGTGTAAGAGCAGAGAAGCATCATAAATTCATATGTTCTGGAAAAATACTGGACAGAGGTTTTCAATATAGATTTAACACTGATTCCTTTGATGGCCCTGTTCTGTACAACAGGAGAGAATGATTCTTTGTCTTTGGTTCAGAGGGAACATTTGGCTTCAGAAGTCATAATTGTCAAATGAAACAAAGTGGAATTGAAGATCAGGTGGAGGTTGTACATCGAGGAAAGAAGGAGTTATCACTGGGCAAGGACAGACGAGTTTCCTCCAAGGATCATTCCTGCTCCTCCTCCCCCATAAGGATAAGTTATATACTGCAAAAAGCAACAACTTTTTAAGGAAACAACTGGGTAATCCTGGCCAACTAAATCCGGTGACAACTGCAAATTAATGGTATTTACTTTAAACAAGGAATGAAGACACAACTGATCCATGGCATTTCCTGGAGAAATCTGACACTTTTTATTGGAAAAGAAAACCACACGAGAGACGGCAAATGCAGGAAAGTAGGTTGAGCAGCATCAGAGGGACAGCTTTTGGGACCAGAACCCTTCATCAAGACAAGGTCCAGCATATCGGGAGAAGTGGTAATTTCTGTTCATTCAGGTTATTAAATAAACAATAGCATTTTGCATTTATATTGTGCTTTTGACAGAGTAAAAGCAATTGGCAGGAAAAGTAAATAATGTTGTTCTTAAAGATGAGGGAAAACAGGGATTAAAAATTGGGAAATCCCTGAAATTCATATATTTTAATGCCAGGAGTATTGTAAAAAAGGTGGATGAGCTGAAGGTGTGGATTGATACTTGGAAGTATGATGTGGTAGCGATTAGTGAGACATGGTTGCAGGAGGGATGTGATTGGCAACTGAATATCCCTGGGTTTCGTTGTTTTAGGTGTGATAGAGTCGGAGGGGCAAGAGGAGGTGGGGTTGCATTGCTTGTCAGGGAAAATATTACAGCGGTGCCTAGGAAGGATAGATTAGAGGGCACATCCACGGAGGCTATTTGGGTGGAACTGAGGAGTAGGAAAGGAGAGGTTACACTTGTAGGGGTGTATTATAGACCACCCGGAGGGGACTGAGACCTAGAGGAGCAAATTTGTAGGGAGATAGTAGATATTTGTGATAAGCACAGGGTTGTAATTATGGGAGATTTTAATTTTCCACATATAGATTGGGAAACACATTCTGTGAAAGGACTGGATGGGTTAGAGTTTGTGAAATGTGTGCAAGATAGTTTTTTACAACAATATGTAGAGGTGCCGACCAGAGAAGGAGCAGTGTTAGATCTACTGTTGGCAAATGGGATGGGTCAAGTGACGGAGGTTAGTGTTGGCGAGCACTTCGGGTCCAGTGATCATAATGCCATCAGCTTCAATGTCATTATGGAAAGAGAGAAATCAGGGCCAAGGATTGAGGTTTTTGATTGGGGAAAAGCTAGATTTGAGGAGATGCGAAAGGACTTGCAGGGTGTGCATTGGGACAATTTGTTTTATGGGCAGGATGTAGTAGAGAGATGGAAGTCTTTTAAAGATCAGATTTTGAGAGTGCAAAAGCTTTATGTTCCTGTTAGGTTAAAAGGAGGGGCAAAAGGTTTGAGAGAGCCGTGGTTTTCAAGGAATATTGGAAACTTGGTTCGAAGAAAAAGGGAAGCGTACATTAGATATAAGAAGCATGGAGTTAAGGAGATGTTTGAAAGATACATTGAATGTAAGAGGAATCTTAAGAGAGGAATTAGGAAAGCTAAAAGAAGGTATGAGAAAACTATGGCAAGCAGGGTGAAAACTAATCCAAAAGAGTTCTACAAATATGTTAATGGTAAGAGGAAAGCTAGAGACAAAATTGGTCCCTTAGAAAATCAGAGTGGAAAACTGTGTGTGGAGCCTAGAGAAATGGGGGAGATATTAAACAGTTTCTTTTCTTCGGTATTCACTAAGGAGAAGGATATTGGGAGATGTGAGATAAAAAAAGCAAATTGGGTAAATATGGGGAATATAGAGATTACAAAAGGTGTAGTTTTAAGGCTTTTGAAGAATATAAAGGTGGATAAGTCTCCGGGACCAGACGGGATCTTCCCCAGGACATTGAGAGAAGTGAAGGAGGAAATAGCAGAGGCTCTGGCGGTAATTTTCCAAATGTCATTAGATATGGGGATAGTGCCGGAGGATTGGCGCATTGCGCATGTGGTTCCGTTATTTAAAAAGGGTTCAAGGAGGAAGCCTGGCAACTATCGGCCTGTAAGTTTGACGTCTGTGGTAGGTAAATTAATGGAGAAAATTCTTAGAGATAGTACTTATAAACATCTGGATAGACAGGGTCTGATCAGGAGCACTCAACATGGATTTGTGGGAGGAAGGTCATGTTTGACCAATCTGATTGAATTTTTTGAAGAGGTGACTAGGAATGTGGATGAGGGTAGCGCAGTGGATGTTGTCTATATGGACTTCAGTAAGGCCTTCGATAAGGTACCACATGGAAGGTTAGTTAGGAAGGTGCAGTCTTTAGGTATAAATTTTAAGATAGTCAAATGGATTGAACATTGGCTGAAAGGGAGAGGCCAGAGAGTGGTAGTGGATAATTGTCTGTCAGGTTGGAGGCCGGTGACCAGTGGTGTGCCTCAAGGATCTGTATTGGGCCCATTGTTGTTCGTTATATACATTAATGATCTAGATGATGGGGTGGTGAATTGGATTAGTAAATATGCAGACGATACTAAGATAGGTGGAATAGTAGATAATGAAGAAGGTTTTCAAGGATTGCAGAGGGATTTGGGCTGCTTAGAAAAGTGGGCTGAAAAATGGCAGATGGAATTTAATGCTGATAAGTGTGAGGTGCTTCATTTTGGTAAGAAGAATCAGAATAGGACATACGTGGTAAATGGGAGAGCATTGAGGAATACAGAAGAGCAGAAAGATTTAGGAGTAACGGTACATCGTTCCCTGAAGGTAGAAACTCACGTGAATAGGGTGGTGAAGAAGGCTTTTAGTATGCTGGCCTTTATCAATCATTGCATGGAATATAGGAGTTGGGAGGTGATGTTGAGATTGTATAAGACGTTGGTGCGGCCTAATTTGGAGTTCTGTGTGCAGTTCTGGTCGCCTAATTATAGGAAGGATATAAACAGAGTGGAGAGAGTGCAGAGAAGGTTTACCAGAATGTTGCCTGGGTTTAAGCATCTGGAGTATGGGGAGAGATTGGAGAGATTGGACAGATTGGGTCTTTATTCTTTGGAGCGTAGAAGGTTGAGAGGGGATTTGATAGAAGTATTTAAGATTATGAAAGGGATAGACAGAATGGATGTGGATAGACTATTTCCGTTAAGAGGAGGAAAGATTAAAACAAGAGGACATGAGTTAAGAATTAAGGGGCAGAGGTTTAGAGGTAACATGAGGGGGAACTTCTTTACTCAGAGAGTGGTAGCTGTGTGGAATCATCTTCCGGGAGAAATAGTGGTGGCGGAGTCAATTGTATTATTTAAGAAAAGGTTGGACAGGTATATGGATGAGAAGAAGATGGAGGGTTATGGGCATTGTGCAGGGAGGTGGGACTAGAAAGGGGTGTTTGGTTCGGTGCGGACTAGAAGGGCCTAATGGCCTGTTTCCGTGCTGTAATTGTTATGTTAAAATGTCTCGAGCTCCTTCACATAATTGGTCTTCAAAACATATTAAATCCAAGCTGCAGAATCTACGAATCCAAATGGCCAAACAGGAAGGTTTTAAAGAGCTCCCTATTGGAGAGGAGGTCAAACCAATCACAGAAGTCTTTCCAAAACTTGGGATCTAATGCACAGCCCCCAATCGGATGTTATTAAAATGAGGCATGAACAAGAAGGGGTTCCAGAGACAGACTGGAAAGAGGCCATGGAAGAATCTGAAAACAGAATATGAGAATTTTTTTTAAAATCAAGGCAATGCCAGTCAGGGAGTATGTCACCATGGCAAAGAAAGGAGAAGTGAGACTTGTTCAAGGCAGAAGGAGCTGGGAATATTGGATGAACTTGGAAGATGGGGAATCAAACCAGCAGTGCATGGAAATAATCAAGTCTAAGGATATGGAAAGCAAGCCAGGGAAGCTGAAGCAGGAAGACAACATAACAGGTGGACAAAGCAAATGGGGCTAAATCAGGCTGAAGTGGTACATATCACAGCATTTATGCTGTGGGGCAATTTTCTGCTTCTTTCAGCTCAAAATTATTTCACTCACCACAACCTTGGTAAGTGACAGATGTATATTTCCTTCGATAATGAGATTTAAGATGATAAAGAAGCAAGGGAGCACAGAGACAGGAGAGTGAATCATAGAGGAAAAAAACGTGAAGCTAAACATTTGTGGAAGAGAAATCGTAAGGAAACAAAAATGGGATTGAAAACAAAGGAGGCAGAAATGAAAATTTTATATTTTAACATCAACATTTTCACAATCTCTAACAACCATCTGCTATTTGCCAGAATGAAGAGGTGCAGTTTAAATTGTTTTGCTTTAGTGCTGGAGAGATTGATTAGTATGTGCTATCAGCTGACAGATTGGTAAAATGTTATTTATGCAATGAACATCCAGCCCAAAGTTGCAGAGGAGATTTTATTAGCAATTGCTGGGAAAGGCCTTTGAATAGTTTTTTTAAAAGATGCATTTTTGATAAGGTATCGTTAAAAGGCAGCCAATTCTGCATACTTACAAGGTTTGGCCAATCTCTTAGTCCCTTACTTTGGTGGTCAATTTGGACATTATTAACAGTCCGAATTGTTCATTTTCCAGCAAGAAGTTCAACTGAGCAAGTTTACTAGACCTGGAATACAGCAAGTAACCACACTTTAAATATTATCACTCAAAGGATGGGAGACAAAGGCTCGTCTTGTCAGTGATGCCCAAATCTTGAGACATTTATAAATAACAAAAAAGATCTTATTAATTAAAATTGAAAACATCTCAGGAAGGAAAAGCTTGGAATCCATCCTAAGGCAAATCGGCATTATTATATCATAATAATAACTGCAGTTAAATACTATTTAATTGGCTGCAAAGTACTTTGGAAGTCTTCTAAAGTGAGCACAGGTGTTATTTGAAAGTAAGTCCGCAGTCTGTTCAAGAACCATGTAAACTATTCAACTTGGTAGCCGCTATATAATTAACTACTTCATGCCAATATAATACTTAATGGTACTTTATTTCTGGTTTAGGAAAACACTTATGTGACATCAAGACATTAATTTATAACTACTGCATGAGGCTGACAGATCTTATTTGTACTGCAGTTCCTTTGTTACTTTCACAAGCGACTTGCTTGTACCATTTGTGTCATTCTTGCTGACAGATGTTGTTGTTAGAATATTGACATCAGGCCAGAGGGTTGTCACAGGGGATTGCAAGTGTTTGGCAGAATCGTCTGTCACTGTGCAAACAAGCAGTTGCTGATAGCATGGAGCCACAGTTCTGTTCTCTAAATTGGAAAGTCTTCTGGATGTTAAGCATTGCTTTTCTCCAAAATTGTCTGAAAATTTAATGAAAGAATTGTGAGCATATCAATCTCAAAATGTCAGGAAGAAGCAAAGCAATGGTTATGCAGTGCATTTATGTTCTGCAAACTCACAGCAGTTTCAAAATTGCTCAACATTTCCTAAGACACTTGGATCAGTTATTCAGCTGGACCGGCATTTCGAATAAAATATTGAGAAATATGCAATTATTTCCATTAGCAAAGTGTAAAGGTATGTGGCAGTACCCTGAAGTTATGGATATAACTTGAGAACATTCTTTGATCTACCACTCAAACCAACGTACAGCTTTTACAGTCCAACCTCTTAATGTCCACCTAAACTGTTGTTTTAAGTTATTATAAATCTGAAAGTCTTTTGCTCTTTTGATCACCACCTATTTCAATATTGTTTTTAACCCAAAATTCATTACCATTACATTGATTGACATTGGATTCGGCCTGGGATTGTGTATATGAATAAAGAGGTGTTGATGAGACTCTATGGGGCACTGGTGAGACCTCATTTGGAGTACTGTGCCCATTTTTTCCCATATCTTAGAAAGGATATAGCAAGGTTGGAGAGGGTACAGAGGAGGTTTACCAAAATGATTCCGGGAATGAGAAGGCTAATACATGAGAAACACCTAGTGGTTCTTGCACTCCATTCAAAGGAGGTTGCAGCCCGCCAAACTGTGAGGTGCCAAGATGCTCGGTTGGAGGCGAGATCAGCCCACTGGCGGTGGTCAATGTGGCAGGTACCAAGAGATTTCTTTAAGCAGTCCTTGTACCTCTTCTTTGGTGCACCTCTGTCTCGGTGGCCAGTGGAGAGCTCGCCATATAACACGATCTTGGGAAGGCGATGGTGCTCCATTCTGGAGACGTGACCCACCCAGCGCAGTTGGGTCTTCAGCAGTGTGGATTCGATGCTTGCGGATTCTGCCAGCTCGAGTACTTCGATGTTGAGTACATGCATGACATCACATAGAACCTGAAATTCTTTTTCTCATAGGTGAGGCAGAATTAATACTTAATGATATTGCATAAACTGTACACTATATACACATGGAGAGAGGGAAAAAAATAAAGTGCACAAGTAAGAGTCCTTAAATTAGTCACTAAATGAGTTTATTGTTAAGGAGTCTGATGGTGGAGGGGTAGCAGCTGTTCCTGTACCTGGTGATGTAAGTCTTGTGGTACCTCTACCACTTTCCTAATGGGTCGTGTATGGTGAATTCTTTGGCTTAAAGAGAAATTAATTCCATCATGACCAATTCCTCCTTTCTCTTCTGTGGTGAAACCACGATTGTATATATTTGCCATATGTAAATGTCATGACCTTTCCTGGTTGACCCTGCTCTCACTGACCGGTTCATGACTCCTCCCCCTTTCTCCCCCCATAAAAGCTGTCATGCCACAAGCACACCCCCAGTTAAAGTCCTGGTCAGTGTGAGTGACCGACACAGGGATGCTGTCCATCTCTTGTAAATAAAAGCCTTCAGTCTCGGCAATTTCAGTCTTTGCACAATTGGTCGTGCTTCATCCTCTTTAGTTCATAAAGCGTTAAAGCACAACATTTTAAAAACACCATTATTGCAAACCAATAACTGATTCAACACAGAGTGATACAAGCAATCATTCTTCAGAACCATTCCAGTAAACACAAGGCAGTGGGGATAAAAGTAAGACAGCAAATTGCTACTTAAATATGCATCTAACAATTCATTTTGTTCCATCGAATTGAATTCTTCATGGTGACAATCTAAGGATAACACTTTGATTACAATATTCAAAGGGTTTACAATTCTGCACGCATCACTGTAATGTTACTGTCACATTTATGTTAAATCTCCTGCACAGCATGTCCTAACTATGTAGCTGGTGTAATTATTAAATGCTCTTTAAGAATCTTCTCTTCTGTTTTTCATTCATTTCGAACCTGCACCAGTTGTGGTTCAAGAGAGCATAGTTGAAAGTCTTGCCAGAAAGAAATGTTTGCTGTCATTTTGCTGTTGGTGGTACGGTAAAACTGCCTGTATCTGGGATTCAATCATCCAGCAACCTAGCCAACCAGGGAAAAATAATGTTTAAATAAAAGTTTTAAATTGTAAAAGTAAATGTTCTCCGAAGCAACACACAACCCCTTGGTGAAAATGGGAGCAAACATTCAGTCAGCGGGGCACCCCAGTCGTGCCTCGCCCACAGCAGGTGTTTGAATAAAGTGGCGCGTGCCTGGGATCCAGAGTTGGCCGATACCGCTCGCCGCTGGGGCATCTCTCCCAAATTCCTTTCTAGTAAGAGTCTTTAGCTTTATTAGTATGGCAAGGCTTTATCTGTAAGCTCGGGGGTGGGTTAATCAATTATGACGGCAGCACGGTTAGTAACATTGAAACAATGTTGTTACAGCGCCAACGAACAGGGTTTGAATTTAAATTTAAATTTTGTAAGTTACGGGAATTACCTGATTAAAGTGAACTTTATATAGTTGCTACAATACTGATTTTTTTTTTCCAAATTACTTTACATTTTACACTCTCTTTTGTCTTTTAAATAGTGTATTCATAATGCAGGTGTATTAGTTAGGCATTGTAAGTGTGTGCTCAGTTAACCGGAAAATTCACATATCCAGCATCTGTGATCTCCGTAGGTGATACCTTTTACTGTATTTGGGTAAACTTGAATCCAGGAACCTGCATAGATTTGTCACACAAAATAAGGCCCCTCCCTATTAATTACTAGCATTAACTCTTCGAGGAAACTGCACAGAATAGGTTATTGCAATATGATTTTCTTCGATGAAGTCTTTGTTTTTAAGACCTACTCAAGGGATATCAAAAATGTGGAGAATTGCTGAACAGGGTACGTGTGATTGGAGCCATTTGTGGGCCAACGCTTGCTCATAATTTTATCAGCTCAACACGGTGATCCAGAGATTTTAATAAAAACTCAATGTTGGAGAAACTCATCCTTTATATATGATGAAGGGCTCAAGCCTGAAACTTTGGTTCTGTATCTTTATTTTATAAAGGACACTGTTTGACCTGCTGAGTTTCTCCAGTATCGTGTTTTCACTTCAACCACAGTGTCTGCAGACTTTTGTGTTTTACCCCAGAGATTTTGCACCATTAAGTGAATGCTCCATCTAAAATACATTTTTGCAGATTTCTTAGCAATAGCATGTAGTTTATTTATTACTTCTGCTTCTTAATCATTGTCCTACATCCCTGTTTACTCCTGTCCAACCAAAATTGTGTTTATCGACTCACTTCTGGCTGCTGCCTCCCTTTCTCCTCTCATTCCTGATGTGATTCTTCACTCCATTTTCTTTCCTGCCTGCCCATTTTGAAGCATTTCTCTCCACCCACACCCAGACTCATTAAGGCCATTTTTATAGCGAGGGGAGAAAAGGGAATGATATTCTCCGCCTTTACATCCCTTCACTTGTTGAAAGTTCCAAGAGTGAACTCAAGAGGTGAACTCCAATCTACCTGCTGGGGGTGGGGGTGGGGGTGGGGGTGGGGGGATGGGTAGACTCAGAAGTCCTTTTCATAGTTGGCCACCACATGGAGGTTGGCTTAAAAGCAAAATGAAAAGGTATTTCTTACCTTTTCACGCGGGTCCAGAAAAGCCTGCTCCGATGTCCCCTTTCAGCCTGGAGGTGGCTGGGGGGTTGACGCCGCCTTCAGGAGATGTGGCTACTGGTCCCATGACCGACTTCGTTACCCATAATCCCCCATGCAGCTGGAACCATTCCGCATTTCCCACAACGGTTCCAGCTGTGTGGTGGATTATGGATAGGGTAGACGCCTTTGCTCTGTCACGTATTGAGCCGCTGATGCCAACAAGCTGCCCCAAAGGCCAAAGCGCCCCCTGATGGCCCAGCCCCTGCTGCCCTGATGGCACCCCGCCGGCCGCCCCTGCCCTGAGGAGATCATGGAGGGAGCGGGGTGAGGGAGATGGGTCACAGGCTGACAGGCTGATAATCACTGTGACATCATTATCCCGGCCCTAGCCATCCATTTATAGCAGCAGGCAGAGCCTTCCCTCCCCCCCCACCCCCCACCCTCCCAGAGGGATTGCAGTCAGCGCTTTGGAACCATCCAGGGCGCATTCATGGAGATAAATCTCCTGGCATAAGGGCAGAGAATCCCCTCCTTTACACTCAGGCTTTTTGACTGTATGAAAGGGCCTAGAGGTGGAACGACTCTCTCCACCCCCTTCACGAAGGCAATGCCACTGAAAGCTGCTGTCAATGATGATGTCGTCAGCCCATGACCCAGGAGAGTGAATTTTAAAGCGTTCAGTGTGTTCAGATACTTAATTTAAAGTATATTATTGTAGATTTATTTTTACAAAGTATTTGTTTGAATGTAGTAAGAATTTTATTCTTTTGGGTGGGGGAAGAATGTCTATATTAATTTTTCACTTGCCAGCGCATATGGATGACGTCACGGTGCTACTGCACCACTCACCCCGCCTCCCTCAGCTCCCGATGCTGCTCAGTAAGAAAGCAACGCTCGATCAGCCTTAAAGGCCTTCTCCGTAAAAAGGTAAGTTCACCTTTTCTTTCCGTTGAGCTGGCTTCAAGTCAGCTCTGCGTCGTAAAAAGGCCTAGTTCGCCCCACTAAATGTGACATGCCCTTTTGAAAAAAAGGCCTCAAGAGATGGTTCTTAAGGACATCTAATCAGTAAATTTGTTCGCTCAGACATTGAATTTAGCACATATGAATGATGAGACAAGAAGTGTGACAGAAGCAATTAATAAAGAGGGAGCTAGATTAAGCTAAACTATAATCACATGGTCTTATCACCTCTTCTGTGACTGTGCATGTCAGATGTGCTTGTTGATTGTTCTGATAGGAAATGCTTTAATATCATGCCTGTCTGTGTGTTTTGATTTGCAAACAGCAAAGAAGGGTGTACAAACAGTTCTATCTGACTTGGACATCTTAAGATGGTTTATTTTCCCAACAAATTTGACCCTAACCCTTTTAATATTTAATCACTCCTATGCAATGCACAAACAGGACATTTTCTTTCCAGCTTTCATGTAAATGCACTAATGAAAGCAGCAAATACATGAAATCTGACTATTTCTACAGGCAAGCAACATTTTAATTTCTACTTGAAGGCTGGACTCTCATTTAAATGCAGCCCGTGTAATGTTCAAGCTTACTTCTGGATCACTTGGAAAATGGAATGATTTGCAAATGTCAGGCTCTGGTTAGCAATTCTAATGACCAAAGAAGTAATTACTGTATTTCATGTTCAGGCATGTTATACTGCATCAAAGCTGACACAAATGCCCAGTTTTATAATGTACAACTGTGAAGTAATGTCTCAGATTATATGGAAATTGATGTGCAAGAGATTAATGGC
This sequence comes from Narcine bancroftii, assembly GCF_036971445.1. Lineage (NCBI taxonomy): Eukaryota > Metazoa > Chordata > Chondrichthyes > Torpediniformes > Narcinidae > Narcine > Narcine bancroftii. The sequence continues at coordinate 20,838,456 of NC_091482.1, read as the reverse complement.
CATTTTTGCATTCAAGACAGCTCATTTCTGTCAGTCTATTATTTAAAAATGCCTGTTTAATTGCATCTGCTCTTAAGGGAAAGGGCTGTATTATCACTTGCAGCCAATAATCAGGTCCATCAGTAGGAGACAGAATATTAGCAAAAGGGAATAGATTCACACACATGTTCTGAGGCAACTTTACATGATCCGTGCAGAGTTCCAGCTTGTTATTGCACACTCATCCCTGCAAAATTACAAATCATTTCACAGGCTCTGACCTTCTGATCTTCAATACTCAGTGAAGACCAGCACGTTAACTAATATTTATACATCTGGTTAGGAAGTCAAGCAACCACAGAATTTCAAGTTTGGTCTGATGGATCATTATCATTCTCGGACAGATTCTTTGTGAACAATTAACCTGTGTTATTTTCAAGTGGTCTTCAACAGTTTCGACTAAATGTGTTAACGTTCCTGGCTTCTTGAATTCATCAAGGATTTCAAACCACTGGGGACTGGTCCACTGTGCTTGGTTATTGAAATGAAAAGGATTTTTTTTTTTCAAATTCCATTCCAATTGCTTTCACTACAATTTATAGAATATGGGTCAAATACTAACTTTCCCCATGCCAGTAACCGTGTGCCTTGACTAAAACAGCTCCCTGTGTTCCTTCTGCCATTTCCTGCTTGGTTTCTCTGCTCCTGTCAAAGAAATGGGACGGTGCGGTTAGCGTAGCTAACAACGCCTTTACAGTGCCAGCAACCCGGGTTCAAATCCAGCGCTGACCGTAAGGAGTTTGTACATTGTCCCCGTGCCTGCGTGGGTTTCCTCTGGGTGCTCCAGTTTCTTCCCACCCTTCTAAACATCTGGGGATGGTGGGTTAATTGGGTGTAATTGGGCGGCACGGGCTGTTTCTGTGCTGTATGTCTAAATTAAAATCCAAATTTGAGATGTTAAGCCCCTTCCTGGATGATCCTTTAATATGGACCAATCACAAGCTAAAGATTTCCATGAGTCAATATGGATATCACATTGCTCTCATTCTCATGGAGACTTTTGGAACACCATTGAATCAGTTCCTCTGTCCTGCAAATCTCTTGCCTTTATAGAGGCAGAGTGTCTTTTTTCAGGAACATGGAGACAATGTGGCCTATCAATCAGCTGACTTAGTGATGGTACCTCAGTGGGAGTGGTTTTGGTCTGGGTGAAGGCAAATCTTAGTATGATTATCTTATGCCAAAAGAGTAATTGGATTTTGAGAAGGCAGAGCTAATTCCTCTCCAGTGTTTTGGGTGCCTGCTTTATGATGTCCATGCCTCAGGCAGGTGAAGGTCACCGTGACTTCAAAATCACCCATTAGATTGCTCATTTTCAGCCCTTGATCTGTAAACACTACTGCTGCCAGAGTTCAGACATCGATGTCTGACTTCTCTGAGAGTTGGCTGACATCTACACTTTCCAGGTCTTGTTAAGGGCTTTATTGTTGGGAAGCAATGCTGTGGGGCAGGGTAGGTGGAGAGAGGATCTTTGTCTCTGTCTGCGAGTCCTATTCTCCACTTTATCCTAAAAAACAAGCAAATGGTGACAAAGTTGGCCTGCTGAGTGCACACATACACAAGTGCTGTTTGTGCTACTGTACCTCTATGTCTGAGATTGGATTGATCCTGATTCTGGAGCAGAATCAATTAACTTGATTCCATAGGGAAGTGGGAAATACAAACACTGCAAGGTCATCTTTTTGACAATGTGAATTTAGACATAGAGCACAGTAACAGGTCCTTTTGGCCCACAAGCCTGTGCCACCCAATCATACCCAATTGACCTACACAGACATGGGGAGAGCATACAGTAAAAACCCCTTACAGATGGCACCGGATTTAAACCCGGGTTCCTGTTGCAGTAATAGCATTGCACTAACCGCTACGCCAACTGTACTACCCTGAACCGAAATAATTTCTTAATTTTGACAAACCTTGAATCTTGTACGCACTATTTCCTTGTAGGTTGTAAGTTGTGACATCCAGTTAATGGTTCTCAAGTTAAAATGTGCTGCCCCTTCAAAATATAACCAGCAAGTTGAGCCTTCTCCATACATTGATAGCTGGTATTGCATCAAAGTTGTAACAGAACCCATTGGTTGGAATGAAAATATGCTTAGAGTATTCTGTTCTAATTAAAGGCAGGTCATGTTCTATTTAAATATGGGCTGTCCCTTTAATACGAGACACAAACAATCATACAAAATTGCAAAAACTTGTTATACTTGTATAATAAAGCCATCACAATTTTACACTGGATTTGATAACATGACGAGGTACAGGCACATTCTGGTTGCTATGAGCTATAACTTGACCTTCGGGAATTTTTTTTTAAGACTAAAGATCACAAAACAGAGTCCCTCTGCTACCGAACACTGAGGGGCTAAGATCAGAGGGGAAGCCCTCAAACAACAGAGTGGGTATAACTACAAAGGATCACCAGTCGTGCCAATGGTGCCACATGGCTAATTAAAAATATGACAATGTACAGAAGTAGTCAGTGAGAATTGGAGAAGAAAATCTGTAGAGAGATAGCAGACAGCTGCAGAAAACAAAGCTGTGTAGTGACAGCAGTTCATTTTAGCTTTCCACATATTGACTGGGACTCCCAATGCTACAAAAGGGCTGAATGGCTTAGAGGTTATCAAAAGTGTTCTGGCAACTTTTCTAAATCAATATATTGAGGTACCAACTAGAGAGAGTGGAGACAGGAATATTGCCTAGATTGAGCAGCAGGCCTTATGAAAACAGGTTGAGTGAATTCTGCCTTTTCTCCTTGGAGCGGCAGAGGATGAGAGGTGGCCTGATAGAGGTGATGAGGGGAATTGATCATGTGGCTAGTCAGAGGCTTTTTCCCAGGGCTGAAATGGTTGCCATAAGAGGACACAGATTTAAGGTGTTGGGGAGTAGGTACAGTGGAGATGTCAGGGGTGGGTGCACGGAACGGGATGCTAGCAAAGGTGTGGAGACAGATAAGAGAGGGTCTTATGAGACTTTTAGATAGGTACCTGAAACCATTTTTCCCTGAAAAATAGAGGGCTATGGGTAAGCCTGGTAATTTATAAGGAAGGAACATGTTAGGCACAACTTTGTGGGCCAAAGGCCATATAGGTTTGCATCTCCTATTAGGGAACAAGCAGGACAGGTGACAGAATTATATGTAGGCAAACATTTTGGGCCCAGTGGTCATAATGCCATTCACTTTAATATGGATAAGGAAACATCTGGCCTTTTGGTTGTGATTTTAAATTGGAGAGAGGTCAATTTTGAGGAAATGAGGGAGGATCTAGAAAGTGTGGATTGGATTGGTTGTTTTCTGGCAAGGAGGTGCACGGTAAATGGAAGGCCTTTAAAGGTAACATTTTGAGAGTTCAGAGTTGGTATGTACCTCTCAGGATTAGTTAACAGGCACAGGGAACTTGCATTTCTGAAGGATAATGGGAGATCTAGTTAAGAAGAAGAGAGAGGTGTACAGCAGGTGTAGGAAAGAAGGAGTAAATGAGGTACTTGAAGAGTATAAAAATGCAAGAAAAAAATAAAGGAGGAAATTAAGAGTACCAAAAGAAGGCATGAGGTTCCTTTGGCAGACAAAGTGAGGGAAAATCCTAAGGGCTTCTACAGGCATATGAAGAGCTTTCCCTCTTGAAGATTAACATGGTTGGCTATGTATGGAGACAGGAGATGTTCTAAATAGTTGTTTTGCATTTGTATTCACTCAGGAAACTGACAGTATCAATCCCTTAGACGGGCTAGGTCCTCGGCGGAGTAGTCCTGGGTTTCAGTTATTTCACAGCGACCGCATGTGTGCCTACCTGAGGTTCCTCCCCCTTCCCCTTTTCAAGTTTTGGAGAGTCAGCATGGTGCCCCCAGTTTAGGTTTGGGACTGCATGGTCACTGGTTTGGCTTGCAAAGGCTCGGGCACACAGGGGAGGGGACATGTGTAGTAGGACAGTTTCTTCATGGTCATCACCATCCATCCACACATCAACACCACAGTGATGCTGGAGGGGTTCTATTTCCCTACCTTCCTGGGTACCCTGTTGGCCTAATTCTCCTATAATGCCCCATTGTTGTCTCAGGAAAATTGCCATAAACCAAAGGCCCCACACCACCACCCCCCCCCCATGAACCCCCTGAGTCTCGGGAAATCCCGACTTCTCAAGGAGGGACACCACATGGTGCCCGATCTCCTCCCTGTGTAAGTCCAAGCTGTCAGCCCAGTCTACTAGTCTTCCATGGTCCATCAGCTAATCAACTAAACCCCACACTATCATAAGTCCACCCAGTAATTCTACTCATGTCCTAGGCTCCTTTACTAGCTGTGGGGCTCTTCCTGCCAGTCGTGTTCGCGAGGAGTATGCCAAAACACACACGTGACAGGAGACCCACACATATGCTTGCTAATACAATTCAAACATTGTGACTGAGTGTGTGCCCAACAGAGACTCATTGAGCTCTGCTCGCAGCGGCGTTTGTTGTGTGGGAATGGAAACATCTTCGATGGATTCAAAAAGCAATGAGTCTGGATATAGGAAGGATCTTTATTGAATCACAACAGGGATAACACACACACTAGTACTCTCAATCAAACAACACAGTACAATCAGTCACATCAGACTCAATACTGCTGATACTAGCAAATGCTTACACTCGTTTCAACTCAGTCATACTGGATACAATTATCGACACTACCAACTATATATACAGACTTATATCACATCCATTCCTTGTCTAACATGGTCATGGCTCTAAACATTACAATATATAATACCCCAATTCCTATGAAGCACACACCTTACCAATGACTCCTCCAGTGTTGTCCACAGTTCACGACCTGGAGTGGAGCAGGGTTCACGTCAGGGACAAAGAGCAAGAACTTCTTCACGTGGTGGACTTTATAGTTCAGTAAGCTGGTGGGTCCGACCCAAGTCATCACTAGGTGTGGTCAGGTGTGCAATGATGGATGGGCGGAGTCCAACCTTGATTGGCAGGTGATGCAACCTCTGAGTAGGTTCTCGCCTGTAGGGTCACATGACAGGCGAGATTCTCAACATGACAACATGGATCCAGGGTGAAAGATGAAGAGTTTAAGAGGAATATTTGGGGCAACTTCTTTACACAGAGAGAATTGGGAGTGTGGAATGAGGTGCCAGCTGAAGTGATGAATGCAGGCTCAGTTTTAACATTTAAGAAAAATTTAAAGTAATCCCTTACTAATCGCACAGCACTTATGGCATAGGGATTACTTAAGGTGGTATGTGAGTGGTTTTGAAATATAGTCAAAGGCTTCCTAACCACTTGTGAAGCATTATGATGGGCTGAAACTTCTGGTTTATAATTATAATGACACAGAAAGAGACCATTCAGCCCTTCTGATCAACACCAGCTCCCAGAAAAGCAATTCTATTACTCTATTCCCCACAGCTTATGTCTCTGCATCCCAATCAAGTATGCCCATCAACTCCAAGTTGATTCTTCACATCGTTGCTCTAAGCCTGAGGCAAATTACAATGATCAACTAACCTGGAAACTTAGGGATATGGGGATGCCAGCTGTCACAGAGATAACGAGCAAACTCCACGCTGTCAGCACTTGAGCATGGAATCAAACACCATGATGCAAGGCTGCAGCACTAAATGCTGCACCCAAATCCTGCCCCTTCACGACGAGCACATTTGTTATTTTTGCTGAATTCTTATGGTGCATCCCTGTTTGATCTCAAGAACAATTTGATCTTTAGCAGTGAAAAGAAAACAAGATCTCAATTGATGAAAGAAGACCAATGAGGGAAAAGTATAACTAACAAAGTCGAACTTCACATTGTTGCAAAACAAGTGCAGCAAGTTCACATTAGATCTCAGATTCAGATTCAGATTTCAGATTTATTGTCAGAGTACATCACATAAAACCCTGAAATTCTTTTTTTCCTGTGGGTGAAGCAGAATTATCACTAATTGGTAATGCAAAAAAAAACTGTACTCGATGTACACATGTAAACAATAAAGAAATGAAAATAAATTGCAATTCAGCGTGAAAAAAAAAATCAATGAAGTGAGTCCCTGATTGAGCTTGTTGTTGGGAGACTGATTCTGGAGGGGCAGCAGCTGTTCCTGAACCTGGTGGTGCTGAACACAGTAAAGGCCAGTCTGTATTCGAACAGGAATGCTTGTGTGCATCTGAGCTGACTAAATTGAGTGAATCTCTAAATTACCACAAGGATGTTAAGAGTATCAGGAAATGATCTTGAATACACTGCAGGCACAACATTCTTTAAAGTGCACTTATCTACAGTGCCAAGTCATAACAATCCATGAGATAATATCCCTCACAGGGAATGCTTACATAACAATATCATGGTATCTCACACTAGGAATTATGTGTCCCTTATAATGTGCAAGAATTGCAGTTTGCAGAACTTTATTTAGGTTGGGTACAGTTGGATGCACCTTCCAGAATTCCAAGGTAGGATGGATAGTATCTAGCAGCGATAAGTCACTGAGCGGGCCCAATTTGATCTCTCCCACTCATGATAATGAGAATTAGTTTATCGTCATTTACATTGTACAAGAGACATATGCTCTGACATTCTTACTTACTGCAGCCAAACGAGTACCACTGGACCACTTTTTTTTTTCAAAAGGTTTGCCTCCTGAAAATAAATGAGGGATTATGATAGACAACTTCAAGCTGAACACAAAGATAATTTCAGATTTGCTGCATCACACAGGAAGTTGGAGAAACATTAAATTAACTCAGCAAGTTTAATTATATAATGACGCTGACACATTGTACGAGTTCAACTGGCCTAAAAATGTTTTCCTGCTGATTTTCATTTGTACTCAGCATCTGATGCCTTTCATGTCCGTGTCCAACAATAGTTAGCCAGTAATAATAATAATAATAATAATGTGTTAAAAAGCAATACAAGTATACTTATTTGATTTCAAGAGTCAATAAATGCAAAATAATAAATATTCACTGTGATCCTAGTGCAGAAATGTGACTCCAACAGCACAGACAATTCTTCTGTGGTGTTGGAAAGGGACTTTTCGTGAACCTGGAGGTGCTGGTCTTCCCAAAGGTAGCAGTGAGAAAAGACTGTAACCAGGGTAATGGGGGGGGGGGGGGTCCCTTCATGACATTAGCCACATTCTTGCGGCAATACAAGATGCTTCACATCGATGGATGGGAGGTTTGAGCCCATGGTGGACCTGGCTATGTTTGGTACCTTCTGCATTCCAGAGCTTTGGAATTACCAAACCAGGCTGAGATGCAACCAGCCAGTATACTTTCCTCAGTGCACCTAGAGGAGAATTCAATGATATGCACAATCTCCTCAGACTCCTCAGAAAGTAGAGGCATTTATGTACTTCCTTCACAGTTGTCTCATTGTTCTGGCTGCACTATCCTGAAATATGGACTCCCAAAAACTTGAGCGTTCTCACCCTCTCCGCCTCCATGCTGAGAAGTATGAGGACCCTCGGCCTCTACTACCTAAAATCAACAATAAGCTCTTTGGTGTTGGTGACATTGAGAACAAGGCCGTTGTTCAGATATCACTCAACCAGATCTGCCATTTCCATCCTATATTACATTTTTAAATAATTTTTTAAATTTAGACATATAGCACGGTTAACAGGCCCTTTCGGCCCATGAGCCCGTCCCGTCCAATTACACCTATGGTCTACACCTCCGGTATGTCTTTGAATGGTGGAAGGAAATTGGAGTACCCAGACGAAACCCACGAAACATGGGAAGACAGACAGCATCGGAATCGAACCCCAGTCACTGGCGCTGTAACGGTGTGGCGCTAACCACTATATTAACCGTACCACCCTGACTCCTCATTCTGTTATTCACCAATGAGGGTGCCAATTGCGAACTTGTCGATTTAGTTGGAGCCAAGCTTGGCTATGCAGTCGTGAATGTCGAGGAAGAAGAGAAGGGGACTAAGCACTCAGACTTGGGTGCCCTCATGTCGATGCTCAGCAAGCAGGAGGTCATTTTTTAATGATTCTCACTGATTGGAGTCAGCTGATTAGGAATCAAGAATCCGGCAGCAGAGTGATGAACAGTCCCAGATCCTTTAGTTTGATTGTGATTTTCTGCTATGGTGATGTTTGTTACAAACTAACCGACCGACCCCTGTTAGTACTAACACAGGAACAGCAATGGAAGATTCGCCAGAAAGTGGTAACTTCAAAATAACAGCTTTTATTAACCCTATTTTACTCATAGAACAATTCTGACTTTAAACTTATTTAACTCTAAGCTTAAACCCCACTATGCACATATGTAATTATATAAATGTATGGGTGTATCAAAGTCCAAACCATTTTAGTTTAAAAGAATCTGAAAAGGTCATTTTAAGGCCCAGTATTTTAAAGACATGTTGAACTTGAAGGTCAACCTTTTTCTTTCCACTCACATACCACTTTAAGTAATCTCTATGCGATAAGTGCTCTGTGATTACTTAAGGTGGTGATAAGTGAGTGGGAAGGGAAGGTTGAGAATCACTGCCCTGGACCCAATTGTTTCTGAAATATTTTGCTTGAGAAAAATTGTCAATGGCCCATTTCCTTTGGAGTTATGAAAACGTGCACATAGCCAGTCAATTAGGTAGGATTCTTCTTCTTTCTTTGGCTTGGCTTCGCGGACGAAGATTTATGGAGGGGGTAAAAAGTCCACGTCAGCTGCAGGCTCGTTTGTGGCTGACAAGTCCGATGCGGGACAGGCAGACACGGTTGCAGGGGAAAATTGGTTGGTTGGGGTTGGGTAAAAAACCATGGTTTTCAAACTTTTTATTTCCATTCACATACCACAAGTAATCCCTTACTAATCACAGAGCACCTATGGCATAGGGAATATTTAAAGTGGTATGTGAGTGGAAAGAAAAATGTTGAAAACCACTGGTCTATTAAATTGTAGTTCAGAAGTAATTATGAAACATTAAGTTCTTTTAAATTGTTGCTTAAAGCAATAATGAAGCGTTTGTTAACACTAATTCAGTCCTTAGACTGTTTAAATTCACAAATCCTGTTGAGTTGTTTTCCCAGGAAGAAATTTCTTCTTAAACTCTCACACTGTTTTTTTTTCACTTCCTCTTAGCATCTTAAGAATTCTCGAGCTTCTTTCCATGTTGAGCTTGCCTTCTAATAACAAAAAGAGACAATCAGAAGTGGTCTTGCTTACTCTAAAGTCACTTAGAACAGCACCTCCTCCTTCTCCAGAGAATACTGTCAATTTTCTTATTTTTCTAGTCTCTTCTGATCTTCTGGGCTCAAGATGCTTCTGGCTTCATATGGTTTTTAAGGGTACACACACGCACGCACGTGCGCGCGCACATACACACACACACACACACACACACACACACACACACACACACACACACACACACACACGCACGCACGCACGCACACACACACACACACACACACACACACACGCACACACACACGCGCACACACACACACACACACACACACACACACACACACGCACACACACACACACACACACACACACACACACACACACACACACACACACACACACACACACACACACACCCTTAAAAACTATATGAAATTACATCCCAATAAGGTCAGTCTTAATTCTTGGAAAGCATATAATCAGTTATTAAAATTTTAAACTGTTGACAACCCTAATTTCTTGTAAACCATGTGATCTACTAACTCTGGCTTGTAGACGTCACGACTCCGAAAGATGGCCTCACTTCTGTTTCAAGAGGCTTAAATATATAACTCAAATGGTTCTGAGTTTCATTTCTCTTGTTCAAGAGGCCTTAAATGGTTATGGTTCAGGGAAGTTAACCATTTGTCTCTCCAAGAATATTGTGTCAAAATGCCTCTAAATATTTCTTGAGTTTTAATTAAAAACACTTCACTTCCATTATAGTATTGTTCTTCTAGACACTGCAATGCCAAATTGACACTTTGCTCTGAGTGTAATCAATGTCTTTGTAAACATGCTGTGACCTGTGTATAACCCTGTTCCAAACCCATTATTTTTACTTAAGACATATTTATAAGAAATATAGTGTAACCTTAACCTAAATATTACTATTAACACATATCCATTACATGTTGAATGCCAAGATGTAGTCAATGAACAAGGGGCTAGTGAAGGTGTTCATATGGTATGATGGTTGGGCATCACGATTAGCGTTGTGGTTAGTGCAACACTGTTACAGTGCTAGCAACTGGGACTGGGGTTTTAATCCTGTGCTGTTTGTAAGAATTAAGGGTGGCATCTGCATTGACCAGTTGTGAATGGGTCCACTTCTTTCCTGAGATAGGAGTTGATTTGCTACATAACCAGCATTTGAAGTCACTTCATGGTGTGCAGAAATCTGAGAATCAGCCAAATATATGTCAGAAATCGTCTTGGATCAATCAAAATTTCTTCAAAAACCAATGGTCAAATACAAACCTTTAAGTTATCGGGAGCAATTAAGAGATTTAAAATTTGCCAAGCATAACAAGAATGGGCTTGAACAGTTGCTTTGAAACAGGGTGTGCTGCAGTGGAACCAATTAAGTCCCCCATGTATCTGTTGGAAAGGAGAGATGGTGTGTGATCGCCACCAGACCACAGCTCTGCTGGAAAAGGCAAGCACACCATGACCACAATGTTATCCGTGAGAATGTGGAAGTGTAGGGACAAGTAGGAGGACAAGCGGGAAGGAGGGTGGCGGTAGAAATGTATGTGCATTCCACCATGGACTTAATTTGCTAAATTAAACTATTAAATGTAAAATAGCTTCATCAAATATATGTACAAAATCTGAATAAAATGTTAATGAAAACACTCCCTTCAGTACCCAATTAAAGGGTACTGAAGAACTGTATGTAACATTATAAGTTCAGAAAAATGTAACCCATTGGAATTCATGCATAATTCAATGTTATGCTTTGCAACTCAGTAAACAAAAATGTAACCGTAGATCCACTGGGAAACTGTGGCAGGAGAGCTTAAAGAGAGTGTTCTTACTTCAGGTCCAGTTCAGAAGATTCCCAATCCATCTCCAGTGCAGAACAACTCTTAATAAAGGTTCTTTTAGTCATTGGGGTAATTGTGCTCAGCTGATGTTTGAACGCTCATTATTACACTGCACTTAACAAGCTATAAATGTTTAGAGGTTCGTTTTCCTTGACAGAAGCTTTGTTTGCATGTTTTAAGAATAATGTTCTTCTTCCACTCTATGAAGTTGGAATGTTTACATTATTTTATCACACTACAGAAATGTCCCAAAACACCACAGATAAATGAATTACTTTCAAATATGGTTGCTCTTTGATATTGTAGAGCACAGCTGACGTACCATGTAAAACAGCATACTACAAGTAGCTTTGAGCTAGATACCTAGGTAATCTCTTTGTGATGGTGTAGTGCACTGATAAAAAGAATCTTGGTTCAGACACCAAACAACATGGCTAATGTCACAGCATCAGTGATCCAGGTTTGAATCCAACGTTATCTTTAAGGAGTTTGTACATTCTACCCGTGACTGCATGGGTTTTGTCTGGGTACTCCAGTTTGGGAAGCCCAAGGTCGTGATCTGGAAGTGTCTGTTACAGTACTGTGTCTCTAAAACAAAAGTAACACTCCCTTCTCGTATTCAGACCACATCCAGGCACAGTAATATACACACAAATCACAAGATGAGTGTAGTGAACTGGGATTCGCAAGAGGTGTCCTGTACTGGCGACTCGTCCCACTCCTAGCCCCTCCCCCTAGGGGCCCTTATGTAACCCTAGTATCAAAGTGCCTAAACCCTGAACCCCTTTGAAGCCTGTTCATGAACCCTGCCTGTGTCGTAAGCTAATAAAAACATTAGTTCTCCCTCCAGTCAAGAGTGAGCTTTAACCATAACCATATAACTGTTTATGGCATGGAAACAGGCCATGTCAGCCCTTCAAGTCCACGCCAGTTCATTTGAACAACTCCACTAGCTTCCCCTTCCTACTCTCCGCCCATAACCCTCCAACCCCTCACATCCATGTACACAACCAACCTTCTCTTAAATGACAGAAGGGACCCTGCCGCACTATCTCTTTTGGAAGATCATTCCATTCTGCCACCACTCTCTGAGTGAAAAAGCATCCTTTAATGCTTTTATCTATGCTACAATTTAAAATCACGTTCAAAAAACATGAATGTCTGATATTACCACCCTCCCTTAGTGCTTCATTGCTGTGTCAGGTTACCTGGTGGGTTCATGCTCCGAGCATAACTCTGACTTAGAAATTAGATCCTTTTTAAATTTAGACATACACCACTGTAACAGGCCAATTTGGCCCTATGAGTCCATGCCGCCCAATTTACACCCCATTAACCTACAATCCAGTACATTTTTGAAGGGTGGGAGGAAACCAGAGTTCCCGGAGAAAACCCCCACACTCATGAGGAGAACGTACAAACTCCTTACAGACAGCACAGGATTCGAACACTGGTGCTGTAAAGGCATTGCGCTAACCGCTACGCCAACCATACCGTCCAATCAGATGAGCTAAATTAATGCAGAAGAGGTCACAGCCAGGTGTAATGCAAACTGAATACAGTCAAATTAGCAAGGCGGACTGAGAATGAAGAGATGGTCCACGTTATCCAGATAAAAAGCTCCCTCTTTCATAGAATCAGGGTCTTCAGTCAAACTTGTCCTTTTTAACCAGGTGGTGTACCCAGGGTAATCCCATTTGCCTGCATTCATCCCTCTAAACATGTCCTTCCCTTTGCTTGAGTGAATGCATTTTAACATTAAAATTGTAACAACCGAGGAGTCACGTGATGGAGTAATGGCCGGACGGTGAACTCCAGCCCTCTCCAGAAAAGTCGGGAAAAACAAGAGAAAATACAAAGGCACAGAAATACAAGTTAAAGAAAAGTGAGTATAAAGGTGGAAAGAAGATGGAGACAAAAGGAGAAAAATCGAAATCAACGGAAAGAAGAGAGGAAGAGAAGACAACGGAGGAAAAAGGTGAAGGCCTTACCTGTCCGAAGAGGCCCGCTGTGGAGAGAAGACCCCACTACCTCAGGTCGGTAGAAAGAGAACTACAACAATGGCTCACAGAGCCGAGTAAAAGTGCGCAACCGCGCATGCGCGAGGAGTCGCGCATGCGCGATGCGCATGAAAAAAAACACACCGACGGGAGGGGGGACCAGCTGGGGAGTCGATCTCCACAGCCGGCAACGACAGCTGCAGAACACCTGCAGCAAGAAGAGACCACAGAAGACAATGGAAACAAGAAAGAAGAGGAGGAAAGGGCAGCAAAGAAACAGCAGATGGTCAACCTAGAGGAAGAAGAAGAGGAAGAATACAGTGAAATAGATAAAGGGAAAGGCAAGGTAAAGGATATACTTGCTCTTGTTAGAGGATACATGGAGTCATTTAAAGAATGGCAAACACAGGAATTCAATGATTTAAGAAGAAGAATAAACAACACAGAAAAGAAAATAAATAAAATGGAGATGACCTTAACAGAAATGGGGAAAAAAATGGACAAGATGGAAGAACGGGCAATAGCAGCAGAAATGGAGGTAGAAGACTTAAAAAAGAAATTGGAGGAATCTAATAAAAAAACTAAAGAGACACAAGAATTACTAGCCCAAAAAATAGATATAATGGAAAATTATAACAGAAGAAATAACATAAAGATAGTGGGCCTTAAGGAAGATGTAGAAGTCAAGAATATGAGGGAGTTTATAAAAGAATGGATCCCTAAGGCCCTAGGATGTCCAGAACTACAGCAAGAAATGGAAATAGAAAGGGCACATAGAGCATTGGCCCCTAAACCACAACCACAACAAAAACCAAGATCTATTGTAGTAAAATTCCTAAGATATACTACAAGAGAAAAGGTACTGGAGAAGACAATGGAAAAAGTAAGAGAGGGCAACAAACCACTGGAGTATAAAGGGCAAAAAATCTTCATTTATCCAGATATAAGCTTTGAACTCCTAAAGAAGAGAAAAGAGTTCAATGCAGCAAAAGCGATTTTATGGAAGAAAGGATATAAATTTACACTGAAGCATCCTGCGGTATTGAAAATATTTATTCCAGGACAACAAAACAGACTATTCTCGGATCCAGAAGAAGCACGAAAATTTGCAGAACAATTACAAAAATAGACTGAGGGATGAAGACGGGTAATGAGAGCAAAAATCATCACGATTGATATGTATGTGGGTAAAGACAAAAATAGACTGAGGGATGAAGACGGGTAAGGAGGGTAAAAATGACCACGATTGATATGTATGCGGGTAAAGAGGTATAAGAGTGAATAGAGACAATGGGCATATGTGAAAGTATCTGTAATTAGAGGAAAACATAGAGAGTATAGACAAGAATTAATAAGGGAAGGTAATGGAATAGAGAGAATAAAGAGGGAATTAAAAGAGTGACCTTTGTGACATATAAAAAGCGAAATCTTTTCTGGGGGGGGCTGGGTGGGGGAAAAGAGCGGTCACTGCAAAATCAGTTGACGCTTGCGAGTGGATTCGCAAATCCAAATGGAGAGGGGAGATGTGGTTGTTCGACAAGGGATAAAGGGCAACTCAGGAGGGGAAGGGGAGATTGGGGATAAAGAAGATAGAAATAGGAGAATAAGGAAAATGTTGGATGTTGTAGGAATGTTGTCTGGTAAAGAGTTGAAAATAAGAAAACAGAAATGGAAAAGGAGGAAAGGTAATGATGGAAAAACGGAAAGAGAAGATAAACAAAATATAAAATGGCTACGCTGAACTATATGACTCTAAATATTAATGGAATACATAACCAAATTAAAAGGAAGAAACTACTAAATTTACTGAAAAAGGAAAAAATAGATATAGCATTTGTCCAAGAAACACACTTAACTGAATTGGAGCACAAGAAATTAAAGAGAGATTGGGTAGGACATGTAACAGCAGCATCGTATAATTCAAAAGCAAGAGGAGTGGCTATATTAATTAGCAAAAATGTGCCATTTAAAATAGAAGAGGAAATAATAGATCCAGCAGGGAGATATGTTATGATAAAATGTCAGATATATTCAGAGCTTTGGAATCTACTTAATATATATTCACCTAACGAAGAAGATCAAAAGTTTATGCAAGATATCTTTTTGAAGGTAGCTAATACGCAAGGGAACATACTAATAGGAGGGGATTTCAATCTGAATTTGGATCCAAATATGGATAAAACGGGGAAAAAAATTAACAGGAAGAACAAAGTAACCAAATTTATAATTAAATCAATGCAAGAAATGAAACTTGTGGACATATGGAGGAAACAAAACCCAAAAGAAAAGGAATACTCATACTACTCGACTAGACATAAAACATACTCAAGGATAGACCTATTCCTGTTATCAGCCCACATTCAAGGGAGAGTTAGGAAAACGGAATATAAAGCTAGACTATTATCGGACCACTCACCCCTGTTATTGGCAATAGAGCTAGAGGACATCCCTCCAAGAATGTATAGATGGAGATTAAACCCCATGCTACTTAAAAGACAGGATTTTAGAGAATTTATTGAAAAACAATTAAAAATGTACTTTGAAGTAAATACGGAATCAGTGGAAGATAAGTTTATACTATGGGACGCAATGAAAGCATTCATTAGAGGGCAAATAATAAGTTATGCAACCAAGATGAAGAAGGACTATAATCAGGAAACAGAGCAGTTGGAAAGGGAAATAATAAACATAGAAAAAAAATTAGCAATAAAGGAAGATACAACCAAAAGAAGAGAATTGGCGGATAAAAAAATAAAATATGAAACATTACAAACATATAAGGTGGAGAAGAATATAATGAAGACAAAACAGAAATATTATGAACTAGGGGAAAAAACACAAAATCCTAGCATGGCAGCTTAAGACAGAGCAAACTAAGAAAATGGTATTGGCAACAAGGAAAAAAGACAAACAAATTACATATAATCCAAAAGAAATTAAGGAAAACTTTAGAGAATTCTATGAACAATTATACCGAACCGAAAACGAAGGGAAAGAAGGGAAAATAGATGAATTTTTGACTAAAATTGAACTACCAAAACTACAAATAGAGGAACAAAATAAATTAACAGAACCATTTGGAACAGTAGAAATACAAGAGATAATAAAAAATTTACCAAATAATAAGACACCAGGAGAGGATGGACTCCCAATAGAATTCTACAAAACATTTAAAGACCTAATAATACCGCCCCTCCTGGATGTAATCAACCAGATTGATGAGACACAAAACTTACCAGATTCATGTAAAACAGCAATAATTACAGTGATACTAAAACAAGGGAAAGATCCACTCTCACCAGCGTCATATAGACCAATATCTCTGCTAAACACAGATTATAAGATAATAGCTAAACTATTAGCGAACAGATTAGCAGAACAGGTACCAAAAATGGTAAATTTAGACCAAACTGGATTTATCAAAAAAAGACGCACAACAGACAATATTTGTAAATTTATTAACTTAATTCATGCAGTAGAAGGAAATAAAGCACCGGCAGTAGCAGTTGCTTTAGACGCAGAGAAGGCCTTCGACAGAGTAGAATGGAATTACTTGTTCAAAGTATTGCAAAAATTCAGTTTACCGGAGAAGTATATTAATTGGATTAAAGCATTATATAAGGGACCGTTAGCGAAAGTGACAGTAAATGGACATGTATCAAAGCAATTTAACTTAAGCAGGTCAACGCGGCAGGGATGCCCACTATCACCATTATTGTTTGCGCTAGCTATAGAACCACTAGCAGAATCGATAAGAAGAGATAATAATATAAAAGGAATAAAAATAAAAGACAGGGAATATAAAATCAGTCTGTTTGCGGATGATGTGATAGTGTACTTAACAGAACCAGAACTATCAATAAAAGAACTATATAAGAAATTGAAGGAATATGGAGAAGTGTCGGGATACAAGATAAACGTAAATAAAAGTGAAGCAATGCCTATGAATAACGCGGATTTCTCAAAATTTAAGGAGGAATCCCCATTCAGATGGCAAACGCAGGCAATAAGATACCTAGGTGTGCAAATAAACAAAAATCTAAGCCAATTATATAAACTCAATTACAATCCACTAATGAAAAAATTACAGGACGATTTAGAGCATTGGAAAGAGCTACCACTAACACTGATAGGAAGGATAAATTGTATTAAAATGAACATTTTTCCAAGGATACTATACTTATTTCAGGCATTGCCAATACAACTGACAGAAAAATTCTTCAAAGAGTTAAAGAAAATAATAAGGAGATTTTTATGGAGAGGGGGGAAACCGAGGATAGCACTAGATAAATTAACAGAATGGTATAAACAAGGAGGCTTACAATTGCCAAACTTCAAAAATTATTATAGAGCCGCACAATTAAGGTACCTATCAGATTTTTATCAAACAAGGGAAAAACCAGACTGGACGAGACTAGAATTAGATAAAATAGGGGAAAAGATACCTGAACACATATTATATAAATGGGACGAAAAATTGGTACAACATAGAACTTCTCCAGTATTACACCATCTCCTCAATATATGGAAGAAGATTCATGTAGAAAGAAATAAAATAAATTACCAAATACCAAAACTAATATTGACGCAAAATAAGCTACTCCCTTTTACAATAGACAACCTTGCCTTTAGAGAATGGGAAAAAAAAGGGATTAAAAGAATAGAAAATTGTTTTTCAGGAAGTAGATTCTTATCCTTTGAACAAATGAGAGATAAGTACAATATAACTGGAGATACAGCGCTGGCATATTACCAACTGAGATCCTACTTGAAAGATAAATTAGGAAGCAACTTGAGTTTACCAGAGGGAAGTAACCTTGAATATGTGATTACAGATACAATGTTAATCAAAAGATTTATAAAAAATATGTATATTAAACTGCAAGAAAAGGAGAATGAGGAAACAAATGGTAAAACTAAACAAAAATGGGAACAAGATTTAAATATAAAGATAAAAAAGGAAACATGGGAGAAGTTATGCTCTGGAACGATGAGAAATACAATAAATACGAGGCTGCGTATGATACAATATAATTGGTTACACAGACTATACATTACACCGCAAAAGTTAAATAAATGGGACCCAACAGTATCTGATAGATGTTTTCAATGTAAAAAAGAAAGGGGAACAACAATTCATGCAATCTGGACATGTGAGAGAGTAGAAAAATTTTGGGATGATCTCAATCAGATATTAAATAAAATAACAGAAAACAATATACCAAAGAATCCAGAGATCTTTCTCCTAAGTAACATAAAAAATAAAGAATTTGGAATTGACTTGGAAGATGCACAAAAAAGATTTGTCAAGATAGCCCTAGCCGTAGCAAAAAAATGTATTATGTCAACCTGGAAATTGGAAGATAATTTGAAAATACAACAATGGTATATAGAAATGAATAAATGTATTCCATTAGAAAAAATAACATATAGTTTAAGAAATAATATTGAAATATTCGAACAAGTATGGGAGCCTTACATTAAATACAATAGCGAAAACCTACCGGGAACAAACATTACCTAAGTTGATGGAAGGAGAAGAAAAGAAAAGAATGGACTCAGTAGAATTTCTGGTGTATTTTTGTTGAATGACAACATTGTCTAACTGAATTAATGCAACCTAGATTGTATACCTAAAATGGATGAGAGGGGGGGGTGGGGGGGTGGCTTGGGAGGAGGGAGGGGGGAGGGAGAAAAAGTCACTGTAAATGTGTGGAAAAGAAAAAGTGTATATCATGGCTATTGTGATTTATGGTGTGAAAAATAAAAAATTTAAAAAAATAAAATAAAATTGTAACAACCTCTGCCCCTCCCTCTGATATTTCATTCTGTTTGCTCCCCACCCTATGTGTGATGAAGGTGCCTTTCACTTCCCATATAAACCTTTCCCCTTTCACAATAAATCAATGGCATCTACTTTTAGTTTCCCTCATCCAGGAAGAATATGATTTTTTTTTACCTAAGTGAAACATGAACGTTTGCAGATGCTGTGATTGTAGTAAAAACATGCCGGAATGGTGAAGAAACTCAGGTGGTCTTTTCAGCGTCCCTAGGAGACAAAGATATACTGCTGACATTTTGGGCCTGAGCCCTTCTTCAAGGAATAAGCATTTTGGTGTGTCTTTACTACATTCAAGCTGAAAAGACCAGCTAAGCTGAATGTCATGGGGTGGTAAGATGCTCATTGATAAAGCAGCTGAAGATGGTTGAGCCAAGGCCACAATCCTGAGGAAGTCCCTGCAAATTCTGTGGCTGAGATGGTTGACGTGCAACCCTCACAATCATCTTGCTGCACAACCTGCAAAGGTCGTTTCCCTGATTCCATTGACTCCCACATAGTCTATCAGCCCTTGTGTCGGCAGGAATGACCAGCTGGTAGCTGGGGTCATAAAAATACAGCAAATGGCATCCAGGCTGGCAGCATTCTTACTTTGATGCCAGTCCATATGTCCAAGATCTTCTTTCCTTCAACACCTAAGGCACATGAGTCAGAAAGTTTCATGCAGTAATGTTTTATTTTACATAATCTAATTCCTCCTTTACAATGCAAAACAATGACAGCCAATTTTGTAGTGAATTATTAGAATATTAAATATGAATATGAGAAGAGTATTTAATATAAAAATCACCCTTAATAACTGCTCCCCCCTTAACATTTATTAACAAACTGAAGGATACATGTTATAAATATTTAGGAAGCAAATGAAACCATATCTGTGATCAAAATACTTTCCAACCAACACTTTTTACTGATGAGTAATACATCTTCTTCTAATACATTTATAAGATATTTATAAGTTCAAAATAAAGGAAGATTAATGTAAATCAGTAAGGCTAATGGATATTTTAAAATGAAAATTTTAGTTACTCTTTACGTACAGTTGTTTTTGAAACACCCATTACATGTTCACCCAAAATGGTTGTTAGCAAGAAAGTAAGTTTGCTCAGTTCTAAGATTTGTGCTTCACTGTAAGGATGTTTTCTCCTTGAACTAAAGCACATCCCTTCCCATCTCCTCCCCCACGAAGCTCACCAGCCCCACACCCTGCTCCTAAATCCTTCCTCTTCCGACCTGGATTCTAATGACACAAACCAAGGGATGTGGACATTCGAAGTTTTGGAAATTAGCTGGAAAACAGATTGTTTAGAAGATAGACAGAGGTCGATATTGTATCAAAGTGCGAGTTAATAACACAAGTCTCTTTTTGCCTGGAAGGAAAAGAGCCATGCTTTATTTTTACTGCAATGCTATCACAGCTGAATATAATGAGGTTTTAGGGGAAAAAAATAATATATTTCAATAGGACCTGTGTCTGCAATACAACAGTAGCACGTAGAGAGGAAATGCTGCCAAATATTTCTTCTTAAAAAATGATTTTGTCCTGGTAGAGAGTTAATAACAAAAATAACACCTCAATAGCTGCATAAATTCTATCCAAGGACATTTTCATCCTCTCTGAATATATCTTTCCATGTCAAAGAAAAGCCTCTTAATAAAATTAGTTCTCCAACTGTAAGCTATGCAGGCAGGATGAATTTATTGTTGATTCCCTGAAGCATTAAGAAATGGCAATGGGTCTTTTTTTAAGTGTTTAGTCTCTGCTGTGATGGTAACTTCATATTATTACGTAGGGGCTTTGGGGCTTCTGGGGAGTCCTGAGGCCGGAATAGGAAGCACCATGGTTGACGTAGCAGTTAGCGCAATGCCTTTACAGTGCCAGCAATTGGGACTGGACCTGGATTTGAATCCCACACTGTCTGTAAGGAGTTTGTACATTCTCTCTTTGTTAGTGTGGATTTTCTCCAGGGGCTCCAGTTTCCTCCCACCCTTCCAGAGTATAGGTTAATGGGGTGTAAATTGGGCGGCACAGACTCATAGGGCCAAATTGGCCTGTTGCAGTGGTGTACGTCTACATTTTTTAAAATAACATCTGTACAAAGTGAAAAGAAGAAAGATTAGGGGAGAATTTTACACAGAACATTGTGGGTACCTGGGGAAGGAGTGATGGAGGAGGATGGAATAATAGGGGCATTTAAGAGACTTTTAGACAGGCATAGAGATGAAAGAAAAATAAAGGGTTATGTGGTAGGGAGGGTTAAGTTTTAGGGATTTTTTGGGCGGGCATTTATAGGTTGGCACACATCATGGGGCAAAGGATTTCTGATTTAGATTTATCATCAGAGTACATACACGACATCACATACAACCTTGAGATTCCTTTTTCCTGTGGACACGGCAGAATTACCACTAATTGGTCGTGAAAATAATAAATGTACACAGTGTAAACATGTAAACAAATAAAAGAACTGTAAACCCATAACGAATGTAAACAAACTGACTGTGCAATACAGAGAGAACAAAAGAAAATCAATAAAGGGCACAAGGAAGAGTCCTTAACTGAGTCTCTTGGCAAGCCTCCACCTGGAGACCGGCTCTAAGCGTGGAGGGAAAATATAAACTTGCCTTTCATTGAGCAGCCCTAAAAGGATGCTCTTGCGTCGCATTCATGTTGAGTGGCGCCTTGTAGCACCCTCCAGAGCTGATGGAGGCGGGATGACTGGTGCTGTGGCACCGCCCATCATAAATACGTGGCAGAGCAATGACCGTCTTCCCTACCCATAATCCCCCACACAGCTGGAAATGGTTGCTGCGTTTTGAGCTGATGGCGAGTGGCGCCAAAGGCCAAAGTGGCCCGATGAGGTGCCAGAGCGGCCGACGGGACTGTCACAACCTGCACCAGCCAACCCCTGATGGCCTGCATTCTGACGGCCCCTGCTGGCTCCCCCTGGCCTGACAGCCTCCGCCCTGACAGCTCCTGCCCTCTGCCCCTGACCTGACAGCTCCCGCTGGCCACTCTTGCCCTGACACCCAGTGAAGAATAAAATCACTTTCACCAGGCCTGGCATGAAAAGAACATGTAGAAATGAGTCAGTGAATGAAGCAATGGGGGCACTGTCACAATGAGAACTCTGCTCTAAGTTCCCCAGTGGATCCAGGGGCCTTATCTTCCTTTCATGCTCTGTTCATGTTGAATATTCTAAATGCATTAAAATCCACTAATCTGGCACACTCAGAATTTCATGGTTCCACAATGCCAGATTTTCCAGACAATTGGACTTCATTTCTATTAACGTGTCAACGCTCCTCTAATTCATATATGTTAAACAGTTTAATAGTAAATTCTGCAGTGGACCAGATAGGTTTGAAGGATGCATGGGAACCTGAGCCCAAGAATGGAAAAGACATCCACAAAGGAGGATAGAAAGGGGCTGCAGAAAATGGAATGTTAGCTGGAAAACTGGATTTGGACCCGGAGTGTTAAAGCGCACATGGGAAGCAGGGTTCCAGTCAGTGCAAAGCGAGCGTGGCAAATAGGACCTGCTGAGCCAGATATAAGCCATTGGCATATCCAAATGATCATCATCAGATTTTAACAGTAATTCTACATAAAATGTAAATCCTGCTGTAAGTTGGTCTGGTTAAATCTATTATTCTTTTCTTCTTTGGCTTGGCTTCGCGGACAAAGATGAATGGATTAAGGCACAATATACAGTAAAAGCCCTAAATTCCAGACGGCTCGGGGATTAGGTTGATCCGGATTTTTGGATTTTCCAGGTTCTCAGCAGAACTTTTAAAATTCGAATTTTGATGGTTTATTAATGACAAAAGGTACCATTTTTTTAAACATTTCCTCTACTTCCGCATGGTCGCATGTCGCCACTGTGCATCTGTGGTGCTTACGCATGCACACAAGCCTCACGCAGGCTGAGAGTTTTCGAGAACTCGTGGGTGGTCTAGATTTCTGGCATCCATATTTTTGGACTTTTCCTGTAGATTCTCTCCACTTATCTGGAACTGTGTAATCTCCAGGAGGAAGTATCAAATAAGATTTGAAAAACGCAGCCCAGGAAATTGCCAGGACATCAATTCACAGTGCAGGGATCCATATAACCATATAACCGTTTACAGCACGGAAACAGGCCATGTCGGTCTCTCCTCACGACTTCATCAAAATGATTAGCCCACTAGTCAGAAACAGGTCCAAATGTTTCAGTGCATGGACAGCAGGAGTTCAAGAGGACGGCTCACGACCACCTGCTCAAGGATAACAAAGGATGAGTAATAAATGCTGGCCCTGCCCGCAATGCCCCAATCTCATGAATGAATAAATGATTGGAGGGAAAACTCTCCAATGGGCTCCCTGAATTAAATGAGACATTGTGCACAGCTATTTAATTAAAGCTGCTTAAATAAAATAAAGAACATCACCTAATTGGTCTTAATTTTGCAGATTTATCTTCATTACAAAACAACATTCCTTTTTTCTCAGTATTTTTGCAGATAGCCTTAGCATCATGTTAAAAACATCCTGTCAGGCCCGCAGCTCTGAAACAGAACTTGAGTTGAGATTTAAACTCCACTGACAGCTCAGCCATCTGACTCTTTGTATCTTCCTCTCAAGAAACCATTTTAAAAAGTTACGCTTAAGGTAATTAGATGCTCCTTGTTATTTAGCCATTGGCAGTAGTTAATCTGCTTGTCAGCTGTAACCATACCCCAAAGCTAGATTGGGTAGGAAGCAGTTTCTTTCCATGTTAATGATACATGAGCAGCGCAGAATTTCTCAATCCCCTTGTACAACTTGCTGGTCATGCATGATGAGTAATTGTTCTCTGTAGCAGGGGAGCCACAAATTATTTGGCAAACTAGATTCAGCTGAGTGATTCTCAAGGACACGCAAGTCAATTAAAGTGGAATTCAGGCACGGTGGTAGATGGGGCGGCATGTTAGTGCTCTGAGCGTAATACATTCCATTTTGAAGCATATTTCTGTGCACGTTAAAAAAATATTTCCCAGTGGGAAGGCGAACAGCAAGCTGCTGTTTCCACCAACCCACTGAGATTTCTATTCCTTCCCACAAGTTTCCAGACAAACCCCAGCGACTTCCAGTTCATTAATATTTTCGGTTTGCAAATCATTAAATGGCACATTTGATCAATGAGATCAGTACTCGTAGGTAGCCAAGAATCCCATTCACTCCTCAACTCAGAAATGATCTGCAACAGCAGTATGTGTGGCAGAACATGGAAGAATTTCTATAATAATTCAAATATTTACATATAAAAGTGTAATAAATTGAAAAGGAAAACCCTGTAAGGCTTCAGGCAAAGAGCTGGGGATAAGGACTAATTGCTTAGTTCTTTTGAAGTAACAACACGAGCAAGTTGGACTGAAATGCATTCTACTGCCTTGAACTACCCACATTTCTACATTAAGCTCAATGATGGATTGCGGAACAAAGAAGCTGTTCTGCAAAGACACTGTCACTCAACATCCAGCCACCAATTACTTCAGTGGATTTCCCTGGGGAGGAATTGCTTGCGTTATGACCAGAGAATGCCTCCAAGAGTTGAGAAGGGGGTAAGAAATCCTTGCTTAATGACTGGAGCACTAAACAAAGGAAGAGGCGATCTCACTCCCCTGGAGCACAAAGCATGTGCTGTGTATGACATTAATGCTTCTAATCTGAAAAAAAATCTTGTAAAATAAGGTATAAAGCCACTAAAAATAGCACAGTTGAATTTCACGCACTACTTCATGAGTTAAAACAGGACCTGGTCATTTCCTGTGGGGAGCTGCTTGCAGAGTTCACAGCCGGCCTCATGCACTGCAAAATCAAGACCACCCATAAATTGGAGGGGTAACACCTAATATTTCATCTGGGCACTTGCCAACCGGGGGGAATTAACATCTCCGGTTTCTGCTAGCCTACTCCCCATTCTCCCTTCATTCCCATTCCCTCTGTCGTCTTTCCTCCAATTCCTCATCCCCTTCCATCTCCATTCACAAAACCATTCCCCCTCCCCCTCTTTGTCGGTTTGCCCTCCCTCCCTTATCTACTTTATCCTGTGGGCCTGTGCTCCCTCCCCTTGACCCCTTCCCCAGGCACCTACCTACATTTTGTCCATACCTTGATGAAGGGCTCAAACCCAAAATGTTGGTTATGTATCTTTATCTTTGCTCCATAAAGTGCACTGTTTGACCTGCTGCGTTTCTCCAGGATCGTGTTTTTACTTTATCACAACGGCTGCATCCTTACAGAACCTAGGAAGCCAGTCAAATGCCGGGAGAGTTCATGCCATGGCAGCCACTGAACGACAGCAGGGAAAGCAAGCAGGGGGCAGCCACTGTACAACAGCAGGGAAAACAAGCAGGGGGCGGTGGAGAGAAGTGATGGAGGTCTTTCCAGTCTGTCCACACACAATGAACTGGCCCAGTCGACTCCTGTCCCACTGGTAACCCTGCACCAGCAAGTGATCACGCTATGAAGCCCCCACTTGAGTTAAAGCTGGCCACAGTCAGTGAGGAGAACACCACTGATTGAACCCCTGTAATTGGACAGAGCGGCTGCACGTGACAGTGGAATTGCCAACTCGTTCCCAAACCTGTTCCTGCTTGATGACTGAAGGGCAAAGGCTTTGCCCAGAGCTCCGAAGTTCTGCTGGCGGAGAAGACCTGTGGTATCCCAGCTATGACATAGTTAGCTGCGAGACTGGCATAAAAGTAGTTATGTCTGAATCTAGGTCAAGTCGGCACAATGGCAAGACAGTGCTGTTCCCTTACAATTCGAGGGACCAAATCTAGGGTGCGGTTTAGGTGGAATCCTGGGTGGATCTCCAAGGATCTGTCCTGGAGCCTCCATGTTGATGCAATCATGGGGAAGGTCCACCTTGTGAGGTGTTGAGGAGATTCGGTCTGTCACCGAAGACTCTCGAAAACATCTGCAGGCGTACAATGGAGGCATTCTGGCTGGTTGCATCACTGCCTGATATGGAGGCGCCAAATCTCAGGACAAGAAAAAACTCCAAAGTGTGGTCAACTCGGCCTGTGACATCACAGGCACCAGATTTCACTCCCTCGGGGACATCTACATGAGGCGGTGTCTTAAAAAAAACAGCCTCTCTCCTCAAAGACCCCCACCACCCAGACCATGCCCTCTTCACTCTGCTGCCATCGGGAAAAGGGTACAGGAGCCCTAAAGACGAGCACTCAGCGGCACAAGGACGGCTTCTTCCCCGCTGCCATCAGATTCCTGAATGATCAATGAACCAAAGACACCACCTTATTTTTCGTGCACTAATATTGTTGTATATATATTATAGTTGTAAGTTGGTTTATAATATGAATGTTTGCACTATGATACCACCGCAAAACACCAAATTACGTGATTTATTCAGACAATAAATTCTGATTCTGATTCTGAATCGGCATGTTCCTCTCTGGTTTCTATTGGATGCTCTGGTTTCCTCATACATTCTAAAAATACCATATGTTGGTAGATTAACAAGCTATTGTAAATTAGACCTCATGTAAAGTAAGTGACAAGAGAGCAAAAGGAAACTGATGGATAAAAACATTGGTCTCAGAGAGGTAGCCCTGATTCGATGGCTCTGCTGGGCTGAAGGCCCTCCTTTGCTGCCATAACAAGTAAGTCAAGTGCAAACTCCGATGTGGCTTTCATATCATGCCAGAAAAATAATGGTGAGATTCTGAGGAACTCCAATTTTATATTTTTTTACACAGCACGGTAACAGGCCTGTTCAAGCCCGTGAGCCCATGGCGCCCAATTGAACTACAATCCCCGTTACATTTTGAATGGTGGGAGGAAACCAGAGCACCTAGAGGAAGCCCACGCAGAGACAGGGAGAACATCCTTTCAGAGAGCGCCAGATTCAAACGCCGGTTGGTGGTGCAGTGGCAGAATTGCGCTAACCACTACACTAACCGTGCCACCCGTCATAACACTGCCAATGCCTTTGGAAGATGCAGAAAGAGAAAAAAAAACTATTATCCGAATTGAAAATTTAAAACCGTAATATTAACACCAAGACATACATTCTTTTATCAATCTGATAATGAACGAAAAGCTTAAACATAAACGATTACTTAATTTATGTAATTATTCAGGGTCAAGTTAATTTCAATATTAACAAATTCAAACTTGTGTAGGAAATAATTATAATGTGCCTTTACAGAGGAGTAATTTTGCTGGAAGCTACGTAAGAGCTCAATGAATAATTTTTCATATAATTTATAATTCATGGTGTGGCTTTGTGTGCACCACAGAGAATAATTGTTTTTGTCAACGTAACAAAAAATGATGTGGACTGTTTCTGAACCTTATGATGATAATGGAGCAATCCCAAGGATTCATTTTGTTAAATCTACCACTATGCCAGCCAAATTCTTGACCTGTGGTACCTGTGAAGTTGGTCCAAATTCCTGATGGATAGAGTGCTATGTTTTGGAAGTTCACCAAAAAAGTCTGCTTCACAAAACATAATGGCCTCAAATTTTCATGGCAGATAAGGTGACTTTGTAAAGGTGATTGGATAAGTCAGAGCCTCGGCTTTGGAAAGGGTCTTCAGCAGTCCTTTTAAGTGAGGCAACATTTAAATCTATGGAGAGGGTGCAGAGGAGATTTACAAGGATGTTTCCTGGATTGGGAAACAAGTCTTAAGAGGCAAGGTTTGTAGACCTGGGAACTTTTCTCTTTGGAGCATAGAAGGATGAGAGGACTTAATAGATATCTTCAAGATTATGATAAGCATAGATAGCGTGGCCTGCCAGCGCCTGTTTCCCAGGGCAGAATCAGCAAACACCAGAGGACGTATGTACTAAGTTAAAGGAGGGAAGTTTAGGGGAGACATCAGAGGTAAGAATTTTACACAGAGTTTTGTGGGTGCCTGGAATGCCTTGCCAGGGATGGTGGTGGAGACTGAAACATTGGGGGCATTAAGAGACTCTTAGACAGGCACGTGGATGCAGTAAAAATAGAGGGTTATGAGGTAGGGAGGGTTTAGTACTCTTTTTTAAAGGAATATATGGGTCGGCACAACATCGAGGGCCAAAGGGCCTGTACTGTGCTGTATTCTATGTTCTATTAATTTATGTATCTGCATCCGATATTCCTGTTGAGGCCTTCTCTACATCAGAGAGACAGAACACAGATGGGAGATCATTTCGCTGAGCTCCTTCACTCTGTCTACATCAGTGACAGGGATCTCCCAGTGCCAACCATTTCAATTCTGTGCCCCACTCCCACACTGACATATCTGTCCGCGGCCTCCTGTACACTCACACCGAGACCACCCATAGAATGGAGGAGCAACACTTAATTTTACAACTTAGCACTCTCCGGCTGGATGGCATTAAAGTTTGACTCCCCCAGTTTCTGCTAGCCTATTCCCCATTCTTCCTCTCCCCTCTCCAATCCTCTGCCTTCTTTCCTCCAGCTCTCCCCATTCCTTCTCCATTCACAGAGCCATTCCCCTTCCCCCTGCTTGCTGGTGTGCCCCCCCCTCCCTTATCCATCTATTACCTCCAGCCCATGGACTGTGCTGATCCCAGCCCCAGAATCACTTTCTGCCACCTTGCAGCAGGAATCTGCTTTTAGATTTCCTGTCATTCACAGTACATATGGCAGAACATGGAAGAGTTGATATAATAGTTAAATATTATATACAAAAGTGCAATAAATTGAAAAGGAAAGCACTGTAAGGCTTAAGGCAAAGAGCTGGGGATAAGGACTAATTACAGAAATTATGCGGGATGCTCATTTTTTTTTAGCCAAAGGATCCAAAGAAAGCAGTTATATTTGGGTCAAGCTATGAGGTGAGGGATAATTGGATCCAGGAATGGGACGGTGAAGGAGGGTGACGGGATGGGGGCAAGAGATGGATTCAGGGCCTTGTTTGTCTCAGCATCATTGGACATAGTCTGAAGGCACCAAATTCAAGCATAACCTCGGAGGAAGAATATGGCCTTCTCAAAAGGAGCAGAATTAACTTTGAAAATTCATCTCACTCCTATATCATTCACTTGTTTGTAAAAGCTCAGCTGCAGAGAGGAAAATAGAAAGAAAATGCAGTGCTGCCTCTGGTATCTGGCACGCATAAGGATTGGTGGATTCCGAATAACTGTACTTTCTGGTTGCTTGACGCTCACTCTGACAATACCTAACTAATGCACCTGCTTTAAGAATAAACAGTTTAAAAGACAAAAATTCTGTCCTGTATTTATACTGAACAAACTTCACTTGCATGAACATATAAACCTTAAAGCATTTTACTTTATTTTCAGTCACATTCCTTGAAAACACTTAACCATCGCCACATCTGCAGGTTACTCCCATAGAGTCATCGGAAAGACGAACAATAACATTATATATAATTAACCCCCAAGTTTACAGATAAAGCCTCTGACTGAGGTGACTCTTACTAAGCAGGGATAAGGAGACACTTTAAGAGGGTCACCCCAACAGCGAGCAACATCAGTGGCTCTTCATCCTGGGCGACGCCGTTGCCGTTTCTCGCAACTTTATTCAAGCAGCTGCTACGAGCAAAGCCTGGCCAAGGCACTTCGTTGGTTGAATATTTGCTCCCATCTTCACCAATGTTTGATGTGTTACTTCAAAGAACATTTACTTTTACGGTTTTAAACGTACATATTTTTAACCTTTTTTTCTGGTTGCTTGAGGCTGCTGGTTGCTTGAATAAAGATAACTTTTTATAGTTAATCATTTGCCAGCATTCCTCTATTTAATACAAAATACAACTGATATCTGTTACATTTTCATTGCATGTGTAGAGATCAGGATAAAAATGAACTGAGCACACCCTGATGTCAACATTTCTGCATATATTTACTCTCTATCACCTGATAATTCTGTTTCAAAATGTGTTTATTTTTATAAACATTAATAAACCTCTATATTTTTATTTCATACAAAGAGTTCAGTAATCCCAAAGTGAAGATGATCGTGTAATTTTCTCATCAATCAACATCATGGCTGAGATTAATTTTACACATATAATTTGATTATAATGTTCCTAGCTACCTTGCTTTTCTAGGGGGAACTTACTGTTGTTCCTGTCAAATTGTTTTTATTTTGATCTTTCAATACCATCTGAATAAATTGACTTTCCGTGTCTGTCATATGTCCCTGCCCAATCACAACCCCGTGGCCAAAACCTGGCATTCCATTATTTAAAATCTAGAACTTCTTCTGATCAATTGTCATTCATTAATAAAACTGTAGTGATTACATTAGGCTACATATCACCGTACAATGTGGAGGGTCATACAAACTTTCCAGAGGGAACCTGATCAGAAGCCCCCTCATCTGTCGCTCTCAAGGTTAAGACCACTCATTCTGATCATTCACCTTGTATTTGGCCTTTTCAAAAAAAAAACTCCACCCCCATTGCCACTGGCTCCGTTAATCACCAGCCCTATTTTGGGCATATCTGGACCGACCAGCAGGGGATGTTTAACGCCCAACATGTGGAGCAACTGGGTCTCTTTTCCCTGAGGAATGAACTCGAGCTTCCATCCAGGCCACAGACCTGAGCCGACGCTGGAGGATCGATATCGATGTGCCAGTAATGTATGCAGGACTTCTGTGGTGCAAACTAACAAACCATAATTTTACTGTGATTCTTCTTTCCAAATAATTTTGGACATACAAGCTGTTTCGGCCCACGCTGAGCCACCCAATTACACCTGATTAACCTACCACCCCAGGTACATTATTGTACAGTGGGAGGAAACTAGAGTCCCCAGGGAAAACCCATGCAGACACGGAGAAAATGTACAAACTCCTTACAGACAGCGCGGGATTCAAACACAGGTCCTGTTTGCTAGTGCTGTAACAGCATTGCGCTAACTGCGCTGCCATCTGTCCTGCCCCCTTAGTGCCTTACCTACACCACATAGAGGGGCAGTGGGTACTGTAAAAACTATATTAGAAATTTCTAATTTTTTTTAGCACAGTTTGTAGATATTATCTGTTTTGTTGCATCCGATTCAGCTGCACTGCATGTACCTTGCGTGAGTATGTGTGTGTTTGTGATTCCCTGTGGTGAATAACCCTCGCAGGAAAATAAAGACTTAGGTTATGACTAAGCTGTGTCCAGACTCATTGCTTCACACACCCATTAAACTTGTTCCTTACATAACACACAAGACATGAACAATATGAGCTGCATCAATGCTGAATTTAAATCTGTGTGCACAAAAAGAACTGGTCCAGGCAGAACAGTAGCAATGAATTTCACAAGATGTAAGAGCTCCCAAAAAAAATCAATACATGTTAAGCTTGTAATCTCACTGACAAGATCAAATGATGGTTATAAAGCTCCTGGGTTTTCTCTTGTGGTTATTGACATTGTCTGAACATCTCAATCTGAATTTAGACTTGAAATAATTTGCACGTATCAGTTGATAGTGGCCAATCTGCAAACAATGCCCGTTGTAATGTCCTGTAATACAAAACAAATCTGTGACAAAACTAATTTGCAAATTTATCTCTCAGAGCAAAATTAAAATTGTGTTCAAGACCATTGAGATCATTAGTTTTAAATATCAAAAAATGCAAAAAAATATAGCTACCTGGCCCATTAAATGTTTAGTGGAAGTCCACACTGAACAACAATTTTGTTTTTCAAAAGGTTTGCTACCTGAAGTAAAATGATTATGATAGACAACTTCAAGCTGAACACAAAGATAATTTCAGATTTGCTGTATCATGTAGGAAGTTGGAGAAACATTTAATTAACTTTTATTGAATTTAGCCTGTTTAATCGCATAATGATGCTGGCCCATTGCTTTAGTTCAACTGACCTAAAATTGATTTAGTTTGTACTCCGCATTGATGCCTCTCGTGTCAGTGTCCAACAATAGTCGGCCAGCACTGATGGATTCCAGTTGCCCTGATACCGCTTTTCCATGGTCGCAATGTCCTGGTGAAACCTTTCACCGTGTTTGTCACTGACTGCATCAAGGTTAGCGGGGAAGACGTCCAGGTGCAAATGCAGAAAATGAATTTTCAATGATATGTTGCACTTTATGGTTTTGTATGTAGGAAATAGACTTAAATTATGACAAGAATAGGTAACACCTAAGGACGAATGGTACGTGATAGGAAACCTTTAAGGTGATGTTCATGATCAGCAGCCCAAAATCCATAAAATACACCCAAAGGTGTTCAGGAAGCAAAATCTTCATTGTCCAGTGTTATTAGTAAGTAGTTGTTTGATAAGCTTAATCTTGCCCACTTCCTGGAGATTCTGAAAGCTCAATTATGTGTCCCATGTAATCTAAGTAATAAAACCCAGATTCAGTTTTAATACCTTATTTGGGACAAGCTGCTATTAATTTTCTATATTAAATTGAGTTAAGACAGCCAAAACATGAGCTATACAGCTTTGATACAAACCAGATGCCCATAAGGACTGACTGCATAAAGCGAAGCATTCTTCATCTGACTGTGAATTTTCCATCTCTAGATACTCAGACAAATGGATGAAGAATTGACTTCAACAAAGAGTGGTGCAAACTAATACAGAATAAACTGGGGGTTATATGTTAATTGGGGTATTTGGGCAGTACGAGGTTCATGGGTCTGAAGGGACTGTTACCGCGCGCTGTATGTCCAAATTAAAATTTTAATTAATAAATAATATTTACATAAATTACTTCTATTAAATGAGATACGTGTGTGGACTCTTATATCATGCAATGAAATAAAGTTAAGTAACACGGCTTGTTGAAACGTTTCAATTCCCCAGTGATCTCTATTTAATTCTGTGCTGCCACCTTTTCCATGGTGTCTTGATGTAGTCCACTTTTATTTTAAAAATAAAGCATCTCAATACGTCTCACAGCATGCATTGATCATGGCTTGGCTTCACAAATGAATATTTAGGAAGGGGGCTGTCCACGTCTACTACAGGCTGGCGAGGCCAATGCGGGACCAACATGCCTGGCTGCAGCAGCTGTAAGGGAAATTCTGCTCTGGGTTTGGTGCTGCTGTGTCACGGTTCTTTCTCCGTCTCCTTTTGTTCTCAAGGCCAGCCCTGCGTGTGTTCTCGAAGGAGGAGACAGACTGGTGATTGGTGTGTCGCCAGGCCACGCGATCGGAGGCTAGAGCCAGGTACCAAGGGATTTCTTCAGAGTCCTTGGACCTCTTTTTCAGAGCCCCTCTGTCACAGTGGCCAATGGAGAGTTCACCGTACAACACAATCTTGGGCACACAAAGATCCTCCCTCCGAGAGATGTCCCCTGCCCAGCGTAGCTGCACCTTCAACAGGATGGTCTCGATGCTGGGGTGCGGACTGTTGGAGAACTTCCATCTTCTTCAAGTTGACTTCCAGTCTGAAGAGCTTGGTGGCATTCGCAAAGCAGGATTTTGTACTGCAGGTCTGCCTCCGTATAGGTACAAGGGCAGTATTCAAAGATTAGCTCTCGAATGAGTTGCTCCAATGTCTTGGTGTGGGATTGTCATCGCCTCAGGTTGAACAGGCTGCCATTGGTGCGGTATTACATGTAGACACCATCGTCATCAACAATATTTATTAGATAATTATCAGATCTTTACTCAATCCATAAGAAAAATGTATTATCATTCAATACTGACTAAAATTTTCACAAGTAGGTTGTTTCCTTTATATTTCTAATATCATTTTTGCAGTACCAAAAAATAGACTAGCAACTATTCAAAGAGCTACCCACTTCAATTCATGGGGAAGACCTGAGCTTTCATTCACAACTGTTTCATTCCATAATAATAAATATATATGCATTTGATGATGTACTAAGAGCTGACAGTTTGGACTCCTATTTCACAGTGTTCCTTGCAAGTATGAGTGACACATAATTGAGTTTGTTCTGTAAGTTGATTCATTTCCAATACTGTTACTGACTCAGGGCAAACAGATTAAAACTGGTATGTGTCGTGTCAATTCCTGAGAGTGAAATGAGTGCAGGGCATATTAATTCAGTAATGGGCCCAGCCTACGGGTGAGGTGGTCGGGCTCACACTCAGGAGGCGTGGAAGTGCATAAACGTTGCCTGCAGTTCAATCCATGCCATTGAGGAGACACCGAGACCATTCGAGATTCTCAGTCTGTGTGTGTCTCTGGCCCTTGTAGCATTGGTTCTCAGCCTGAAATTAGAGGGCACACCATGCTCTTCTTTACATTTGATGTCTCAGTTCATGTCATCTCATTAGGTGCTCAGGATTGGAATAAGTTTGTGACATATTCTGAGTCTGCACCACAGCTAATATGGTTATCGCACATAAATCTGCTTTCACCAGATGTCAAATTTAGCGGCTCCTTCATTGAGTGTCAGGTTTTTATTTTTCACCACAGGAGTTAAAATCCTCAACAGGCTTGTGATAGCTATGGGTGAAAGAACTTAGAGAAACTTTGGCACAAATTAGCAATAAAATGGATAAATGATAAAGATTGCATTTGTGATCAGTTTGACCAACATGTCACGATTAGGGCAGCGCAGTTAGCGGTTAGTGCCACACTATCCCAGCATCAGTGACCCAGGCTCAAATCTAGTGCTAGCTCCAAGGAGCTCACATGGGTTTCCTCCGGGTGCTCCGGTTTCCTCCCACCCTTCAAAAAAAAAACATACAGGGGTTGTAGGTAATTGGGGTATTTAGATGGCACAGGCTCGTGGGCCAGAAGGGCCTGTTACTGAGCTGTACACCTAAATTGTTTTAAATTAAAATTTAGTTTAAAAACTGCATAGAATAGACCATGTTAAAAAAAAAACAAAGCATTTTTAACACCACTTCAAGGGATTGTTTTTCGGTGAAGTCATTTCCTGATCACAAGCCTAGTAATGGGTCTGCTCAGCTGATAATTAACTTCAGGCAGGGAAGATTATGATAATTGAAAGACTTGTGCTGCTCTTTTCACATCCATTTTCTTCTCCAGCTGGCTCATAATTCTATTAGAAAAGTTCATTTTGGCATTAAAATAAACCTGACCCGAGTGTCCTGCCAAATATTTGTATTGAGCGATAGGAGAATCTTTATACAATCTTGTAAAATATCCCTTAATATCCTGAGGAGTCTGGAAGAGGTGGGTAGAGAGAAAATGTTTTGTTTCGTGGGAGAATCTCAAACTGTTCGCGGGGTGGGGGGGTGTCATTTTTTTAAAAATAATGTGTCACTTATTCAAGGCTGAAGTGAGGTGGGTCTTTGGAGTTGCTTTCCTCAAGTGACAAGTGCAATCAGAGCCTTGAATAGATATTTAAGGCGGAGGCAAAAAGGATGAGCTAAAGCAAGTTACTCAGGAATGTGGCATTGAATGGGGCGGTACGGTGGACATAGCGGTTAGCGCAACACTGTTACAGCACCAGTGACCGGGACCCGGGTTCGAATCCCGTGCTGTCTGTAAGGAATTTGTACATTCTCCCTGTGTCTACATGGGTTTTCCCCGGGGGTGAGGGGACTCCAGTTCCCTCCCACTGTTCAAAAACGTACCGGGGGTTGTAGATCAATTGGGCAACACGGACTTGTGGGCCGAATGGGCCTGTTACCGTGCTGAATGTCTAAATTTATAAATTTATTTTAAAATGTTATAAATTTGTGAAGTTGCATTCATATGAGCTATTACTTAATTGAATGGTGGAACAGGATTGAGGGGGCAATTCTTGCTCCTAACTAAGTAAAAAGCAACTGACAGCTTCTTTATCAAATCAGCTTTACCACTGGGAAATACAAGATAATACAGATAGCTTTTTGATTTTATAAATCCCTCACTGATTAAGAGAACAAATCAAAACTTGTTAAAGTGCTGCAGAATCAGGACTTGGAGAAAGATCCTCAGTCCCTTAACCTTTCATCCCAGTGAATTAGGTTGTAGTTGACCTCCTTTTTCATCTCCTTCTTCAGGACTCTTTGTCATATAATGTACGGTTCATAGAAATATGTTGGCAGAGACAGGAAACGTATGAGCCAGTGCTCACAATGGTAGTTTTAGTGGGCGTGGCTTGCGATTGGAAATATTTGTTATGTATACGGTATATACATGTATAATAGTTTATACCATGTAAAAGTCAACCCCACCCCTAACTTTAGCCCCAGCTGCCCACCCATCAGAGCTCCTGATGCCCCAAACTGCCACCTCTTGCCCAGACCCTGGGTAGCCGCCCTCTGGAGCTCCCAATGTCCCGATCGTGGTCTCTCAACTAGGCTCCTGCCACCAGCCCGTCCAAGCACCCGATGCCCCAGCCACCCAACCATCAAAGGTCCCGACACTCTGACCACCATCTGAGCTCCCGACTGCGGACTCTCGCCTCGGCGCTCACTGCCCACCTATCGGAGCTCCTGAAGCCCTGAATGCAGATTTACTGCCCGTTCCATCCGAGCTCCCGGCGCCATGCACGCGGACTTACCACCCAGTCCCACCCGTCCACCCGAGTTCCCGGCAACCCAGCCATGATCTTACAACCCAGTCTTAGCCACCTGTCCACCCATCTGAGCTCCTGATGCCCCGAATGATGTAGATTCTTACCATGGTCAAAAGAAGTATGCGTGTAATTCTCAACCCCCTAAATTTTACTCTAAAAATTGGTCTACAAGATTTGACTATTACATGAGTATATATGATATGTGTACTTTTCATTATTTGAAACTAATCCAAATTAGCCATTTAAAAACTACATACTTGAATAAATTTTTTTATGTACGTGTATTTTTGTAAGAAAATATGCATGTAAGAGTAAAATTGTGTATGTAACATTTTTTCATGTCTTGCCACTCTAAAACATCTGAAGTTTATCTTCGGCGAAGCAAGTTTGGCCAGCCCTATCCTCGTTCCACATTCCCTCCTGCTCTTGCTGAACACACGTATTTAGAAAAAGGTGTATTAGACCAAGAGCTACACCCACTTTTTATTGTGTGGCTTACTTTATTTTCCGTGCTTCGAAGTACCTTCTGATAGTGTCCTGATTGACCCAGCTCTTTTTGTTCTCTGATCATATGCTAATTTTTCTGGGCTCTCCCTGGCAGAGGAAATAATCCCCCTGCAATTGCAGCACTAATTTAAGACCCCTCAATTAATTTATCATTTAACCTACATTCCAAATATAATAGCAGCCTGTAGCTGGTCAATGCTTCCACACAAACTGCTGCATGCAATTCACCTATAAATTCCAACTGGACCAGGGAAGCATGGAGCATGATGGAGCAGTGGTGTCACTAGGGATGGTGTCACCCATTGGAGTAACTAACTCATGGTGTCATCCCACCCTGCACGGACATCTTCCTGTACCAGACCAAACCGAATCCTTAGTAATGTCTTTTGTACTTGTAAATCCTAATTCCCGTATATCACTGAATGTAACGGCAATATAGTGAGATAAACAACAAACAAAATTAAAATTACAACTTTAAATTACAATATCATACTACTTCATTCTCAAAAAAGTCACTGATTTTGGTTCACAAATGCTAATGGCCACAATATTGTAGCTAAACACCAGAAAATTTGACAAAAGCTGCGACTATAAAAACACCAGCAGCAAAAACAACAGCGCTTGCTTGTAGCGCATACAGACGGACCCACGTGATTCAGTGTCGTGGTAATCAG
Source organism: Narcine bancroftii (assembly GCF_036971445.1). Classification (NCBI taxonomy): domain Eukaryota; kingdom Metazoa; phylum Chordata; class Chondrichthyes; order Torpediniformes; family Narcinidae; genus Narcine; species Narcine bancroftii. The sequence goes on along the minus strand of NC_091482.1, from coordinate 20,800,955 downwards.
GTCATAATGACAGCTCTGACCAGAGTGCAATGGAAGGTTCAAAAAGCATCGAGTTTTGTAGGTATATTGATACACGTAAGCCGGGCTTACGAAAAATGTTCTTGTTATAACGAACTACAGGTACAGGGAGATTTTTATTTTTTAAAAATTCATTTTGGCTGAAACACTGCACAAAATTTTATAGACAGTCATTTTGGTGTCAACCCCTCTGATGGTATCACCTGGTGCAGTCTGCACCCCCCTCACCCCACCCCCAGTGAAGGGACAGCCAGAAGGTCCAGCAACAGGACAGTATTAGTGAGTTAGGAAAGACTAATACCCTTCACTATTGGACGAATAGTTTTCTGATGGGGCATTGGCAGGTCAATTTGGAAAGAAGGGGCCACAGTGAACTTGTCTTCCTTCAGTCTTTTTTTTCAGTTGCTCCCATACATTATGGGCACCCAGCAGCCTTCGCTAATGTCATCCAAGCCCAAACAAATCATTCATTTTGAACCAAAAAAATACCAATTGTTATTACCTGCTGACCTTAAAACATACAACATGAACTTCAGAGGAGAAGCCATGAAAAACCGAGCTGGTAGCCCAAACTATTATCCATCTTTATTACTTTTTCGTTTCCAGTTGGCTCCAAAATGTGGGTTGGATTCTGGCCAGAAAAAAAATACTTTTATAAAAAAAAATAAAAAGGACTATAACTGTAAAGAACAATCAATGTCCACTGGAGAATTCAAAGCAATAATTCAATCTCAGGCTCTGCTTTTCTCAGTTCATACACTGTGTGAGTTTTGTTTTGATGATTTATGATTTCATCAAAACCAGTCCATTAAGTTACAGCTTTTTTATTTGACATATGTGGAGTGGAAAATAATGCTTTTGTGGTTTATATTTCACTCGCACTATTTACCATTTCTCATAGCAACATCAACAATGGGCAGGGCTTCTTAACTTGTAACTCTAAATATTCGTACGGCTGAAAATAGGGAAGAGGTGTACGCTTTTGCCAGTGCTGTGGCTTAGAGGAGGATGTCCTTTAAGTTCTGGTGCACTGATGTCAGTCACTATTAGATAAGTCAGAGGGTGTGTGGCGTTGAGCCACTAATTATCATTAACAAGATAAAGGCAGCCCCTGAGCCCTCAAAACCACACATACTGTGATTTTGTGACATTGATCCAGAACTGTGGTCCTAATGGACTTGAATGGATGTGGATTATCCACACAACAATCCCATGTAAGAATGATCTAATATTGAGGCACATTTTTTAAAGCTCAATTTTACATCCTTGAACCAACTATCTGATTGATCCCAGAGTTGATTTTATTGATCTCAGCTCCAGGCATAGATCTTCATTAGATGTGAGCTTAGAGTATAAACTTCAGTGGCTGCATTTACCCAAACCGGTCAGATGATTAGAAAGGGCTTCATTGAGAGGAGAAATCAATTTTTCTGAAAATGGCTCCATCAAATATGGTGATAAAACACTGAGATTTCTTGGGGTTTTTTTCTATTTTCAGTGAACCCTCTCCCACTTCCATCTGGCTTCACTGTTTCCATCTCTTCTTTATCTACTCCCTAGCCATGCCCCTCCTTCCAATGGTCTCTCCACCTCTCCCACTTTCTCTCCAATACCATGTCACCTATTAGCCTTTCCCCAGCTTTATCTCCCCTCTTACCCCACCCCCCCCTTGATGTACCCCTCCCAATTTTAAACTCAATAAAGTGTCACAACCCATAAAGTTGACTGACCATTTCCACCCATCAATACTGCCTGTCCTTCTTGTTTCTCACTACTTGCTCTTATTCTAACAATATATTTGAACTGGCTGAAAATTAATGTCCTTCTTGGCAGATGAGTCAACATAAAGGTTGAAATATTAGTTACCAAACTAGATTCCATACTTCATGTTCCTCTATGATAGGCAATTCGACTTGACCCATTGAATCTAGGTCAGATTTCTGTGCAATCCATTCTTTCTCTAATTTTCTCTGTAACCCATTCTCCTCTCATTCCCATCAACTCATTCTAAATGTTCAATTTAAATTTAGACCTACAGCATGGTAACAGGCCATTTCAACCCACGAAAGCGGGCTGCCTAATTTACTCCCAATGAACTTACACCACCGGTACGTTTAGAACAGTGGGAGGAAACCAGAGCCCTCAGGGGAAAACCCACACCGGGACTCCTTACAGACAGCATGGGATTCGAACCCCAGTCTAGTCCAGATCACTGGCACTGTAAAGGCATTGCACTAACCACCAACCATGCCACCCTACGCCAACTGCGCCATCCTATTAATTCTTCCACTCACCAATGCAACAGGGAGCAATTTACACTGATCAATTAATATAATGTCATTGGGGAGAATGTGGAGCATCTTCTCAGTGAAAGTGCATTTTCTGCATTTGCACTTGACCTTCTTCCCCGCCGATCCTGGTGCAGTTCATGACGAACATGGAGAAAGGTTTCACCAGAACATTGTGACCTTGAAGAAGCGGTATCAGGGCAACTGGAATCTATCAATGCTGGCCGACTATTGTTGGGCACTGACACGAGAGGCATCAGATACTGAGTATAAACGAATATCAGCAGCGAAACATTCTTAGGTCAGTTAAGCTAACGTAACGTGCCAGCGTCATTATGCGATTAAACATGCTAAATTCATTAAAAGTTCGATGAATGTTTCTCCAACTTCCTACGCGATGCAGTAAATCTGAAATTTGTGTTCAGCTTGAAGTGGTCGATCATACTTATCATTTTTTGTTCAGGAAACAAACCTTTTGAAAAGAAAATTGTGTAATCAAATGCCTTGTTAAAAGATATAATAATAATAATAATTCCTATTGGTTTAAAAAGTGTTTTAACAACTGTACTGTCTATGACCCAATAACCATGAAAAGAAACAACAACATTCGACAGCTTCAACACAAGTCCCAGTCGCACATAGGCTCGCTGTAAGTCCTGTCCACACAGGAAAATCTCAGTGAACCTCCAGAGATCAGTAGATCGCAGTCTGAGAATTGCACCATGAATTAACCACTTTAACACCTCTTTCAACTCAGAGTTCACCTGATCTTTCCAGACCAACAGGTTCTTGAATAATTCACAGAAATCTATGGGACAAATCCCAAGAGCAAGTAGTATTAAAAATGCTGGAGAAACACATTTTGGCCAAAGAAGCAAAGAGAGGAGCAGTCAGTGGTATGCAGGTACTTGAGATCCTTGTGGGGTACAAACCTGGCGGGGGGGGGGGGGTGTCCTGGAACCAGAGCTGGAAGCCATGAGGCAAAAGATGGTGATGGGGGTGAGTAGAGAGGAAGACAATATACCTTCGGAAGTGAGTCTGGGTAAGTACATGGTCATGGAGCTTGGGAGTACTAGGTGTTAGAGATAGGGAGTAGTGAGAGGGAATCCCACAGAGCTCCCTTCAGAGGGCAGAAGATGTCTTCTTCAGGGCAGGAATCCCTTGAAGAGATTTCTCAGAGTTTTGAAATAGAAGGGTTTTATTGCAAATAATATTGTTTGGAGGTACCTAAATGTCATTGAGATTTCATTTCCATTTCTCATGTGGAAAAAAAAAATCAACTTAATAACTCCTGAATGTTTGCCAGATAGAAAAATTCCCTCTTATGGCCACGGTGGATGACAACCATTGACAGCACAAGCCCTGCAAGTCTTCTTGTCATTTTCTCTCAAATTTCAACTTATAAAATGATAAATTACCCTGTATGTGGAAGTTCCACTATCAAACTCTGAAAGCCATAGTACATTCAGCATTTTAATCTTTCATATCCCGAGGTGTAATAAATAGCCCTTCAAATAGTGTCAGAACTATACTCCAAGATGCCACATTTTTCACATTGAGGGATTGTAGAATTGATTGTGGGCATCCAGGTCTATTTGGATCTTTGCACTTCACTTCTTCTGATAAAACTCCAGCAATATGTGTTAGCTCGTTATACAGGGGAACAATCAAGTGTAAATCCAGTAATGGATTCATAGTGGCTGAACACACAGTATCGGTACAGGTACTTCAGCAGTGGACAAAATTTATATCACTTGCTAAAGCATTTAGATAAATTTTAAATAAATTGGTTCCTGCTCTTTTGTACAATGAAGGAGCTCAATCCCATTAAAACATCAGACCAAAACATTTTCAAAACATTTCCCAGATTTCAAAAACTTTGTCTTCCCCCCTCCTTGACACCATGATATAAAAGTTCAGCTTGCTTTATGACTCATAGTTATTCTCCAATTATTTCCTCCCATTTAAAATCTCCTATTTCAGTCTGAAATGTCCCCGACCTTTCCCTATGCCACATATCTATCTGTTCCATAACTCAACATATTTCATTTCTTAAAAGCAGCTGCCTGGTTCACGATTAAAACCTTCTTGTGTCCATCCAGAATCCATCATGGAATCACCCCTTCCATAGTCCAGGCCGTAATGGGGGTCTGACCATCCTGATCACACATTTGCCTTAATTCACCTAGCACGTTAAATAAAACAGATTGGTGGGGATATGGCAACAATTGCCCAGGATTGGTTTAAAATATAAATTGGAGTCCCAGACACACCACACACAAAAACAGATAGGAAATGGAGTGCCTCATTTCAAATGCACCTTCCCAACGTTCAAAGTTCCAATTTATGGTCAGAGAACATATGCAACCCCTTTGTCCTGTGGGGAAGAAGAATTTTTAATTACTGTTCTACATATACTTTCTCCAGCATATGTCTCAAATTCCATCCATGTCCCCTAACAGAAAGAGCAGGGTATATCAGGAAGCCCCAAACTTATCATTGCACCGGTAATATTGTCCACAATGTGTACATTACAGAAGCTTGCCTTCTATTCATTTAAGTCAAGCTTCTCCAGAACAAATATTGGCCAAAATAATTAACAATTTCAAAAGAAATTATAGAATCAGCAACTGTGTTGCTTGAAAAGTAAGAATCTTTTCAAAGCAATGATTTTACACAGATCATTGATGCGCTGCCTCCCAATTATAAACAAAAATGATCAGTGAGGTGTAAAAGTAAATGCACAATTTGTAGAACTGTACCATTAACATAGATTTGTGGAACTTGTTAGGTCTGCTTTGTTCATGAATGAGTGAGACAAACACCAGACTGAGTCGAAATCAGGGTTCTTTGTTCTTTATTACCGGATTGTAACACTTGCGACTAACAATGTTAGTCGGAGAATGCATTCTGCCGTTATCAGCAAAATGGTGATTTTTTATACCCTTGGATACATGCTTAGAACATCATCATATCATTACTTGTCCAATGACTAAAACTGTTGCTATCCTTTCCCTGCTAGCTTCCTGCCTCTCAATCCATCAATGTCTCTCTTATCTTGTAAGTACAAGGATGCATTCACATCTTGTTACAGCCCTGTACAGGGTAACTCCTTACACATTCCCATCTCATGATGTTTTACCTTACAAACTGAACTAATCAAAAAGGTCACCAAAATCATAAAAGATTAGACATGGCATTTGTATTTTGTAGAGAAAATTATGTTGGCTTGTTTTGGATTACCGTATATAACTGGACAAGATTTATACATTTTAGATATTAACCATTTGATCTGCATGCATTAGCATTTTTTTCTCTTATGGCCAGGCGGGTGGTGTTGCTCAGATGGAGGGACGTTTCACCTTCTCATCACGCTCAATGCCTATGTGACGTCATGTCATGTTTAAACTTAGATAAGATTAGATGTTCAATTTTTGATTTGAATTTAAATCTTCAAACACTGTGGGGATCCTTTTTGAATTTCTTTCATAATCTCTGATTTGATATGAAGGTAGAAATGTGTTGACTAATGAGGTAATTTATCACTCCGATAAGGATTCTGTTTTCCTTTTTTTCTGGCCAAACCACTTCTTTCTTGGTGGTGGGTTTAGATTTTCTTTTTATATTTAAAATAATAAAATATGAATACAGTGGATCCCTAATTTAACGCAAATCTGGATATAACGCGATGAGTCAATTGACTCAGAGGCTGCTGCAGGGAGCAGGGACTTCAGACTGCCACGGGGAGCGGGGACCTCGGGCTGCCGTGGGGAGCGGGGACCTCGGGTTGGCGCGGGGAGCAGGGACGGTCGGTTTACCAAAATTTAGTTTGTGTTTTAATTTCAACTGCAGCTACAACAATTTACTGAAACCCCAATTTAGTGCGACCCCGCTTTTTTTGCGATGTGATTTTTTTTTAACCAAACTATCGCGTTATAACGGGTTTACACTGTACAAAGCAAATTGTTTAATTTAAAATGCGAGGAACCTTGATATGATATGATTTAAATGTAATGTATCTTTCTGACTTTCTGTATGTACTCTGTAATATTTGATGTTAATAAAAAATTGAAAAAGAAAAAATACATTAACTGTTTACAGGCAGGGAAAAAAGCCACTGGGCAGAGTTGCAAAGTGAGAAAGAGACTGGAGGCAGATTTGCCATTCTACCACACGATTTACCAATGAGCCCAGCACTGATGAACAGATGCCCCTAAAGAGAGGGACCAGATAGACTTCTCCTTCATCCTTCAGCTTTCTGCATGGGCTAGCTGGCACAAGAACCACAAGCCGATTCACTTAAATGAGGTAACCAACTCTGAGGAAGAAAGGTATGGGCAATTGAACGTTGGATTTATTTTTCTCTTTCTTGAAATGTTTAATTACCTGTCTGTATTTTGAGGTGCTTTTTAGTTAAACATTTGGAACAATTATATTTTATGGCTGGCACTAAGCCCAGTGAATCCTGGTCCAATATAATCAGCCTTTTCATTAAAAAAAATGTCCTGTACCACATAAAAACACATAAAAATGTGCAAGTATAAAGTGAAAAAGACAGCAGGGAAATAAAAAATTATTAATATTAATCATATTTGCAAAATCTCATTTACCTTGATCAATAATTTCATGAAAATGGGTAAAAACACAGAGAAATGCTGGAGGGACTCAGCAGGGTTGGCGTCATGGGGGGGGGGTGGCGACGTTTGCAGCCCATTCACCCCCCATATGACTTATTGTGCCACACCCCACCCACCCGCAGCACTAGCATTACTGGGTGACACCATCAGAGGGGGTGTCACCAAAACGAATCATGTGGCTTCATCTGCATGCGCTACACGCTACGTTGGAGGGAGGGGGAAGTGTGACAGCGGTGTGAAGAGGAGGTTCGTGGCACCTTCCCCCCTCCCCCACCCCCACTGATTGAGTTCTTGAGCAGCAGTTTGTGCCCCCCCCCCCCCCCCAATCCACCGTCACCCCTGATTAGACTTGATCTGATGCCGACTCTGGTCCATAGGAAGTAAAGATACATTAACGGCGTTTCAGGTCTGAGCCCTTCTTCAAGTAATTTGTTTTTACTACAATTACAGCATCTGCAGACTTTCCTGATTCACATCACGAACGTGGATTCTGATGGGACAATATTTAAGGCATTTGCTTCTCATAATCCCCCTATATTTTGGCAGCAGGTAAGATATACTGCACATCATTTCTTATTATTAGATTACAAACTATTTGAGGCAATATTTCAAATGCATTCCCTTAAACATTTCTTTTGATGATGAAAAATAGATAATTAAAAATAACACTTAAAGATGTTTCAAAGTTAGGAGAGAGGAGCTCCTTAAGAAAACGAAGTTCAAAGTTCAAAGTTCAAAGATTAGATTTCTTGTCCAACCCTGAGATACCTTTTTCCTCCAGACGAGGCAGAGTCACCTCTTATTGGTAATACAAAAAAATGCATACACATGTAAGCAAATTGTGCAGTACAGAGAAAAAAAAAATCAATAAAGTCCAAACATGCGATTCCTTAAATGAGTCTTTGACTTTGTTGTTGAGGGGTCTGATAGTGGAGGGGGGAGCCGCTGTTCCTGAACCTGGGGGTGTGAGTCCTGAGGCCCCTAGACCTCTTTCCTGATGGCAGCAGTGAGACAGAGCGTGTGCTGGGTGGTGTGGGCCCTTTAATGGTCGCTGCTGCTGTTCTGTAGATGTTCTCGATGGCGGGAAGGGTTTTGCCTGTGATGTCCTGGACTGTCCCCTGAGTTCGGATGTCAAATCAGAAAGTTAATTTACTTACTTCTACAAATTTTCATTGAACTAAACATGAATTTCCATAGGGGTTCTGTATCAAAGCATTTAAGAAGGACCTTAGACCAATATATCTCAGGCTGCCTGCAGTGATATGCTTATACAAACCTGAATTTGATTTACCACCCCAGTGAAATTTACATTGAAATACTTGACAAAATAATTTACAGTCATAAATTTGTCTTTGTGGGTCTTGAAAGGAGCCAGAACAGGCAATCGACAAAAGATTTGTGGCAAAACACGGAAAGTTTGGATTGCATCATGATCAAGCTATAGAGAGCATACAAAATGCCCTTTATCCACAGGAGTGAGGATAACCTCAAGGCATGTAGTCAGGAGAAAGTGACAAGAGATACCTATAGCAGTGAATGCCAGGGTCAAGCCTCTCGAGCCTGGGAGGAGTGTCGCAATACATCTTCAAGGTCATTTCATTCATCTGCGAATGTCGTATCCCATCCACTGGAGCAATAGACCCCCAACTCTGCACCACCACACTCTGTTAGGTTGCTAGAATATATTTCCATTCTGCAATCATTTTGGAAGAAGCACAAAGGCTCTTTTCTATAAATGAGTAAGATCACACTGTTGTTCAGAGTGAAGGAATGTATTTCATGAAGTAAGACTGACCTCTACTGGTGATTTTGATAATGCATCCTGGGGGGGAATTTAAAATGCAGTTCAGACAAAAGGTCTTCATCCGCCAGAAAGGTTAATTCAGTGCAATACACTGTACGTACTTTACTGTTTAGCTAAACATTAATTTAGTTCCTATTCCCTAAATGCTGCCTGACATGCCACGTATTTCTACACTTTGTTTCCAGCAACAGCTGAATCAATAGCCAACAATTCTGACAAGTTCAATAGACAATAGACAATAGACAATAGGAGCTGGAGTAGGCCTTTCGGCCCGTTGAGCCAGCACCGCCATTTTACAGATCATGGCTGATCACTACCATCAGTACCCCTTTCCAGCCTTATCCCCATAACCCTTAACTCCTTTGCCCACTAGAGTCTTATCTAACTCTCTTTTGAACATAATCAGCGAATCTGCATCTACCACCCTCTGTGGCAGAGCATTCTACAGATTCACACTTCTCTGGGTAAAAAAATGTTTTCTCATCTCCGTCCTAAAGGGCCTACCCTGTATTCTTAAACTATCCCCTCTAGTCCTCGTCTTCCCCATCATTGGGAACAAGTAATCCGACTTCACCCTGTCTATCCCCCTGATGATTTTGTATACCTCAATCATGTCCCCCCTCATCCTTCTAAACTCCATCGGATACAAGTCCAGTTTTTCTAGCCTTTCAGTATATGTCAACTCCGCCATCCCTGGAACTAACCTTGTAAATCTGCGCTGCACACCCTCAATAGCTAGTATGTCCTTCCTCAAAATTGGAGACCAGAACTGGACGCAATACTCCAGGTGGGGTCTCACCAGCGCCCTGTACAACTGCAGAAGGGCATCTCTGTTCCTATACTCCAATCCCCTCTTTATGAAAGCCAACATGCCATTTGCCTTCTTCACACCTTTCTGAACCTGCATGCTAGTCTTCAGTGACCGGTGAACAAGTACTCCCAGATCCATTTGCTCCTCCCCACTCCCTAGCTTGTCTCCATTTAAATAATACTCAGCTTTCCTATTATTGCCCCCAAAATGGATAAACTCACATTTGCTCACATTGAACGTCATCTTCCATTCAGCAGCCCACTCCCCCAACCTGTCCAAGTCCCTCTGCATTTTCCTGACATCCTCCTCACACCGCCACCCAGTTTTATGTCATCTGCAAATTTGCTCAAGTTATTAATAATCCCCTCATCCAAATCATTTACATAAATTACAAACAACTGAGGACCCAATACCGATCCCTGCGGCACTCCACTCGTCACATCCTGCCATCCTGAAAAAGACCCGCTTACCCCAACCCTTTGTTTCCTATTTCTTTTTTTTTATTTTTCACACCATAAATCACAATAGCCATGATATACACTTTTTCTTTTCCACACATTTACAGTGACTTTTTCTCCCTCCCCCCTCCCTCCTCCCAAGCCACCCCCCCACCCCCCCCCCCTCTCATCCATTTTAGGTATACAATCTAGGTTGCATTAATTCAGTTAGACAATGTTGTCATTCAACAGAAATACACCAGAAATTCTACTGAGTCCATTCTTTTCTTTTCTTCTCCTTCCATCAACTTAGGTAATGTTTGTTCCCGGTAGGTTTTCGCTATTGTATTTAATGTAAGGCTCCCATACTTGTTCGAATATTTCAATATTATTTCTTAAACTATATGTTATTTTTTCTAATGGAATACATTTATTCATTTCTATATACCATTGTTGTATTTTCAAATTATCTTCCAATTTCCAGGTTGACATAATACATTTTTTTGCTACGGCTAGGGCTATCTTGACAAATCTTTTTTGTGCATCTTCCAAGTCAATTCCAAATTCTTTATTTTTTATGTTACTTAGGAGAAAGATCTCTGGATTCTTTGGTATATTGTTTTCTGTTATTTTATTTAATATCTGATTGAGATCATCCCAAAATTTTTCTACTCTCTCACATGTCCAGATTGCATGAATTGTTGTTCCCCTTTCTTTTTTACATCGAAAACATCTATCAGATACTGTTGGGTCCCATTTATTTAACTTTTGCGATGTAATGTTTAGTCTGTGTAACCAATTATATTGTATCATACGCAGCCTCGTATTTATTGTATTTCTCATCGTTCCAGAGCATAACTTCTCCCATGTTTCCTTTTTTATCTTTATATTTAAATCTTGTTCCCATTTTTGTTTAGTTTTACCATTTGTTTCCTCATTCTCCTTTTCTTGCAGTTTAATATACATATTTTTTATAAATCTTTTGATTAACATTGTATCTGTAATCACATATTCAAGGTTACTTCCCTCTGGTAAACTCAAGTTGTTTCCTAATTTATCTTTCAAGTAGGATCTCAGTTGGTAATATGCCAGCGCTGTATCTCCAGTTATATTGTACTTATCTCTCATTTGTTCAAAGGATAAGAATCTACTTCCTGAAAAACAATTTTCTATTCTTTTAATCCCTTTTTTTTCCCATTTTCTAAAGGCAAGGTTGTCTATTGTAAAAGGGAGTAGCTTATTTTGCGTCAATATTAGTTTTGGTATTTGGTAATTTATTTTATTTCTTTCTACATGAATCTTCTTCCATATATTGAGGAGATGGTGTAATACTGGAGAAGTTCTATGTTGTACCAATTTTTCATCCCATTTATATAATATGTGTTCAGGTATCTTTTCCCCTATTTTATCTAATTCTAGTCTCGTCCAGTCTGGTTTTTCCCTTGTTTGATAAAAATCTGATAGGTACCTTAATTGTGCGGCTCTATAATAATTTTTGAAGTTTGGCAATTGTAAGCCTCCTTGTTTATACCATTCTGTTAATTTATCTAGTGCTATCCTCGGTTTCCCCCCTCTCCATAAAAATCTCCTTATTATTTTCTTTAACTCTTTGAAGAATTTTTCTGTCAGTTGTATTGGCAATGCCTGAAATAAGTATAGTATCCTTGGAAAAATGTTCATTTTAATACAGTTTATCCTTCCTATCAGTGTTAGTGGTAGCTCTTTCCAATGCTCTAAATCGTCCTGTAATTTTTTCATTAGTGGATTGTAATTGAGTTTATATAATTGGCCTAGATTTTTGTTTATTTGCACACCTAGGTATCTTATTGCCTGCGTTTGCCATCTGAATGGGGATTCCTCCTTAAATTTTGAGAAATCCGCGTTATTCATAGGCATTGCTTCACTTTTATTTACGTTTATCTTGTATCCCGACACTTCTCCATATTCCTTCAATTTCTTATATAGTTCTTTTATTGATAGTTCTGGTTCTGTTAAGTACACTATCACATCATCCGCAAACAGACTGATTTTATATTCCCTGTCTTTTATTTTTATTCCTTTTATATTATTATCTCTTCTTATCGATTCTGCTAGTGGTTCTATAGCTAGCGCAAACAATAATGGTGATAGTGGGCATCCCTGCCGCGTTGACCTGCTTAAGTTAAATTGCTTTGATACATGTCCATTTACTGTCACTTTCGCTAACGGTCCCTTATATAATGCTTTAATCCAATTAATATACTTCTCCGGTAAACTGAATTTTTGCAATACTTTGAACAAGTAATTCCATTCTACTCTGTCGAAGGCCTTCTCTGCGTCTAAAGCAACTGCTACTGCCGGTGCTTTATTTCCTTCTACTGCATGAATTAAGTTAATAAATTTACAAATATTGTCTGTTGTGCGTCTTTTTTTGATAAATCCAGTTTGGTCTAAATTTACCATTTTCGGTACCTGTTCTGCTAATCTGTTCGCTAATAGTTTAGCTATTATCTTATAATCTGTGTTTAGCAGAGATATTGGTCTATATGACGCTGGTGAGAGTGGATCTTTCCCTTGTTTTAGTATCACTGTAATTATTGCTGTTTTACATGAATCTGGTAAGTTTTGTGTCTCATCAATCTGGTTGATTACATCCAGGAGGGGCGGTATTATTAGGTCTTTAAATGTTTTGTAGAATTCTATTGGGAGTCCATCCTCTCCTGGTGTCTTATTATTTGGTAAATTTTTTATTATCTCTTGTATTTCTACTGTTCCAAATGGTTCTGTTAATTTATTTTGTTCCTCTATTTGTAGTTTTGGTAGTTCAATTTTAGTCAAAAATTCATCTATTTTCCCTTCTTTCCCTTCGTTTTCGGTTCGGTATAATTGTTCATAGAATTCTCTGAAGTTTTCCTTAATTTCTTTTGGATTATATGTAATTTGTTTGTCTTTTTTCCTTGTTGCCAATACCATTTTCTTAGTTTGCTCTGTCTTAAGCTGCCATGCTAAGATTTTGTGTGTTTTTTCACCTAGTTCATAATATTTCTGTTTTGTCTTCATTATATTCTTCTCCACCTTATATGTTTGTAATGTTTCATATTTTATTTTTTTATCCGCCAATTCTCTTCTTTTGGTTGTATCTTCCTTTATTGCTAATTTTTTTTCTATGTTTATTATTTCCCTTTCCAACTGCTCTGTTTCCTGGTTATAGTCCTTCTTCATCTTGGTTGCATAACTTATTATTTGCCCTCTAATGAATGCTTTCATTGCGTCCCATAGTATAAACTTATCTTCCACTGATTCCGTATTTACTTCAAAGTACATTTTTAATTGTTTTTCAATAAATTCTCTAAAATCCTGTCTTTTAAGTAGCATGGGGTTTAATCTCCATCTATACATTCTTGGAGGGATGTCCTCTAGCTCTATTGCCAATAACAGGGGTGAGTGGTCCGATAATAGTCTAGCTTTATATTCCGTTTTCCTAACTCTCCCTTGAATGTGGGCTGATAACAGGAATAGGTCTATCCTTGAGTATGTTTTATGTCTAGTCGAGTAGTATGAGTATTCCTTTTCTTTTGGGTTTTGTTTCCTCCATATGTCCACAAGTTTCATTTCTTGCATTGATTTAATTATAAATTTGGTTACTTTGTTCTTCCTGTTAATTTTTTTCCCCGTTTTATCCATATTTGGATCCAAATTCAGATTGAAATCCCCTCCTATTAGTATGTTCCCTTGCGTATTAGCTACCTTCAAAAAGATATCTTGCATAAACTTTTGATCTTCTTCGTTAGGTGAATATATATTAAGTAGATTCCAAAGCTCTGAATATATCTGACATTTTATCATAACATATCTCCCTGCTGGATCTATTATTTCCTCTTCTATTTTAAATGGCACATTTTTGCTAATTAATATAGCCACTCCTCTTGCTTTTGAATTATACGATGCTGCTGTTACATGTCCTACCCAATCTCTCTTTAATTTCTTGTGCTCCAATTCAGTTAAGTGTGTTTCTTGGACAAATGCTATATCTATTTTTTCCTTTTTCAGTAAATTTAGTAGTTTCTTCCTTTTAATTTGGTTATGTATTCCATTAATATTTAGAGTCATATAGTTCAGCGTAGCCATTTTATATTTTGTTTATCTTCTCTTTCCGTTTTTCCATCATTACCTTTCCTCCTTTTCCATTTCTGTTTTCTTATTTTCAACTCTTTACCAGACAACATTCCTACAACATCCAACATTTTCCTTATTCTCCTATTTCTATCTTCTTTATCCCCAATCTCCCCTTCCCCTCCTGAGTTGCCCTTTATCCCTTGTCGGACAACCACATCTCCCCTCTCCATTTGGATTTGCGAATCCACTCGCAAGCGTCAACTGATTTTGCAGTGACCGCTCTTTTCCCCCACCCCGCCCCCCCCAGAAAAGATTTCGCTTTTTATATGTCACAAAGGTCACTCTTTTAGTTCCCTCCTTATTCTCTCTATTCCATTACCTTCTCTTATTAATTCTTGTCTATACTCTCTATGTTTTCCTCTAATTACAGATACTTTCACATATGCCCATTGTCTCTATTCACTCTTATACCTCTTTACCCGCATACATATCAATCGTGGTCATTTTTACCCTCCTTACCCTTCTTCATCCCTCAGTCTATTTTTGTCTTTACCCACATACATATCAATCGTGATCATTTTTGCTCTCATTACCCGTCTTCATCCCTCAGTCTATTTTTGTAATTGTTCTGCAAATTTTCGTGCTTCTTCTGGATCCGAGAATAGTCTGTTTTGTTGTCCTGGAATAAATATTTTCAATACCGCAGGATGCTTCAGTGTAAATTTATATCCTTTCTTCCATAAAATCGCTTTTGCTGTATTGAACTCTTTTCTCTTCTTTAGGAGTTCAAAGCTTATATCTGGATAAATGAAGATTTTTTGCCCTTTATACTCCAGTGGTTTGTTGCCCTCTCTTACTTTTTCCATTGTCTTCTCCAGTACCTTTTCTCTTGTAGTATATCTTAGGAATTTTACTACAATAGATCTTGGTTTTTGTTGTGGTTGTGGTTTAGGGGCCAATGCTCTATGTGCCCTTTCTATTTCCATTTCTTGCTGTAGTTCTGGACATCCTAGGGCCTTAGGGATCCATTCTTTTATAAACTCCCTCATATTCTTGCCTTCTTCATCTTCCTTAAGGCCCACTATCTTTATGTTATTTCTTCTGTTATAATTTTCCATTATATCTATTTTTTGGGCTAGTAATTCTTGTGTCTCTTTAGTTTTTTTATTAGATTCCTCCAATTTCTTTTTTAAGTCTTCTACCTCCATTTCTGCTGCTATTGCCCGTTCTTCCATCTTGTCCATTTTTTTCCCCATTTCTGTTAAGGTCATATCCATTTTATTTATTTTCTCTTCTGTGTTGTTTATTCTTCTTCTTAAATCATTGAATTCCTGTGTTTGCCATTCTTTAAATGACTCCATGTATCCTCTAACAAGAGCAAGTATATCCTTTACCTTGCCTTTCCCTTTATCTATTTCACTGTACTCTTCCTCTTCTTCTTCCTCTGGGTTGGCCATCTGTTGTTTCTTTGCTGCCCTTTCCTCCTCTTCTTTCTTGTTTCCATTGTCTTCTGTGGTCTCTTCTTGCTGCAGGTGTTCTGCAGCTGTCGTTGCCGGCTGTGGAGATCGACTCCCCAGCTGGTCCCCCCTCCCGTCGGTGTGTTTTTTTGCATGCGCATCGCGCATGCGCGACTCCTCGCGCATGCGCGGTTGCGCACTTTTACTCGGCTCTGTGAGCCATTGTTGTAGTTCTTTTTCTACCGACCTGAGGTAGTGGGCTCCTCTCTCCACAGCGGGCCTCTTCGGACAGGTAAGGCCTTCACCTTTTTCCTCCGTTGTCTTCTCTTCCTCTCTTCTTTCCGTTGATTTTGATTTTTCTCCTTTTGTCTCCATCTTCTTTCCACCTTTATACTCACTTTTCTTTAACTTGTATTTCTGTGCCTTTGTATTTTCTCTTGTTTTTCCCGACTTTTCTGGAGAGGGCTGGAGTTCACCGTCCGGCCACTACTCCATCACGTGACTCCCTGTTTCCTATTTCTTAACCAATTTCCTATCCATGTCAGCACCTTACCTCCAATACCATGCTCCCTGATCTTGCCCACTAGTCTCCCGTGCGGTACCTTATCAAAGGCCTTCTGGAAGTCCAAATACACCACATCCATTGGCTCTCCCAAGTCCACCCTCTTTGTCACATCCTCAAAAAATTCCAGAAGGTTAGTCAAGCATGACTTACCCTTAAGGAATCCATGCTGACTAGCCCTTATACTATTATTTCTGCCTAAGTGTTCTGCTATTACTCCTCTTATGATAGATTCCAATATCTTCCCCACTACTGACGTCAGGCTGACCAGTCTATAATTTCCCGTTTTCTCCCTCCCTCCCTTCTAAAAAATCGGCACCACATCAGCCACTCTCCAATCCTCAGGGACCTCCCCCAAATCTATGGAACTTTGGAAAATGTCGACCAGTGCCTCCACAATTTCCATAGCAACTTCTTTAAGCACCCTGGGATGCAGCCCATCAGGCCCTGTGGATTTATCAGCCCTCAGTCCCAACAATTTTCTAGATCCGGATATCCATTAGATCCCCTACTTCCCCAGGAAAGTTCAGGCAGCAGGCCGACAAGACTGATCACTTTTAGAGGAAAAAAATCAGTGTTCATCTTTTCCTGTTAATGGTTTTAAATGCTCTTAATGAATCTGGTTGTTAACAGCACCTGGATGTGCAGAAATTAGTCAGCTTGGAATAAAATGGCGGCATTGCGAAGAGTGGGGGGAGCGGAGGTACAGCGTTCCAGTGCTGTCCGGCCACCCAGTCGACTGCTGATGGCTCCGCATGGACTGTTGAGGGAGCCGACGGTGGTTTTAGTTGAAATCCCTCATCCGTGGGTCTGCACCCATGATGGCGTCACCTATTAATTGGTGGCAGCCACAAGGGGCTGCAAATTCCGGGAAAGCTGAGGACTGGAGCAGGGCACCAGAAGACTGGACAATCACTCCCCGCCTGTCTTGGGTAAACTTATACCTCTCATTTTGATCATTTTAGATTGGTCACAGTGTTTGAGCTACCGAAAGAAAATAGACACACACACACACCAAGAGCAGTTCAGTTTATACAAGTCTTTATTACAAAATAGCTAGCTGAATTCACACTACAATATGCAAGCCCTTCCCAATTATACTTATCAATGCCTGGACTGGTTCCAACTGCCAAAGCGAGGCAACGACTGCACACTTGTACTAGGTTGTCGGGGCGCCGGTAGCAGCTTCTCTACCTCCTTCGACCGGGATGTTAGCTGGACTCTTGAAGTTCTTCTTGCTGAGAGATGTTGCCACCTCTTGGAGAGTCTCAAACTTCAGCAGTGGGACCATGGCTTATATTACCCAAAAGTTGTTTACTTCAGATCTTATCTCTTTGAACAAATGATTTAATTATCTTCAAGGTCTCCTGACAGTCTGCGACCAACAAAAGAAAACTGCATCTCTGGGCCTCATGGTGGAAGTTGGATAATGTCTACTGATTCAACTGCATCCTGGGCCCCATGGTGGAATTTAGGTGTGTCTACTAAATATGCATTAGATTATGTCTGCTGATTCCAAAAAACAAACCAGGTTCTCAGCCTTGCAGCTGCAGAAGTAAAAAACAGTTTAAATCTTCCATTACACCGCCTAAGAGGGAAAAGCAGAGGAGATGACCCACGGGGACGGAGACCACAGCGGCGGACCAGTGAGAGGGATCTGCAGCTGAAGGACCAGCGGGCTGATGGCGACTCAAGGCAAGGAACCCGCGGAAGCTGGGGGCTGCTGGAGTCTGCCGTAAACTGGCTGGAGGGGTACCAGGTATCGGAACCAGGATGCAAGGAGGTGCCGATGGTGCTGAAGGGTTCGTGACCATGTCAAAGGTTCAGATCTGGAGCTCGGGTTGGCAATGGTTTGGACTGGCCTCGGTGTGGCTGCAGAAGCACTGGGGGAGAATCTATGGACACTCGGTGACTCTGGGGGGGCGGACTCTCTTTTTCTTTTCTCTCTGGCTGTAGGTCTGACTGTAAGAGGCGCTTTGGCATTTCCTCCCAGTGGCGAATCTGTCTGCCTTGCAGTAGGCAAAAAGAAATATGAAATATGTTTTATTGCTATGACAATAAATTGAATCTTGAGAGTCACTTCACTGAGGTGACAATAGTTGCAGCATCGTTGGCTTTATAGTTCTCAAGAAACAGGTCTGGCTAAATTAGAAAGCATGTGGACATACTTGCGTGTGATTAAAGTGTAGCCATTCAACTCATCACAACATCTTTAAAGGGCTACTTGCCCTTTCCAAGGATTTCTGGGTCCATTCAGTGCTACTTTTGATATTCATTGGCTTATCATTTTAGTAGGAAATCTGATATTCGGTCAAACGGTGCTCAGCCTGAGTTCTCACCCCCCACACTCTTCACCTTATACTAAAACAGCCCCTCCAACCTTTTCCAGGCCAGCAGTTTAAATGGAGAACCTAGCCTTACTGCAATGGCTGTCATCAGAAGCAGAGCAATCTGCAAGCAATGTCTAGACACAGGTCCCGTGTTAGGAATTAAAGTACCTTTAAAGAAATTGCTCGAGACAAAAATTGAGAACAAAGAACATTTATTACTACAACAATGCAAAGTTGGGTGCTTCCCCTTACCCTGGGATTACACATACATACTGGGGCTCACCCAACTTTTATACAGTCAATTTCAGTATCAGAATGCCCTCCCCCTTACATTCTTCTGCCCCCTGGATGGGTTTGGCATAGGTAATTCTTCCTGCCTACGTGCAGTTTCAGTACACTTGGAGGACCAGGGGGTATCCTGTGGGTGCCCCATCATGTCATTGTCCTTATTCACACCTTCCTGATTCTCTGGGCTACAGTCTCTTAATATGCAGAGTTGACTCATTCTATCTAGGGTTGGCTAATTTCATATGTATAAATCTGTGTATGGTTAGCTAATTAGAAATGTATGACTTGGTACTTCTGTCCAGGGCTAGGAGACCCTTATCTGATCCAGACTACCTCAACTTCCTACATTCTATTGTACCTTACCATTCCTTATCTTAGTCCTATGGTCTTGTCACAAAGGATAGAAGATTCTTATGTTAATCGTGCTGACTCTGCTTTCCTGCATCCTAAGCCCCAAACTTATCCTGTTTGAACTGGTTTCAGCCATTTTACTGATGAACTTTAGTTTCTTCCATGTTCATAATTTTAGGTCAATTTTCCCATCTCTCACAATCCTCACTTTTCTTTTAGATCAGTAATACTGATCTTTCACCATGATCAGTGTTACTGATCTTTGGTTACTAGTGTCAGTGTGACTGATCCCCCCCCCCCTCTCCTCACTTTTCTTTTAGATCAGTAACACTGATCTTTCAAGTGTAAGGTGTAGTTTTACCCAGCTGGTCAATAACCGAATTGTAATGTCTGTGTAAAGTCTTTAGGTAGGGGAGCACCATGAAGGTCAGGGGAGTGAGTCCGGCTGCTTATTAGGGTTTGGAGTATCAGGCTCCAGTTCTCAGTAAAGAGTCTAGTCCATCCCATACGTTGAAATATTGAAGCAGTGTCTTTGAAGCACACGACCTTTGTAAGTGTTGTCCCGACGAAGTCTGTGAGAGGCGCTGCCTTCAGCAGCGAACGAGTAGCAGTCTATGAGAAGCGCTGCCTTCAGCAGCGAACGAGTAGCAGTCTATGAGAAGCGCTGCCTTCAGCAGCGAACGAGTAGCAGTAGTCAGGCGGTTCCGTTTGATTGTGGCTCGTATCTGATGTCCTCTTCAGCCCCGAACCCTAGGGCCACCGATCTCCGAAGGCTGTTTGGAGCCTGATATTAAAGTGTCAAGCAGCTCACGTTGTTGGAAACTGGTGCTCCCTTTCATGGGGTGATGAAAAGTGACCAAGCAGGGGGGGGATTGTTTCTTGTGATTTAACTGTGTGTTGCAGCTTGTCTGCTAACATTAGCATATATATCATTGAACTTGTGAGTTGCAGCCTGTCTGTGTACATTAGCATATGTATTAACTCTCTCTCTCTCTGTTACATGTACAATGCTGACTACCATTCTGTCTGTCTTTGTCCCACCATGTCCTTTGTGCTATCGCTTCAAAACTCCTGTCTTTAATACCTGTGTAGGCTATGATACAAATTAGATGTACTCCACTAGAGCTGTTTAATTCCCCTGGTCCGTATTGGGATCCCTTATATCCCATTATGATTATACATTAAATCTATGCCCTGTCTACATTCTAAAGGAGCACAATTGTAACCTCTGCTGCCCCTATTCCAGGGGGACTTAAAACATTAACGAACAATATTCCAAAAAATGAGTAAAACAACAATGAAAGTAAAACCCATTGAAAGCAGCAATAAAATATAACAATAACTGAATAAACAACAATAAATGTAAAGCTCATTGAAAACAGCAATAAAATACACAAAAACTGAATAAACCACGATAAATGTAAAGCTCATTGAAAACAGCAATAAAATACACAAAACTGAATAAACCACGATAAATGTAAAGCTCATTGAAAACAGCAATAAAATACACAAAACTGAATAAACCATTAAAAAAAACGAATAAAATTGTAAAATTATGGCACTTTGTCATTAATTCTTTGAATGTGGGTCCAGCCTTTCTCTCTTGTTCTTACTGCGGTGTCTGTAATTAAAAGTACACAGAAGGGACCATCCCAGGCAGGTTTTAGTTGATCCTCTTGCCATGCTTTTACATATAACCAATCACTAGATTTTAATAAAATGAATAACAATCTGACTTTCCTTTGTGTTAGTGTAAAAATTGTAAAATGAAACACAAACCATATTTGCATGGGTTTTGAATATGTTAGACCTTATTAAAATGCAGTTGGAGCTGCTTGTCTGTATGGGGCACAACCCTCCAATTTGTTAGAGTGAGTACATAACAGACATTGCAGCACAAGAGCCCCTGCAAGAGAACTTGAAACATATTCAACCTTTAGTTCTGCCTTAAGTAAAATGCCTTGTGCCACAGCTCACAGGAGCTGGCCTTATTTAAAACAGTCTGTAAAACAGGCACCAAAAAAAAGTTAAAAGATGTTCTTATGAAGATTGCACACACAATAATTTAAGTACAGGCTAGTTTCTATTATATTCCACTTAAAAGTTCTGCTGCATGAATCCTGGAGCTTGTGGAGTCATTATTGAATCAAGAAATATTGGTACCATGCCAATCTCATTCTAACATGCCAATTTCTCCAGTCCTTAAGTCAAGATGTACTGAATAGCATCTGGTACAAGATCTGTGAGTTCTTAATGATATTATTATTCTTATGCACCCAATTGTTCTGAACAATGCCACCAATTTAAATCATATTCCACCTATTGCAGTACTCACACACCACCATAGACCAGTTCGCAGGTTTATTTCTCCATTAAGCTGAATCCAGTTGCGCAGGATTTACCTCCGTGCTTATTTACAATGTAACTTCCGCACTACTGGATTTAAATATAAACCTGATGAATGGGGGAAAGTTATCATGAATTAAATAACAGCGGCAATACAGAGAAATTGTGCTGAGGCATTAATTTCACTCCAGAGGAAAATGCACCAGAGAAATGAATGATTAAACTTATAGGAATCCCCATAGGAATCCCCAGAGGTATCTTTATTCTCCAGAGGTGGGTGATTTTTAAACTCACGGACCTTGACTGCTGAATGTGTAGAAGAAATGTATTAAATGTGTTGATAGGGCTCCATACCTCTAACTGCAAGACAAGAGCCTGAAGCCTCAATTTCAAGTGCCACAGTGCACTTAAAGGGACATGCACACTCCCCCTTCAACTGGCTGATCCAGCCACTTTACACATCAGATCCTTTCTTTATCTCACATACACTTAAAGTTAAGATGTATAGAACTCACCCTATTTGCGCAAACATTTCTCCCTGCAAATGTTATAACATCACTATTCTCAGGTAGTCCCTGTGCAAAATCACATTTGAATACAATTTATTTCATAAATTGGAATTAACTGGTAGTTAAATTCGCTAATTCTACAGTATTGAAAAACGATCATTTATGACATTTAAATTTTAGCATGAATTTTAATCAATATTGGTCAGTGACTGAAGTGGGAAGTCGTGATTTATGAAATTATCTCTGGTCTCTACTCTCCCACTCCCTGCACTTCTCCCAACATTCAGGAGCTGGCACACAGTCCCTGCCTTTTTTCATGTTACTCATCTACTATTCCTTTAACTGCTTGCATCAAAATGTTAGCCTTTGCTTTCTGCTTATCCTCAGATGTCTGGACAAATGCTTTTTGTGTGATCTGTAGAAGCTGGGTTATTCCCTGCTCATGCCAATTTTCTGTCTTTTGTAATTTTCTCTTAATGTCTGGGGCTGAGTTGGTAACAAAACCTGTTAGTACCAATTGTTCCCCTGCTGGGGATTCTATGTCGAGACCCCCATATTGTATATATATTTGGTCCCAAAAATTGGTCTAACTGTTCAGCACATCCCTGGGGATCTTCTATCAGGGAGGTCAGTTCTTTCTTAAAGTTACACACTTCAGTACTGGTCAGGGGCACATTTACGAAACCGAGACCCTCTCCCATGGGAACTTCCCACAGTGGTCTCATCCAATTGGTTTCTAGCTTATTAGGTCTGGGTTCCTGCTCCCTGGGAAATGAATCAAAGGGTTCTGCCCTTTCTTCCTGAAGAGTCTCACGCTGTTCTGAATTAAAGTTACCTCTCTCTCCTGCCAACAGAGGTGGTAATCGAGTGCTTTGTGAGCAAGTTATCATACCACTCCTGCTCTCTTCTCTCTTCTCTAGTGGTGGGGGAGGTGGGGAAGGTGCAGAAGGGTAGGTCATAGGAGGGGAAGGAAAGATAGGAGCCGGCATAGGAGGAACATAGGGTGGAGGGAGGGAATGTAACACATCCCAACCCTGTGATTCAGGGACAAGAGGTTCCTCCTCTCTCTTATCCCTGGATTCTTTCTCATTCAAAACCAGCTGTTCAATGGATCCCTTGAGCCAGCAGGCTGCATATTCCCTGCTCTCAACATTGTCTGGCTGGTTTTGATAGAGCCATAAGTTCAAAGCTTCACACTGTTGGAATCTAGGGGTTAAAACAGTATGAAATAAATGATAAATTAATAAGTGTATATTTACTGCATGGAATCTAGGGGTTAAAACAGTAAGAAATAAATGATTAATTAATAAGTGTATATTTACTGCATGGTTCAGGGAAAGAGGAATGTGGCTAAGTGGCTGTCACAGCATGGAGCAAAGTTGGCTGAACAAAATTGGCTGCTCCCAAGATACAGGGAGAGGATATGCATAAAACGATTTAGGAGGAATGCTCAACTGAAGGAGGTGGGAAGTAGCACAGGAGACACAGGCCAGATCAGAACAAAGAATGGCCCACAAGAATCAAAGGGAATGGAAAACCAGTCTAGGAGGAAGATTAAGGCAGGAGGAGGTGTTAAAGAGAACAGCAGAAATTGGCAGGACAAGAACAGAATGGTGATTAGAGATATCTGGGGATGAAGTAATTTCTGATCAACACAACGGGATAGTCTGGCCAGGAGGATTAACATGGGAGTGCTACACCCCAGATATCTGCAAAACAGGAGATGACTTGTGATAACCCTTATGCAAAAAGATCTAGCAAAGGAAGACAACTTTTGTTCTGTATGATAAGGTTGACCTATATAAACTGAACCAACTGGACAATAGGGGTCAGTCTCGGGGAGTAGCTCACTGGCAGGTGACCTATGAACTAACAGACTGACCCAGAGCTCTGTTAAGTTTTATTCTTGTGCTGTGTAATAAATTGACTGTTGAACCGAATACCTTCTCCTATCACTTCATTCAAAGAACGCGCTGGACTCAGACTACACATAGACTAAAATTAAGAGTAAGTTAAAGCCAGAGTCCAACAATTTGGTGACCCCGACGTGATGAAGATGGAGAAGTGACGGAAGAAAAAGATACGAAACACCGGTCGATTGTGGTGTGGTGATAACAACAAGTGACCATCCTACAAAGGGAGGTAAGCAGACGCCTGTTTTAACGAAGTTCTGCTATTGGCAAAGATAAATTGTGTGTTGTCACTACTCTGCAAAAGCCCTCGTTAAAGCCAAAGAATAAAACAAAAAGGGGGTTGGAGTCCCCCTAGTAGAACGGGGTTGGAGTCCCCTGTAGTAAAAGGGGGTTGGAGTCCCCCTAGTAGAACGGGGTTGGAGTCCCCTGTAGTAGAAGGAGGTTGGAATCCCTCTACGGAGGTTGAGGTCCCTCGAAGAAAAGGAGGTTGGAATCCCTCTACGGAGGTTGAGGTCCCTCGAAGAAAAGGAGGTTGGAATCCCTCTACGGAGGTTGAGGTCCCTCGAAGAAAAGGAGGTTGGAATCCCTCTACGGAGGTTGAGGTCCCTCTAGGAAAAGGTTGGAATCCCTCTAAGGAGGTTGAGGTCCGGTTGGAATCCCTCTAAGGAGGTTGAGGTCCCTCTAGGAAAAGGAGGTTGGAATCCCTCTACGGAGGTTGAGGTCCCTCTAGGAAAAGGAGGTTGGAATCCCTCTACGGAGGTTGAGGTCCCTCTAGGAAAAGGTTGGAATCCCTCTAAGGAGGTTGAGGTCCGGTTGGAATCCCTCTAAGGAGGTTGAGGTCCATCTAGTAGAACGGGGTTGGAGCCCCTTGTAGCAATCTCGAGAGGTAGATTTAGACACTTGGCCAAGTAGTATAAGGTGTATTGTGTTATAGTTATTTGTTTCTATAGTGTGTAATAAGTATTTGTTTAAGAATCGTGTACCATAGTAGTGTATAATAAGTATTTGTTTAAGAATCGTGTACCATAGTAGTGTATAATAAGTATTTGTTTAAGAATCGTGTACCATAATAGTAATAAGTATCTGTATAAGGTGTTCGGCATTTAACTGTTTTTTCATGCACGCTGGTATTGTTGCTGTGTATATCACTGTATTACTCACGATGTTTTAAGTACTTCTGAAAAAGGGGTAGCAGAGGTTACAGATTGTACTGTTTTACAGGGTAGAGAGGGCATAGAGGCAAGGTATTTAGAATACGGATCAGGGAAACACAGTGGGGATAGGCAGTCACACAGTGAGGCACCTGTGTACACAGACTAACCGCAAAACAAACAATGTACATTTCACACAAAGGGGGAAACTAACAAGCTAACCGCAAAACAAACAGACACTTCACACAACCATGAGACACATAATCCCCCAGCTGGCTCTCTCTCTGATCATCCCTGAAGGGGAACACCTGTTTTCAGGGAGCTGCTGGTCATCTAGTGGTTATACAACGTGGGAAGGGACGAAGTAGATTGCAGGGTGTCAGAATCACGAAGTCTAAAGGGTTAAAGATCAGAACGGAGATGGAAGGAGTAAATAGGGATGTAGGGCAAGAGCTCGGGGGAGACAGAGGGGTTCCCCTATCTGTAAACCGACAGTGGGAGAAAACAAGGGATCAATTACTGGGAGGATTACCGAAGGGAGAGGAGGTACAGGCTATGGCACGATACGAACAGATATGGAGAGAGCTGCAGAATCAGGGGAAGGTGCCACGAGGGTTTGAAAAAATCCGACTGGTACGGTACTTAGGAGAAGCAGAGAGGGAAGCAGCCAAGGAGGTGCAGGAACATGAGGCAAAAGGACAAGGATCTGATGTGTAAAGTGGCTGGTTCAGCCAGTTGAAGGGGGAGTGTGCATGTCCCTTTAAGTGCACTGTGGCACTTGAAATTGAGGCTTCAGGCTCTTGTCTTGCAGTTAGAGGTATGGAGCCCTATCAATAGATTTAGTACATTTCTTCTACACATTCAGCAGTCAAGGTCCGTGAGTTTAAAGATCACCCACCTCTGGAGAATAAAGATACCTCTGGGGATTCCTATAAGTTTAATCATTCATTTCTCTGGTGCATTTTCCTCTGGAGTGAAATTAATGCCTCAGCACAATTTCTCTGTATTGCCGCTGTTATTTAATTCATGATAACTTTCCCCCATTCATCAGGTTTATATTTAAATCCGGTAGTGCGGAAGTTACAATAATCACGGAGGTAAACCCTGCGCAACTGGATTCAGCTTAATGGAGAAATAAACCTGCGAACTGGTCTATGGTGCTGTGTAAGTACTGCAATAGGTGGAATATGATTTAAATTGGTGGCATAGTTCAGAACAATTGGGTGCATAAGAATAATAATATCATTAAGAACTCACAGATCTTGTACCAGATGCTATTCAGTACATCTTGACTTAAGGACTGGAGAAATTGGCATGTTAGAATGAGAGTGGCAGGGCACCAATATTTCTTGATTCAATAATGACTCCACAAGCTCCAGGATTCATGCAGCAGAACTTTTAAGTGGAATATTATAGAAACTAGCCTGTACTTAAATTATTGTGTGTGCAATCTTCATAAGAACATCTTTTAACTTTTTTTGGTGCCTGTTTTACAGACTGTTTTAAATAAGGCCAGCTCCTGTGAGCTGTGGCACAAGGCATTTTACTTAAGGCAGAACTAAAGGTTGAATATGTTTCAAGTTCTCTTGCAGGGGCTCTTGTGCTGCAATGTCTGTTATGTACTCAATCTAACAAATTGGAGGGTTGTGCCCCATACAGACAAGCAGCTCCAACTGCATTTTAATAAGGTCTAACATATTCAAAACCCATGCAAATATGGTTTGTGTTTCATTTTACA